>NW_009647828.1:736208-736492 GCF_000708025.1 Charadrius vociferus
AGGCACTGGAACAGGTTGCCCAGAGAGGTTGTTGAGGCCCCATCCCTGGAGGTGTTCAAGGCCAGGCCGGACGTGGCCTTGGGCAACCTGGTCTGGTGGGAGGTGTCCCTGCCTATGGCAGGGGGGGTGGAACTTGATGATCTTCAAGGTCCTTTCCAGCCTAAACAATTCTATGATTCTATAACTTGTCTGGTTCGAGTACAGCAGAAAGAGGATGCAGCAGCCATCCTGCTTGCAGGGAAGCATCTTCGCATCCTCCCACACCTCTCAGCTGCTGGTCCAGC
>NW_009647828.1:736509-756418 GCF_000708025.1 Charadrius vociferus
AGGAATGCAAGGGTAGCTGACTCCGGCTTTCTGTTGTTTAGTGATGCATTCCTGGTGGTGGACACGGCTCAGATCTCTTTCCTCTGCAGAAACTACTTAGCTATGTGAGCCTTGAGCCCTTCCTTCAGGCTCCGCTCAGGTTGGCCAGGAGCTCAGAGGGTGTTAATGGAGAGTGGCAAAATTACAAACCACTCACTTTCTTTAAGACAGACATTTTTTACAATGAGGCTGGTGAAACACTGGAACAGGTTGCCCAGAGAGGTGGCAGATGCCCCATCCCTGGAAACATTCAAGGTCAGGCTGGATGGGGCTCTAAGCAGCCTGATCTAGTTGAAGATGTCCCTGCTTGTGGCAGGGGGATTGCACTAGATGACCTTTAAAGGTCTCTTCCCACCCAGATTATTCTATGATTCCCTGCAGGCCCTGCAGTTTTGTTTCTTCAGGAGATTGGTTTAAAAAGCTCCTTGAATTATGCCTTTTTTTCCCCCCTAAAAGGTCATGTTGTCCCCCTGCCCAAGGACCTGCTCCCTGGCAGTGGGATGTGGTCAAGACAGAGTAAGGCTGGTAAGAAATTTCTCTTCTCAGAGCGAAGGCCTATGGCTTTCTGTTCTCTCTGGCTGTGAGACCTGAGGAGAAAAAAAAAAAAGTAAAATCCCTAAATCTTCCTCCCTAAAATGGGAGAGGGAAGCAGGGAAGGGATGACTGTACTTGCTTGGTCTGTGCTGCAGATTAAAATCACTGCTGCAAAGCAAATGAAACACAAACATTTTAGGTTTGACTTGGTTTGGGAAGGGTGTCCCTTCCACTAGAGGCTGTTTTTTTTTGTTAGTTTAGGTGGGTGCAAGTTCTAATAATAAACTTTCCTGGGAACATGATGGCTCACAGAGGTCGAAGCAAAGGAACAAGCCAGCACCCATGGATGGGGTGCTGTTGGGGAGCATGAGAGGATGGGGTGGGTGCAGAAGGAAGTGTGGTGTGCTCCTTCCCATTGTCCCTGTGCGTTTTCTGTTGTCTTACCCATCTTGCAAGCAGTCATGGGCATTACTTTGGCTCTCGAGTCCTTTCAGCCTCTTCTCCCAAGCTAATTGGTCATTAAAGGGCTTAAAGAAATGAAGAGTGAGAGGAGAAGGGATGAAGAGAAGGATGGGAAAACCCATGAAGAGCAATCTCGTTCATCCCCATTGCCCCAAGAGAAGGTCACTAGGGACACCCAACTGTGTTTTTTCCACCTGACCTGAGTATTGCCATATTTCTCCCTAAAAAGCTGTTATTGATGTCTGACTCACCACCCTCTTAAACGGGAGAGCTGAATGGAGACCCCAGGAGGAGGAGGGGGGCCTTTTGGTATACCAAGCAGTTTGATTCCAAGTCCCCACTGCACGCAACAGCACAGCTCCTGCAAACTAGTAACAAACCCTTGGTGCTACTTCTCAGCAAACACCTATAGATCAACACTGGGGCAATATCACCTGTGTAGGTTGGGAAATGGTGGTGTGATCCCTCTGAGCCCCTGGTGATGGGGCTGTATGTCAGGTTTTGCTGTCCTTGCTGGGGGACCCTGAGGAGCTCCGTGTTCCTGCTTCCCACCGACTTCGGCATGAACAAGCAAACTATTGTTTGATTCAGTAATGAAGTGGAAATATGCTCCAGATGTGAGAATGTGATTGGTGCAGACCTGCCAAAAGTGGAGCAGCATCCCCGGAGTGAAGAGGGGCAGATTGGCCATGGTGGGTCAGGTATGGCTAATTGCTAAGATTCATTGGAGTAATGTGAGATATGGGGGAACCAGTGTTTTCATGGTCTTATCTGGTTTGGGTTTGAAGTGACCTTTAAAGGTCAACTGATGGACATAACTGTCTACATAACTGCATCTACCCAGTGCCTTGCAACGCTGTTAGCATGAGGCCAAGCCCAGACCAATGCACCCAAACGAGGAAAGTCTCTGCCTTGATTTCCCTAGCAGGAAAACCCAATGGGGCTGCTTTGCTGGCTGTGGGGAGGAAGGTGTTGGGATTCACTGCTAGAGGCATTGAGGTATCAGCATCAGCCTGCTGGGAGCTTGCCTTGGTAGTGCCTTGTTGGGATGGACGTGATGTCCCAAAGTAGCGATGAAAGGCAGAGCTCATCTCCAGTAAGAAGAAGGGAAACCAGAAATGTTGCAAGCCCGAGGTGTTGATATCTAGGAAGAGTTTATGGCATTGGGAAGCAGGGTGAACGTCTTTTCATGTGGCTGGAGCCACGGGGATTCTTTCTCCCTGCTTCAACCATACTCAAACTGCAAGTTTCCTTCCTTACGGTTCTAGATGGCAGCCCACTACCTGGTGCTGTGGGACACAGTAACAGAGGAGGGACGCATCAACGTCATACAGGATACTTTAAACCCTGTCCTGAACTTGCTGGTCCCTCTGGGACACATGGAGGAGTTCACTTCTTGGGGAGCTTCTGATTCAGCTGGCTCGCAGACAGCGCTGAGTTCACCCATCTGCCGCTTTCTTGGCAGCCGGTGAGGGTAGGAAAATAACGATCGTTTTCAATCAAAGTTTAATGTGTGCAAAAAGCAGCCCGGAGGATTCCTTTGGCGAAGCCTGCTGTGGGGGAAGACGGCTGCTGCAGTGGGCCAGGAAGGCATTTTCCCCCTGCTTTGGGTCAACCTTTTGTTGCAAGTGAACTTTCTGATTGTCTGCAGCAAGTCTGCCATGGCCAAGTGTCTCTTGCTCGCCAGAGAGGTGTTCTCATCCCTTTTCTGCCTTCATTAGTCCTGCCCATCTGACATTTCAAGCACAATTAGTGCACTGTTGCAAACAGCCTTCAAAGGCTGACCCAGGAAGGCGCTGGTTTTGGGGCTCATGGTCTTCTGGCTGGGTCTTCTCCCAGCAGCTTTCCCATTGCTGTCCAGGCTAGCAATCTGCACTGCTATCCTACTTACAGGATAGTGAGGGGCAAATCAATGTTTTCTTTGTGGATATTTGAGAGGTTTTGTAATTGTTTAATTCCCTGTTTTTCTGCTCTGGATGTGCAGTTGTCCATGCAATGCTGTCCTGACCCATGTTGTCCATCCTGACCATTGCCCCCAAAGTCCCCTGCCATGAAGGATGGGGGTTGCTGGAAGTTGCTGTACTTGAAGGCAAAAGGGAGGATCAGTAAACGTGAAGGATGCTCCTAGCTTTACCTGAGGAAGGCATTCCTTAATGCGTTGCAGCAATCCTTGAGGCTGCCTGTCAGCCCTTGAAGGGTTAACTGACACCTGTACAAGAGTTAAGCTTAGAGACAGCTGGGCTCAACCTGTCAACCAGGGCATCAGGCCACAGATTAATTTTTGCAACTTAATTGAGTTGGCTTTTTTTTCTATTTTTTTCCCCCCTTTTGTCTCTGTAACTCAGAGTCTTTCGATTAATTACATATCATATGCAGCCAGATTTCCTCTTTCATTTCCAATGGAGAAAAGGGAGTTGGTGAACCCTGTTCAGAAAAAAAAGCTTTTGGGGTTTGGGGGAAATGATGCTTGCTGATTCAAAGTACAGCCCTGGTGCTGAGTTGTTTGCGCCTCTGCTTCACTACAAGCTTTTTGCCGCTGTATCACGCCCGGTTCACAGGGCTTGCCCGGTAGCACCAAGGCTGCTGAAGGCTGCCCTTAGCTCCCATGGCTTTGCCACCTTCTGGGTTCGTCCTTCCTGCTCTGCTTCCCCCATCTGCAGTGCTCATGAAGACTCATCCTTCTTTCCATGGATGCGTTCAGACAGCCGTACCACACAGAGGTGACTTTGATCACTTCTGCTGTGTTAGAAATAATACGCTTTTAGCCTGAATGCTGTTGTAGAGCTGCCTCCCATAGGAGGAAAGCAAGAAAGAAAGCAAAATGGTGGGGAAAAGATGTTAGGTGAATATCCTCTCTGGCTTGGAAGGAAAAGCTCAGCTAAAGAATACTCTGAGCACCAAACCTCTGCTTTTCTGCTTTCTAGTAGACCCTACAGACGATGTAAGGAGGAGGATAGCCTTGATTCAGTCAGATCCAGGTCAAAGCACTTGAGAGAGCCTAGCATGTGTCTGAAGTCCTCTCAGGCTGCAGATCCCTGCATGGAGCCCTTACCCCAGATTAGCAGAGTATTGCAAGGCCAGGAGCAGAGGTTACTCTGTTCTCCTCCAAAGTGAAGATAAAAGGAAGGTAGGAGAAAGAAAACAAAGTGCACAGCTGTTTCCTGGCTTCTGTGTTGCCTCTTTGATGGCAGCTATTTTGGGGATCTGAGCTATGTTTTGTTCCCATTTTGAGATACCTGAAATATTCAATTCAGACTGTCTTTGGGGAAGGCTTAGGGGGGAAAAAAAAAAGAACAGATTAAGCACATTTCTAGCAAAGAGATACTGAAATAAAAACAGAACTTACACAGGCTCTGGGACTGTGACAATAACATGACCTGAAAATGGACCCCAAGCCTGGCTGTCCCATCTTGTGATGCCACCTTGACCACAGGGGACTGAGTTCTCCAAGGCAAGGAGTATTTCTGGAGAAGAAAAACCTAATCACAATGATAAAAATAATAATTGTCTGTGCTGTGTATATAAAGCATGGGGGAACAAAATGTCTGTGTGCAGCAGCTGGATGTTCCCTTATGTCCTCTCTCCTATCTTGGAAATGGGGAACCAGAGATATGCTTGGTTGTCCTTGGAATTTAAGGTTAGGAAGGGTCCATCAGGGCTACAGACCTCAATGAGGAGGGGCTCACCACTGGCTCCCTTGTTGCCAGCCTCTTCCCATGAGGTCCATGGGTGCTTGGTCCTTACTGGCTAGATTGTACTGGGCTGTGCGGAGCTGCGTGCCTTTACTAGCCAAAGTCATAGTTATGCTGAGTAAAGAGAATGCCACACACTCTTCTCCAGCCAGATAGTAAGCATTGCCGTGAATCCATCGTTACATGCAAGGGCTAAGTCAGTTCTTACTGTTCCTTGCAGCCAGAACTGCCTCGAGACCAGAAGACTTCGCTGTGGTTGACCTGCAGAAGCAATGCAGTATTTCCCAGCAGGGCTGGGTTTAGCTACCAGGACCCTCCTTGGGATCTCCTTTGTGCAATCTGCAATTCAGGTCAGGAACTCTTTGCTATGTTTTCCTGGGGGCAAAGCGAAAAGTGTAACTAGGTCCAGAAAAGCCTGATTTGTAGAAGAAATGTTCCATCAAGAGCCAGTAAACAGTGTAACAGAGAGCTAAACTTAGTGTCTGCCCGGGTGGGGACTGCAGATTGCTGGAAACAGGAAGGGTAAGGCACGGTGACCCATCACCGTACGGCTGCAGTATTTTCTCTAGCACTGGTTCTGGCTCTTGCCTGGCCTTGGTGAACCCTTGGTCTGATCCAAGACAGCTACTGCATCAAAAACCCCTCAAGACATGAAGCTAATTAGCGATATGGCTGTAACAGCCCAGGTGTCCTTCTGCAAATGCAGATCCTGGGAAGACCTGAGAGGACTTTCACAGGACTGCGACACTGTTCCTGGTGTAGTTGCAGCAAGGTCTGGACGACAGCTGGGACAGCTTCACTTGTCCTGGAGGCACTGGCCTCCACAGCCACCACGTGAAGGCTGCCAACCCCTGGAGCATCTCACCCCAGGGTACCTGCTTACTTCTTGGCTGCAAGGTCTGTTGCAGGGGCCCCATCTTCCTGCATTCAGGGTTTAGTACAATGGAGCCCTGTTTTATCCGAGGATATGCCATCAGTGCACCACCAAAGGAAGGAGGGGGAATATTGCTTTCTCTGGGAATATTGCCAACCCCTGGAGCATCTCACCCCAGGGTACCCGCTTACTTCTTGGCTGCAAGGTCTGTTGCAGGGGCCCCATCTTCCTGCATTCAGGGTTTAGTACAATGGAGCCCTGTTTTATCCGAGGATATGCCATCAGTGCACCACCAAAGGAAGGAGGGGGAATATTGCTTTCTCTGGGAACAAAAATCACAGGAGCAAGCCCCAAGTAACCTTGGTTACCACACTTTTATTCGTGGTAAACAGAACGGTTGATAGCAGAAGTCCTTTTCTTGTGTATGTACTGAGTACGCAGTGTACCCATGGATGGAAAACAGCAGAGCCAGGGCAGTGAAGACTCTGGTACAGCAAAAGGAATGTTGTAAGTGTGATGTCACGGTTTTCTCATCACTCCAGTGCTCTTGGCAAGTCTCTCCTAAGGAGGTTGGCTCTTTGATGCAATGGGAGGTTGTTCCTTCTCTCTTTTGTTCTTGACCAACTTACGTCCCATGGCGATTTGTTTTTGCAGCTCCTAGAGATGAAACATCTTTGGCTGCAGTCACGAAAATGCTAATGAGGTGTCCATGGTTGGATAGCTTTGTAAAATGGGTTTCTAGCTTAAATCCTTAATAATGCAGGATTTGGGGGATATGTTTGCCCAGTGCTTAGCCTACCCAGGAGCTAATCTCTCAGTTCTGTTGTTATAGAAATGCCCTTTGTGGCTTTCCCACCAGCCTTCAGCTCTGGAAGGTCCCTCTCCTGCCGTGTGCAGAAACGCTTGCTCATCGTTTCCTCCCTTTTTCTGTGGGAAGTAAGACTTCCACAACTGGAATGACTTGTGCTATGTCCTCATACTCCTTTTCAGGGATTTTATGGATTCATCTTTTCTGCATTATCGATATTACGTTGCCAGTCTGGAGAGGAGGAATGGTACCTCCAGCTGAAGTCTGCTTATCTCCAATCCCTCTTGTGCACCAGCCTGCAGAGATGCAAGACGCAGCCAAGCTTTCTCTGAAAACTATTTTTAACCCTTCCTCCCTCCCACTCGTCTTCCCAGCCAGATCCCCAGGACCCTGCTGAAGTGCTGAACAAGACTGTTTTCACTTACATGTCTCTTGTAATTGTATGAAAGAGCTTTGCTCTGCTTGGAGAAATACACTTCTTGCATACATTCTTGTCTATACCCATTTTTTTCTTGCATCTTTGCTATGAAATCCCAGCTGTCAGGCCAAAGAGGAAAAGTTTGAAACCTACTTCATTTTTTTACTTGAAGTAGATTTTTTTTTTTTTCATCTTCCCATATTGTGAAGACATCTGGGCAATGTAAGGACTGGTTTTCCTGGCATATTCTCTGACCTGACTGACAAAATAACAACAGTTTTTGTGCTGTTCTTATACTTATTGTGGGACTTATTTGATCATGTGCAGGCATTTAGTCTGGTCTGGTCTGGGCTTTCAAAGTCAGCAAATTGTACCCCAGTGTAGATATCCCCACAGCCAGATCCTACGCCCAATACCTAAGCTGTAGGAGCAGCACGCAGGATGCAAGGACATCTGCACAGGAGCTGAACCATGTCTGGTTCATAACATGCATGAACATGCAAGTGCACATGTAGGCGTACGTACAGCCATGACCTGCTCCAACGGTGGAAGAAGTGTTGTTGTATTGCCATGCTAACTTGCAGTAATGCAGCCTTGGCATGACCTCCTGGTGTAGGAAACCCATGGACACATATGAACAGGGCTGTACTTTGAGCATACAATTAATCCCAACTGTAGCGTGCAAATGGAAAGATTTTAACTCATGTCCTACTGTTCATTTGCTGCAGTCTGACATGTTTCCGTTTGTTTCTGCAAACTCTAACACCCTCACTGCCCACACAACACTCTCTGTGAAGTCCAAATGCAGGTTGGAAAGGATGGACATCTCAGGTTTTAATAGCACTGAAGCGAAGAAGCAAAAGAAGAAGCCAAAGAGAACACAATTTGCATGGACACCTCAACGGTACAGCCTCACTGGATAAACTCAGCCTAAACAAGTATTGACATAATTGTACACTAACGACAAGGTAAACACAGGAACAGCACAGGGAAATGCGTAAATCCAAGAAGTCTGGGCACAACATTTGGTGGACATCACATATGTGTTCATAGAGGAAGATAAAGGCTCAGTCCAATTGGTGATTACTGTCGTGGCGTACTTAGGGAAGGTTTGCATTTTTAGTATGCAGGTTTCTGGTTCAGCCCTTCCTGGTCTTACCTGCTTTGATTTTGGTTGTAAGGGTGTCTCTCAACCAAGGTGGCTCATAGGGTTTGGTGCAGCCTCCTTGTATTGGGCTAGTGTGGCAAAGTTTTGGTAGTGGGACAGCTATAGGGGTGGCTTCAGTGAGAAGCTGCTAGAAGCTTCCCCCATATCCTACAGAGCCAATGCCAGCCAGCTCCAAGACAGACCCGCCACTAGCCAAGGCCAAGCCCATCAACAACAGTGGTAGCACCTCTGAGATAACATACTTAAGAAGGGGAAAATACTCCACCAGAACAGCAGGCAAAAGAGAGAAGTGAGACTGTGCGAGTGAAACAACTCTGCAGACACGAAGGTCAGTGAAGAAGGAGGGGAGGAGGTGCTCCAGGTGCCTGAACAGAGATTTCTCTGCAGCCCATCCTGAAGACCACAGTGAGGCAGGCTGTGCCCCTGCAGCCCATGGAGGTCCATGATGGAGCAGATATCCACCCGCAGCCCATGGAGGACCCCATGCTGGAGCAGGTGGATGTCTGAAGGAGGCTGTGAGACCGTGGAGAGCCTGTGCTGGAGCAGGCTCCTGGCAGAACCTGTGGTCCCATGGAGAGAGGAACCCACTCTGGAGCAGGCTTGCTGGCCGGACTTGTGAGCCCATGAGGGACTCATGGTCCCATGAGGGACTCATGCTGGAGCAGTCTGTTCGTGAAGGCCTGCATCCCATGGGAGGACTCACATTGGAGTTCGTGGAGGACTGTCTCCCCTGAGAGGGACCCCGTGCTGGAGCAGGGGAAGAATGTGAGGAGTGTCTCTAAGGACGAAGCAGCAGCAGAAACAATGTGTGATCAGCTGACCGCAAACCCATTCCCCCTCCCCCTGTGCTGCTGTTGGGGAGGAGGCAGAGAAATTGTGAGTAAAGTTAAGCACAGGAAGAAGGTAGGGGAGGGATGGGGAGAAGATGTTTAAAGATTTGGTCTGATTTCTCGTTATCCTACTCTGATTTTGGTAAGTAACAAACTGTTTTCCCCAAGTCAAGTCTATTTTGCCTGTGACAGTAATTGGTGAACGATCTCTCCCTGATCTTATCTCAATCCATGAGCCTTTTGTTATATTTTATCTCACTTGTCCATCTGAGGAGGAGGACTGATAGAGCAGCTTTGGTGTGTACCTGGTGTCCAGTCAGGGTCAACCTGCTACACTCCTGTTTGGTTTTTGGCCATCCACAGCTCAATGTGTGTCGAGAGGCCTCCTAATGACTTTTTGAACTAAGTTTGCTCAGAACTAGGTGTGTTTTATAACTGCAGGTATGTGTTGTAATCTATCTTTACCTAATTTAATCCTGCTGAGCAGAGGGGTCGAGAGGAGGAAAGACATGTGGGTTTGTTCTTTCGCTTATCATTGTTTTTTCATACGTGATGCTTGCCCCAAGGCTGTTATTTTTGGAGAGTTGGTGCTCGTGTTTATTGCAAAGGCTCCTAGAGCTCTGGGCACGAGATTTGAGGTATGTAAATCTAAATAAGAATGACATTTAAAATAGGTTACATGCTACACCCGAGTGTGCACAGAAAGGAAATATGAGAAGATTGACTTCGGGTCCTTGAAGTAAAAAATCCCCCATGGGAGTATCATTAAAGTTCTCAGCACCTCCAGGTAATTATATTCTGACATAAGTTGTTTGGACCCCAATTCAAGGGAATTCTAATCTGGACTTCATTATGATGGATAAAGAGGAATTAATCAATGAGCTGGAAGCTGGGTTTTCCCTGGAGGCATGTGCTCATGACCTGCCTGCTTAAATTTGGGCAAAGATGGGACAGTTTCAGCTGTGTGTACACACAGATACGTAGAGTGGCTCCAGAGTGTCAGAGGGGCACAGCTGAGAAAAGTTAACAGCAAAACTGACTGGAGAGGAAAAGGACATGGAGAGGAAGATGGCAGTGGGAACTGAGAGTCATTTCACTTGTCAGTCATTTTTGTTCGCCAAGCCAAACTGCTTCCACAAAACACAAACAAAAATACAGATTTTGGGAGCCTGCTGGGTCTGCAGATATAATTTCACTACCGGTGCTGTCTGTGGACAATGCACAGGTTGGGAAGCACCGAGAAGGTCTGGAGAGTTGCACAGCAGCATCCCTGTTGCTCAGGGAGTGCAGCGTGGTCAGACCGTTGGTCATGGAAGGTGCGTGCAAAGGTACTCAGCTGGTGGGGGAAGTTCAGAGGACAACACCAACTGCCAGCAGCTTTCCAGGCTCTGGCTTTTGGGGCTCTGGATTGTCTGCTCAGCCTCACAGGGAGCAGACAATTTTTTTGTCTATGGTTATTCTGAAAGACACGCAAGGGAGCTGAGTCACATTATGTTTCTCTTTTCCATATCCATCCAAGTGGATGACCCAATGTAGAGAAGCCAGAACATGGGTCAGAAGATAAGATCCAGGGATCTGTACTTATTAAATTGTTCTCTAGCACCACAGGCAAGAGTTTAGCCTATGTCTACCACTGCAAGTTCTACCCTTAATTCAAAGTATTCCTTGTACTTTGTTCTTCAGGGGAATCTTCCAACACGTCAGTATGGTTCCAGTAAGTCTGGTGTGAAATGTGGATCATGATACATTAGGTCCATTATCTGATTTTCAGGCCCAGAAAAAGTTCAAATCTGCTCGAACTTTTGCTACAAGTCAAACTTAAATTGCTGAGCCTGAAGAAAGCAGATCGTATCCCCCACTATCTTTTGCGCAGTATCCAAAAACAACCCACAGCTCTTGTTCTACATTATTGCAAACAGAATCCCCATTTCAAGCATAGGTCCAGTTCAGGCATGGAGAAGTATTTTCACTGTGCATCTTCTAGCCCATGATCTTCCACTTAAGTATGAAAATCAAGTTTGCTTTCAGTAAGTCAGTGTTTGTGGTGCCTTGAAGCATATGTCAGAGTTTAAGAGCAGAGTTGTCTGTGCTTTCTGCTCAGTGATTAGATGCTTTGGCTACAGAGCTGCTTCATTGCCTGCTCCCTCTCTTTGTTTTCAGCCCTCAATGCTCTTAAATACATATCTCCATGTCATCCTTGATAACAAAAACCTGGAAGATATTTTAAAGACATAGATGATAAAATACAGCATCTCTTCCTTTCCCCTTTCCTCTGCCAAGCACAGAGTCCCTCTGTAAGGAGGTCTTACTTGGTTTACTATATATTTACATTTTAAAAATCTTGCTACCATCTGAAGCTGTTGGCTCCAGTTTAGGCTTTTGGGTTTGGTTTTTTTTTGTTGTTGTTGTTGTTATCCTCTCAAGAGAAAGAAACTATGTGGGTTTCCAAGTTCCTGAATAAATGTCAAATAAAACATTCCAAACAATTATTCAAGCTGGTAATAAGCAGTGAGACATCCTTCCTGTAGAGAAGCTGAACAATGGTTTCCTCTGACAGAAGCAAAATATTAGGAGCCTTCCATATGTTGGTGCTGATTTAAACGGCGGCAACATCTCTGAGTGGGATAAGAGGCCCCAGCAAGTATCTGGATATCCTGCGGGAAGAAAAGCTCTGCGGGTAACACCCAGAGTCCCCCCGGCTCGCCATAAAGTTCTGGGAGTTTTGTCCATGTCTCCTCAACATCCTCCAGTTCTGAAAGCATTTGCTTCCTCCCCTGGCTTTTTTAATCCTTCCCAGCACGTCCAGCACTTCTCTGTGGCTTACCCTGAACACTCCAGGGAGGCAGGTGAGCCAACCCCCACCTCAAATGCCAGGATGACCTCCAGAGAGGAGCAGTGCTGGCTGAACTTGGCTGCCAGTTTGACCTGCGTCCCTGCAGTGCCGGTGAACACATCCCCTTCCCACACCATGTTTGGGGTCTGCTGGAGCATTGTCTTCTCTTGCCCGAGGACGACAGCTTGGTAGGCTTTCGGCACCTTGATCCTGAACCGGACCCAGCTCTGCTCTTGGAGCACCCCTGTGCGTGGCTCTAGCAACACACACCCTCTCCTCCACAGGCTGTACACCCTGGGGAAGGGAGGCCAGCTGGGATCAGAGAAGCAGCGTATAACATAGTCACAAATATGGGCAAAGTCCTTGTGGTCTTTGCTTCTCCCAAAAAGCCCCACTTTGTAGATGCCTGACTCAGGGAGCACAACGCACACACTGACTTTGGTCCTCAGGTGGGTGACCAGGACGTACCTCTCCAGAGGGTACTTGGTGCTGATGGCTTTGTCCTTACTCAAGCTGGCGGTCACCTCAACGTCTGCGGGTGTGTGGAAGGTGATGTTGCACTTCCCCAGCTTGGTGGTGATGATGGGGGAAGAGTGACTGGGGTTGGAGAGGCCATGGCTATTGGAGCTGATCCCGCTCCCGCAGTGTATGCTCAGCCCCGAGGGGAAGAGTTCATTCTGGTTGACAGGCCTCAAACAACGAATGAGGAAATTGGCTGCGTTCCTGAAGGTGCTGTCTCCTAAATCTTTCACAAACACAGAGAGACGGTAGTTACCCTGGAAAGGGCAGAGCACGTGGCAACTCAATTTCTCCTCCTCAGCTTGAGCAGCCAAGCATTTCTTGCTCTGAGCAGCATCTAAATCTTTATTAATCAGCTCATACATGGCAAGCAAGGGTCGGGATGTCTGGAGAGTCAAGAGCAAAGTTCCTTGTGGAGCAACAAGCTGGTCCCCTTTGTGGCTGCTCTCCTTGATGCCAAAATCTCTCACCTTTTGGTGTAGGCCCCAGAAATGAAATGGGTTTTCAGGCAGTTTCTCTCCATTTTGTGGCTCCAGACATTGGATCTGGTAGGAGCACACCCAGTTGTATGGGTCCTGAGAGTTGGTGTGGCGTGCAAAGATCATGAGGTCGAACAAGCCCTCTGTTGGGGGAGTCACCTTGATGGTCATGTTGTTCTCAGACACCATCATCATACCATGAACTGCACCTACATCCTCTCCAGTTGTGGTGCCCTGGAGTTTGGAAAGCTGGTAGGTGAACTCTGTTGGGTGGGTGCTCCCCAGCATCACTGTCACCTCTCCACGGGCTGCAGAAAGGTGAAAAAAACACCTTTCACAGTGCTTTCATCAGCAGTGTAACACATTCACTTTTGCAGTGTTGACCGAAATCGTCTGCGTGAGAGACAGAGCTGATTCTCCTTCTCTTTTTGCCTCTACCTGCCAAAGGACCTTAGCAAGACCCTACCTCACCTTTTACCATTTTTGTCCCCTTGCTGAAAGAGAAATGATGACCCCACTAGACCTAGAGATGAAGGGGATGGGCACAAATAGTTATTCTTTGGGCCCTGAGACACCCAATAACTAAGGTAATGCTGTCCCGTATGGGGTAATCCTTGCATGGCCTCTTGAGCTGGAGTCATTCCTCTAAGCTCGAGGTCTTGTACTGTGGTGTCAAACCAACAAAGCAGCTGGGAAGATCAAAATATCCCAGCCTGGCTGGTAGGAGATCCCACATCACTGCCACATTTTAGGAATGCATTTAATTTTTCCCATTATTATTAAAATGTTTTTTTCTAAATTTTAGCCTCATTAAATCACAAAAATCCACAAACTTCTGGTTTGGAGTGTGCACTAACCAGGGAGGAGGGGACAACAGGACATCCAAAGGAGAGGTGCGTTTGTATAGGTACCTGGTGGTGGTGCCATGGTTGGTGAGTAAGTGCTGGGGCTCTTTCCCAATGACTTGTTCCTCGGGTAGACATAAACAATCTCCTGCTCACACACAATCCAACACCTCCCCAGTAGCAAGCCAACCTGGTCCCCGAGGCAGAGCACAGAAGGTGGCTTTAAAGCCAATTGGAACCTACCTTCACACCCAGAAATGAAGCACCTCCAAGGGAGAGCACCATGGAGGAGAAAATTCACAGTGGCCTCAGTTTCACCCGCACCCTCCATGTGCCATGTCTTGCTGCTTGTAAACCCATACTGCAGTAAAAGAGAACACTTCTCAGTGCAGCAAGCCCTCCCAAGGGATTTTCATCTGCTCCTGGGCAGAAGGGGTGGTTGGCTGATTTTGCAACAGAGACGGGGCAAGGTTTCGCAAGCCCTGAAGTCTTCGCCCTGAAGAAGATGGGATTGTCTAACCAGCAGACAGTAGGCTGCTTTCAGCACATGGTGAGCTACATCACCCATGTGAAGCCACAGGTACTGGGGCAGCCTAGCTAGAAAACCCTGGTTTAACGGTGTTTTATACCTTTTTTTTTCTTTTTTTTTTCCCCCCTCCAGGTACATATGAAAGCATGAGAAAAAATGGCCACAGAGAACAAGACTTTGAGTCCTTTTGCTCTTGAAGGATACCAGAATGCTTCACAGAGCCTGGCACTGGCACACATATGTACTGAGATGCGTGCTTAAACCCACCATACTCAAGGTCTGTGGAAATTAAGCCTGCTCTTCGTTACCCAGGGTCCCTAAGGGCCCAAGGATGGTCTCATGTTCAGAGCGCGGCTGCTCTGCACCATCCCATCCTCACCACGTTTTTGCTGGAGAGAGGGGAGTACCAAGCAATGGCACTGCGGGAGCCCACGGCTGGTATCAGCACCCGCGCTGTGCACAATGTTCATTTGTTTTGGATGCTAACACAAAATGACAAAAGACTCTGGATTCATGCTGAAAAAATTGTCCCTTGCTAATTATTAGATTATGAAACGTGTTTCATAATCTAATGAATAATGGGGGGCGACTTTTTTTTTTTCTGTTTGAATCTGGATTTTTTCATTGTTTGCCCCACAGTTTTTGTTGGTAGGTTGAAACAGAGATGTGAAAAGAATGAGAAGGCTGGGTTTTATTTGTGCCTTGCCTGTTAAAGCTGTGACTTGGCTCACACAGTAAGTGCAAACAATTCTCTCCTGGCAAGTGTTCAGTGGAGACATTACTGATGACAGACTTTATTAACTGCAGGTTTGCTTGTTATTAAATTCGCTCTATGCTAGTTTCCGAAGCTGCTGGCCTGGCCGGCTGCATCGTATTAGGATCTTTAGGAAGAAAGAAAAGAACAGAACATTGTATGCAGCGGAGCCAGCGATGATGAGATAGGGAAGCCAGCAATGCATTTCGCTTTGGGAAGGAGACCCAAGGAGATAATTAACGGCTACGTTTAAAACAAACATTTGTTTGTTTTATTGAGTTAACTTAAGCCATGCGCGAGAGGTTCCTGCCGTCCAGGGAGGCCAGGTGAAGCTGGGGATGGGTTCCCATGTCAGCACGCTCAGTGCTGCAGGAGGTCAATGTATGTTGCATTAATTGGTTGGGGGGAAAAAGCCACCATTAAAATACAGGCATGTTTCTAATTTCTCAAAGTCTTGTTTAAAAGGCTTCCCTTCTCCTCTCCCACCCTAGCTATTGTATCTACAGCATGCCACCAATGACTGCCTTTCTATAAAAAAATATAAATTCTTATAAAGTCTTAATTCTATAGGACTGAATGCCCTTCATTGCTGTGGTTACCAGCCCTAATGGCCCAGGACACATTAGCAATTAAAAGGAGCTGGGTTTTCAGAGGATGGGTGCCAGGTATTTCTTGAAAATCTGGTCCCTTTGCAAGGTGTCCAACCATCAGCTCCCATTAGATAGTGATTTGTGTGAGGAATCTTGGCTGAAAGCTTTTAAGTATTTTAAGCAGATGGGAGGTGCTCAAATACAATAGAGCAGGAATTGATCCACAGTAGCCAAAGAGGGAAAATAGACACCCCCCCCCCCCCACCCAGCCCCCCCCCTTCTAATGGAAAAACCTTCTTTCACCTCCGTTTTGGAGAAAAAAAGAAAACTATGCCTGTAGCCCAGATCACCCAGTGAGTTTTGTGGTTGAGGGACAGGAGTTCTTCTGGCCAAGGGGGTGCAAAGGAGTGATGTATCTGGGATGTGCCAGGCAGGTTTGCTCCCCTGACATCTCTCCCCAGGTCTGTTTTGGCTCATGGCAGGTAGTGGTCAGCGAGGACTCAAAGCCCTGAGCTGTTTCTGGGCTCCATCCCTATGTCTTTTGGCTATCAAAAGCTAGAGGAGGGCGCGGAGAGAATAATTAAATAATTTTTTTCCTCATTCTTTCCTTTGGGCTTTTGTACCACCACTAATGATATTTTGTGAGAGTCTATGTTTTGCAATTTATTGCTCTGGCATCCAGATGAAGGGACTGGTTGGACTATTGATCTCCTGATTTTCCTTTGAGACCGCAGACATTGTGTTGTTTGGTTTTATGCCTTGGAAGCTCCCTGCTGACCTGGACCTGAAAGGGGTTTCTCCAATTCTCTGTTCCTGCATTTGCCATGCAGGTGCTGTGTAACCTTGGGTAGAGGTAGACAAAGTCCCCTTCCCAGGATGCTCCAAGCCTCTGCGGTGGAGAAGCACCACGAGAGCTTTGCATAAAGGGCAGTATTGACCTTTCCCAATTTAATTTGATTTGCACAGGCCACTCGCTGCTCAAAAGGTGCATGATAGCCCATCTTGGCAAAGCCCTGACATCCTAGAAATACCAGAGAGTTTGATTTCCGAGTAAGTAATAACCTCTGTCAGCCAAAAGCTTTACAGAGTGCCTTGTCTGTCGTACATTCATTTTCTGCAAGCCTGACAACTCCCCTCAATCTGAGATTGCTTTATCTCAGAACTTGCTGTCTTGATAAAATAAATTGCAGGAAAAATCCGTATACTCTTGGGAACATCCAGGGGAATGGATGTACAAAGGGTGTCCAGGTAAAAAGGTGATGATGTTGTATCCAATCTGAAAAATCCTCATAAAAGTACAATCAAGGAGAACCGACTCTACCCCTTCCCTCTATTTTCAAAGAAATGGGACACAAATGTTTCAGGCCACATTTTATCTGGGAATCTCCCTCCCCAGCTTATGAACACAATTAGGATTGTGTCTCAGGTACATTGAAGTGATTCTACTACTGTTGGTGAATTTAGATGGGAAATGCCAGGCACAAAAGGGCTTAAGTGATTTGGCTCAATTAACTATAATTTATGAATCCTAATTCCTAGTTTACTAATCACAGGATCACACAATGGCCATGATTTCAGAAATTGCTTAAATATGTGCCTCTGCTCTACTAGATGTTAAACATGTGCATAAAAGTAGACAGATGGGCCTTTTTTGAAGGAGAAAAGTTTTCCTCAACCCCAACTCATTTCTTAAAAGCAAGTGAGCTTTTATATTACTAGAATTTAGCTGTTGCTTTGCATTTACCTGTTTTGAGGAGGGAAGTGTTTGGAGAAAGGAGGGAGAGCTGAAGTCTGAAAAACTCTGAAGTTTTAAAAACTCTCTGCTCAAAGTCTTCCCACAAGACGGGGGTCTGCAGAAGCTGCCATTGGGGGTCTTCTGGCCAGTGGGTCTCAATGAAATGCTCAGGGTCAGTAAGGAAGAAAAAATCATCATGCCTGCAAGGTGAGAGGAGAAGATACTATGGAAGGAGCAAGAAAACCCTTAGCATCCTGAGTGGTCATGATGCACAGCTGTAAGGGAAGGGAGCTTCCTCCACACCATCAGAGCTTCACCAACTTCAGTGAGGGAGGATCAAGCTCTCATTTGGCATTTCATTATCTGCTGCCCTTATTTTCTCTCTATTTTTCCTGTAGAGACACCCAAGTGGAAACTGCAGTTCCCAGCCCTGTAACAAACTTCTTTCAGTAACCAGTTAAGGTGAACCTATGAGCTACAGAGGAGACAATTTTACTGAATGATTCCTCTACCAATGCCTGTTACTTGAGGGTATATTTCAATATGATGTCTGATCTTGGTTTAAAGCTCTTCCAAGAATTTACATATGATTAAAGAAACAAAATGCATCTTGGTTCCAATTTGAATGTGCCTAACCTGACTTTCCAAATATTATCACTGCTTAGGTGTTTGCTGACTGGGTCAACCTGAAGGTGTATGCTCAGCCTTGTATTGGAGTTATTCTGTGAAGCTATGTTACATCCGTCGACCTGAAGGGTTTGAGGACACTGTGTTGGACCCACAAGAAGCTGTTATCTCTGCCTGTTGTTCTAGGTGATGTTTCATTCTCCTTCTCCTCTTTTCCCCATGCTCAGCTAAAAACAACTCACACCCACTGGTGTTTTAAACTGTTCTCAGCAAGATAATTATCTACTAGAAATTCCACAATTATTTCATTATGCATTATTAGAGGAAAAAAATAAATTAAAAATGCAATCCCATAATACAGTTAATGGAAATTATTAAATTGTACAAATAACTTTCATGAGAGTCGTTATTTGCTTAGCATGGGCTGAGAAGTCTCAAGTAATTACATATGGAACCACATAAAAGCAGAGTTGCTGTGTAAATGAGGATTTGTTACTTCATAAGTGGCACTCACTGTAGATTAAAAACAATTTGGGGGGGGTGAACTTGTCATCTGGGAAGTTACTGCTCCAGCTCAAGGAATAAGGCACTTAACATAGATGTTTTCATGTAGAGTGTCCACATTCGCATGAGGTCCCTGAGCGCTGTCCTGGTTTGAGGCCCAAACCACGACAAGCACCCAACATCGTTGAGGATGAGGAGAATAACTCTCTGGACCTTCTGCAAGTAGCCTCTGGGGGTGTACCTGAAAAAAGGGGCATCACCGCCTGGTGAACCAAGGCTTTAAGCAGTCAATTGGAAGGGTTGGGATGTGCATTCTGGGGTGCCTCTGAAGTCAGGTTGAGCCTTGTCCATTTGTATTGGGGACCACGTCTCCAGCGAAAGCAGGGGAAGGGGGCGTCTCACCTGGGTACAAAAAACCTGCTCTCTGCATCCACAGTCCCTGCGCCCCAGCAAGCATCCAGGAGGTACCACTGTCCTTCCAGCTCCACCGCGTTCCACATGTGGCTGCTCTTCTGCTGCTGGCACCACTGGCCTCCACGGGACCCCAGGCTCCGGCCAAATCCCGGGACCTCCACACAGCTCAAACCTGCCTCCCTGTCCAGGGAGAGCCGTCAAGGGAGATTATCACAGACCAGACATTGCTTTGTGCTTGCTTTCTTGGTGAGCAACCTGGCCTGCATGGTACAACCTCCTCCTTCTTCAAGCCAGGGCCCTGCTTGTGCAAGCTGTTGGTCAAATTCAGCTTTTATCCGGCCCCCTGCATTCCCCACAGCTACTCCCAACCCTTATCCCTCATATCTCTGCCTCTGGTTAATCTGTCAAAGCCACATATACTCCTCCATCTGAATAAAGGAGGAGGGAGGCAGCTGCTGTGCCCAGGGATGTGGTGGGTAAATGACGCTGGTTGTGTGGCAAGCCCCATGCCAGATGTGTGTCCCCACCTCAAATCTTTGAAGGGGCAGGAGAAGAAACCCCAAGGTGAGTCTTACCTGCACATTTCCTGGCATAAATGGGCATAACCGGAACACACAGCTCTCCCTGTTTGCAGGACCTCTTCTGGCACGTGAATCTTCTGAGACAGCCCCAAGAAGCCATTCACGTCATATTCTAGGAAAGGGAGAATACCATGGAATTTCAGGGGAATGTAAGGGCTTATTATTTCCAAAACGATCCCATTCCTTCTCCTGCCCAACCCTATTTCTCTGCCTACCCACCCTGGAAGCCATGACAGCTCTTCTATCCATCATTATTCAAGAGTTTGAAAATTCCCCATATGAACAAAGAATTGCCAAAGCCTTGGGGGGAATTGGGTTCCCAGTACATGTAAACACCCATTGCGCCATTCAAGTGAGGTACAGTGACAATCATATTGTCTCGCACACATGGATGTAGTAGGGTAAAGTAGCACGAAGCGACTGCATTGTGCTGAGATTCCTGTGTCCCCAGATGACTGCTGCCAGGCATAGCTCAGCCTCATTGAATTTGCATTATCAGGGAAACAGCCTCTGATGCGTTGAAGATGAGTGCACCGGAGGCAGGTGGGCTTTACCATTGTCTCTGGGGGTCTGGCACCCGAGTGCCAGTGAAGCAGGTGTCATTTGCAGCATGGAGGATCCTGTGGTGGGAACCAGTTCCTACTCCAGGGACTTTATTGAAATCGCGGGGGCCG
>NW_009647828.1:756563-763777 GCF_000708025.1 Charadrius vociferus
GGGGGGGGCGGCAGAACGACACATTTCAATTCATGACTGCAACAGGAATACTGTGGAGTGTCTATTCTGCAGGGCATGAAGAGCCTAAATCCAGGAGGTGGCATATGGAGAAAGGGCTTTTCACATCTCTGCAAAACAGTGGGACCAGACTTACCAATGTTGTGGCAGAGCCAGAACCATATTGCCCGCACTGTCTCCAGTTTGCTCTGGGATTTGGCAGTGATCAGGGGAACGATGGCCTGGACAGACAACCTGGTGTGCCCAGACTTCAGCTGCAATGGAGAGGATGGGTGAGTTAAAGGGAAGCTGGGTGTCACCGCTGTGTGGGTGGGTGACTGCTCCACGTGCCGGGCTTGCTGGAAAGAGAATGTGCACCACAAAAACCCCAAAGCTGCATTTTTCTTCCCCCAGAATTTAAAATGCAAAAGTACTGGTTGTGGTAGACCAGGGCTTTTTCCCCATTTTCCTAGGCATGGTTTTAAAGAAGCCTGGGGGCTGGAGTTTTGTAAGCTGGAGGAAATGAAGGTGGCATTTCCCATTCCTTTGGAGCAGCTGGTTGGGATGTACAGTGTCATTGCTCTGGTGCCCTCTCTATCCAGTTCATTGTGTCCTCTGGCCCAGAAGGTTTTGTCTTAGAGGTGGGTCTCTCCAGCGGTGGTCCTCTGCAACACTTATCTAAGGACGGTGGGTTTCCTGTCCCACATCAATTAACATATCTGTGTATTTATGCGGAAGAGGAGCAGACTTGGGGCTCATCATCTTCCTGCAGCCATGAAACCTCACTCTAATCCATGCACCAAAATGGGTGGAAAAAATATTTTTGCTCCTACCAGTAAAACTTCACTAACTTTTTAATCCATACCTGACCCCAAAGAAAGCCTTTCTGCCCCTTTCCTCCCATTCACACATTCACATTTCTGGGCTCCTCCCTCCTTTGTGATAGCACAAGCATTTTTAGCAGCAGGCTTTTCTTTCACTGAGTTAAATTTAGCCTGGCTCATTTCTCCAAATTCCTGCCCCTGCTATTTCATTCCTCAATGACTTTCCTGCCCCAACCATCTGTAAGATACTTTCACATAGATGGAAATTTCTTTCTGTTTGCTTGTGGGAAATATTGCATTTGTAATGGCTGAAAATTTTCCTTGGGGTGAGGGTTTAAAAATGACAATGCATCCAGGAGAGCACCTATTTCAAAATGATGGTGCTCCTGCTGGTCCCTTGCATTTCTGTCATGAGGTTGTTATTGAGTGTGCAGCTTCTAGAAAAACAAATAATGTGAATTATTCCCAAGGGGAAAAAAAAAATAAAATACTCAGCCATTAAATATCTAGCTACCTGCTTTCCTGTTGGCACATCTTGGTGCAAATTCAGCCCAAGTCCATGCTATTCTTTGTTTCAGTCAGAGGTGGTAAAAAGTAGGTCCTAGACTGAAAGTTGCGATGTTCCCAAGTAATCCTGTTCCTGGCTATGCCTGCGGACCCTGAAGAAATGAGTCAGAGCATCTTGTGTTGCAGTAGCTGCTGGCTCCACCAGAATATTTGGAGTTGATGGATGGAGCCATTTTTTCCAGAACCACCCAGGCAATGATCCTGCCAAGACTTTTTCACATGGTTAAGGTGGATGCATGCAAGCAGTTCTGTAGGCTACTCCTAAATGGCCAGGAAACAGGTTTGGCTTTGCACCTGCACTGCCTGGGGGTCTCCCATCAACCACCTTCTCCCTGGGGACTGCCATCAGGGCTTGGTGTATGAGGAGAGGGGACAATCCTGTATCACTACGTCACCATTAACTGAGCAGCAGTTGTCACCAGAGGTGCAATAGCCTACTCAGAGGTGGTCAGTAAACTGCTCTCCTGCTGCTCTTGGCACAAATAATTCACAGCTAAGAGGAAGAGACAAAGTGCACCAGGTTTCAGTGCAGCTAGCACTTTGAATATCAAACAGGGAAACAAGTTATTCCCATGACTCCCCGCTGCCTTGGAGGTATTTTTGGTTGTTTATTTTCCCCCCCCCAATTTCCAACTCTCTCCTTGTCTCTTCTCTTTTTAATAGACTTGGTGGATTCTGAAATCCTCAAGCATCCTTCTTCCCAAGGGAGATTAGCCTCAGGCTAGGTACAAATTACAGGTTTCAAAAATAACGGAGAGCACAATTGTTCCTTGTGCCTCTTCACTCTCGCTCAGGAGTTGACGTGTAAGCTGCAAGTACTGCATTCATTCAGCGTTCGCTGCTTAGACAAATTGTGCTGACCTCAGGGGAGGAATTACACCGACAGCGTGTGGTTCAGGTAATAGGAAGGAACTACAAAATTCAGTGTTCCCATTCAGGGCTTCTGAGCATCCAGAAACTGGGAGCATCGTATAACAGCTGACAGCCTGAAAAGAGGACATAACGGATGCCTCCTTCTTGAGAAAAAGCAGGACTTGGGCTGCCACAGAGATGAAGGGGTTGGTGGACACAGCCAGACTGTGTGGTTATCGCTGGCTCTGTGTGCTTGTCATGCAAGAAGCATGCTGGCTAACCATCTCCCAGCCTGCGCTGGCTTGGGACATACTGTGATCTGAGTCCCTTCTTCTCCCCCTTGCACACTTCCTAGAAGGGTTTCCAGGATTCCTCCACCTCACTGCAATCCTGTTTGGGACAATGAAAAAATCCTGTCCCATGATGAAACCAGTCCTTATTTCCAGTTTTGCATGATGATCTGTAGCAAGCGCTGCATATTACAGCTGCACACTGGTGCTGGCTGGAAACAAGCAGCAGTGGGCTGTGGGTGGGCTGCAGATCTTCAGAGGTAGCACAGCGATGTTTGGCCATGGTTAGGACAAATTCACAGCCCAGGGCCTTGTGAGATCTCCTAGTTTTTGCTGTAAGGCGTCAGCTTGTCACTGCTGTCATCAGAGCATACGGTGAAAAGTTGAATGTTAGGACATGGGTCTGCTGATGGCACCATCTGCTGATGGCACCATCTGTGTTCCTACTGAAGGACACCAGGACCTACCTGCTGGCTCACATGTTGGACATGGGTATCTATGTGGCTGAAAACCTTTGAGTCAGGGAAGAGATCTCTTCTGGTCTTTCTCCTGGGATTTTTATCCTGCTTCTTTTCTTCCAAGCTGCTAATCCCTTCCTCAGGAAGGAGGGCTGGAGAGCAGCTTCCTGCAGTCACAGACGACTTCTGCAGTAGCTTTTGGAAGGTAGCCCTTTCGTTGCTGTTGTTAACTTTGTTTGCCCAGAATGTGAAAACCCCTTTGAAGGCAGAACCCTTGGGCTCATCTCTTACTTCTTCTGTAATTGAGACTTTCTTTAGCACCCCCTCCTTGTTCCTGTTCACATTGGTGACTTGGAGGGGGAGTTTCTCTGAGGTCTTGCAGCTGATCTCTTCAGAAACATGTCCCAGAGGAAAGTTACCATTACAGATGTCTGACATCTGAGATTCCCTCCAGTCAGTCAAGATGTTTTCAGCCCAGGATGGCATTGCATTTTCTCTGTGGTTCCTGGGATGGGCCTCTCGCAATGTGCTTTGGGTGGTTTGTTTTTCGTGGCGGATGCCATTCCTGGAGCGATGGGAGGGAATTGGCTCGTTTGCTTTGATAGTCTGGGATTTGGATGACTTGCCTCTGTCATAGCTGGTCTTCATCTATGCAAGTGGGCAAGGGGTGAAGAATCCACAGTCTGCTGGTGGAAAGACAGACAATTTTTTCAACAAAAGAATGCAGTCTGTACCTATGACTTCAAAGCCTGCCTGTGTGTATGCTAATTACAGGGAATCAGGATTTGGTCAGCTGGGTTTAGCCAAATTATTGATTTTTTCCTACTTCCAGAAGTAAGGTGGGATGGCAACGCCACTGAGAAGTTCTTGGCCTGTTTCCAAGTGCAAGTACTTTTTTGTTTTTTTGATAGTTGAAGATCCAGTGGTGGGCTACACTGGAAGGCAATGGAAAAATCAGGGTTATTCCTTTTGCAAAGAAATTGCAAGGAAATATTTATATGTGTTGGTAGGGTCTGTAAGCGGGGACACGGAATGGGTGGGTGCCTCAGGTTCCCTACATGAAACTAGGACTAATCCCATGGCATTTCTCCTCACCTCCAGAGCCAGGAACCAAGGAGAACAAAGAATTAATATAATTAGTGTTTTTGTGCTCCAGAGCAGTACATCTGCCAGAAAATCTTTCCTTTAGGAGGACCCCTACCTCCCACCCAGTATCTTTCTGTTTTGAGCAATTCACTTCTGCCATTCAAGTTCTGCAGAAAAATGTCATTCTTTGTATCCTTGCTTTACACATGAAATATAGATGTGTCAAGTGAGAAGGCTGCAGGAGAAAATACATGATAAAGTGGAAGAAAAGGTGCAATCCAGGACTGATGAGTTTTTTTGGGGTTAAAGCTGTGGGTAGAGCCAGCTCTTGCATGCCCTCCACATCTGCACAGCGCTCGCCAGTTTTATCTTGGTTTAGCTTCTATTTGCTGTTGTTGTTTTTAATCATGAAATGACTATTTGTGCAATGCAAATAGCAGAGCCTGCTGTGAGCCACTTAGCGTAGCCCAGAAATGTCACTCTCCGTATTCATCCAGCCTCTCCCATGCGGAGGCAGACTGGGTTTTCAACAGCTACACTGGGGCACTGGCCTCGCTCTTCCAGGAAAGCGGGATGTCACTCATCCTTCTCCCTGCTACCCTGGGTTTTCCCTCCTTGCTTTGGGATTGAGGCTTACAGAGGTAGGACAGCCTTGTCCAGAAGGGATATGAGATCGTGACCACTCCTGGCTTGCCAAATGTTGTTTTTTTTCCCATTAACACATGCATGCACCTACAAACATCGAGAGGAAGTAAACAGCACGAAAGAATTAATCCAGTGCTGGGTGCTCAAATAACCAGAGGATGCCCCAATGGGAGGATGTCCCCTAGATAGGTCCTGAGTGTGTGGGATGTTTTTCTTTGCAGGACAGTCATACCAGAGCCCAAACCACCCTGCTGCAGCGGGGTTTTTGCATGGCCCACTGAGGTCGTACGTTCTCTATTTACTCCCGGACCACATCTGAGCCCAAAGAGACAAATTGTTCGTGCCCAGCTGTTGACACGTTCAAGTTGTCCTTGTGCGTGTGAGCTGCGGTCGCTGCTGGGCTGCTCTCCCATCCCCAGGCGCAGTCACCCGCTGTCACAGGCAGAGAGGGATTTTGCCTGCCACTTTCTAAGTGAGCAGCAAGAGGCCACTTCTGAATCCTTCATGGTCATTACCCGACATGAACCCGGGCATGATAACTCAAAAAGCAGATGCCAGGAACCCTAGCCTTTCTCCTTGTGCTTGGGCAGGGCTTGCTCCTGCAAAGCGTACCTTATGTCAGAGGGACTGGTGGATTCTAAGCCCATTTTTTCCACAGCTGTGTTTTCTGAGCACAGGTGTCACTGCTGTCTTCCCACATGGCATTTGGGAGGGGAGTAGCGTGGGACTGGGGTGGAAGATGCCCCCTCAGCGCTTAGCTACAGTCTCAGAAATACCAGAAAAAACAGGTTCTCTCCAGGTGACTGACAATGTGAAAATCCTCACTTGCCTGATTTTATTTTTTAATCTGAGCACTTTTTCTTTGGTTCAAACCAAATGTTTTATTTCAATTCCATGTCACTTTTGTGTTGATGGCTTCAAAAGAAATTTCAGCAAAAGCACCACTTTGACATTAGCCCAAATGTTTTCCTCTCCCCATGCCTTAAACATGACGCTTCATACTCAACCCCTACCTCAGAAATCCCTAAATCACTGCTTGCCAGCAGTCAGAGAAGACAACAGGGGACTGCTGCTTCCTTACTTTCCCCACAAATTCAACCTGTGGTTGGAGAGGACAGATCTTTGAGAGTGCTGATCTTAGCCCAACCTCCGCTTGCACCCACAGGGTGGCCAGCCCCTTCCCCATGTCCTGTAGTGCCCCGGAGATGATAACATGTCCACCCATGAAACGCCAGGTCCGGAAAGGATGTTTCAGCCTGGAAGTGCCGTTGCAGAGGGCTCAGGGAGAAGTGGGGGAAGGGCTGGCTCCTGCTGTGGTTTGAACAGGAGAAGCACCCCACACCATCCCAGGGATGGTTGTGCTAGCAGCAGGCTCTTGTCTCATGTTTGAGCAGGCATTTTGGTCTGCCCTGACCATGCTCCAAGCAGAAAAATGAAATTTTAAAGTACCCCAGGCAACATTATCACCAGCAGCTCTGTGCAGTTTCAGCATTGGGAGTACAGGAATTGCTTTGCCTCTACAAGCTGTAACAGCGGCAGCTTAGAGGTGTAATGGGTCAAACAGAAAACCTCCACAAGAGGAGCAGAGAGAGACCATCTGACATCTCTGCAGCATCCATCCCATGGTAATGAGCCTGACAGGGGGCGGAGAGGGGAAGGGAAATGCCTTGGGGAATGCTGAGTTAGAAAAAGAGCTGTTGGAGTGCAAAGGGTTTGAGGCGAGGAAGGTGGAGGTGGTCAGGACATCAGGGGATGACCATAAAGAGGCCACCAAAGCAGAGCCACACTGGATCCCGGCCACTCCACGTAGGGATGCAGCACTTTGTCCTGCTATGGTAGAGACAAGAAAATGGATGGAGCCGAGGGAATAAATGCAGAGGGGTGACAAAACCCTGGGAAATGATCTCCAGTGGGTCTGTGCAGTGGCTGGTGTCCCTGGAGAAACCCAGAGCAGCGTGCGCGGGAGCTAACAATAGAACCAGCAAAGCCTTTGTAAAAGGGGGATGTTCCTACTCACCCTGCTGGTGACACAGCCGTGGCTCCCTGCTGTTTGCAAAAGTCAGGCAACTCCCAGCAGCCCCCCATCCCTTTTATACCTGTGCCAAATCAGGACTGTAGGATTGTCTTTTTTTTTTTGCACCTTTCTAATGTCAGGAGGGCTAAAAATACTGTAAAGCGCTGACAAACATGTTAACATTGCTGCTGCCAACCAAAGCCTCTGCAGGCCTGGTACTTCTGCAGAGTGTAGGGGCATTTACAGGAGGGATAGGGGAGAGATAAGAGGCTGTCCCTTATCAGCGGCCAGGCTTTGGCAGGGCAGCAGTGGCTGTATCTGCCCGGCTGGCTCATGTCTGTCCCCCTTGCCTGGGGAGGTAGTGCAGCCTACCAGTTCGGGTGTTTCTGCAGAGCTGCTCCTGCCTTGTGTTGTTGTTTGGTTGGTTGTGTTTTTTGGGGTTTTTTGGTTTTGGGTTTTTTTTTTTGTTTTTTTTTTTTTT
>NW_009647828.1:763844-766464 GCF_000708025.1 Charadrius vociferus
TAGGGAAAGCCAAGAGCAGAGTTATTCAGCGAGCTGGTGGAGTTGTCCTCTCTGCCCCTCTGCTCTTTAGCACTGCTGGGACAGCACAAGGTCTCACTGTCTTGTGAGATGCTCGATGAGCAATTCACAATGCCTTTGTAATCATCTGCATCTGCCCCAAACTCATTGCACCCCTGATTTTCCCACTCTTCTGCATAATTCCCCATGCCATTGGGCTGCATCTGCAGGACTGGAAGGGGAACATTTTACCCTGGCTTTGCACAGCATGGGCTGCTTTGCAGCCCTTGTCTTTCGCTTGGTACCCTGGGAAGTCCCCAGTGCACATCAGGATTAAGAGTACCATCTCACAGATTGACCAAAAATTTGCAACATGAATGTTGGAATATTGTTCTTTATTATTATCTATGTTCCACTAAGTGGCATCATATCCCTTGTTTCTGTTCACTCATCTTAACTCTGTCTCCAAACATTGAAAATTGTCTTCATCAAACAGACAGGAAATAATAAGGGAGGAAAAATATTTGCCAACTGAATGGAAATGTATTGTTAGAAGAATTTTTCCTAGTTTTTGGCTGAAAGTGGGGAGGAAAAAAAAAAAGGAGAAAAAGATTAGTTTGGAAAAGAGGAGTAACATTTCATTTTAACTCCCCCAGACCTTAGTCCCCCAGGCTGGCTCCCTTTACCCGAGGTTAGGAAACCACAGCCTCCCAGTGCTGCAGGTTCTCCCTGGCTCCCCTCTCGGTGCGGGGCTGGGTCTGTTTCAGATGCAGTGGGTCCCACACCTGGCTGATGGAGAGCACAACGTGTCATTTGGGTCCCAGCAACGAGACATTCTTAATTTGCAGAAAATGGTTTCAAAATAAAATTCTCACAGCAAGTGGGTGTTGGCAGCGGGAGGCTGGCAAAGGAAGGTCCTGGGTCTTTGGGGAGAGAACACGAGATGCCATAGCTTAAAGATGTTTCCAGTTACATGTGGCCATTAATGGGTCTGTTTTGCAATTAGTGACCAATTGCTGGTCTCTACCCAATCCAGAGACTTACTGAAACACTGCAAAAGCCTCTGTAAGGCTTTACACCCTGCTGGCTAATGTAGTTTTGCAGCCAAGGTGCGAGTTCAAACCTCTAGGCAGACCTATAGACAGCAGTCTGGCCATGGTGGAGCCCACCCTTGATGGGACTCTGGCTCTTTAGTCTGGGAAATCAGTGACATCTTGCCTGGGTGCTGGCTATGTCCCTTCCACTGCCTACAGAAACAGATTTGGCTCATTCATGCTCACCATGAGAGACAACTAAGGTGAGATCAAACTTTGCTCTCTGATATGCAGCAAGTTGTTGCTCTTCTTTCTGTGGGACTCTTTCTCTAGGTGATGTCCAAAGGGTAAACAAAAGCTTTTGCAACTGAAATAGGAGGAAAAAAACACACCAGACAGACCAAGGTAGTAACCAAAAAGTCATGAGCCAACATGAGTCGCCATGGCTGGGCAATTGACCATCTAACAGAGGCAAAGGTTTTTTGCAGGTGTTACAGAAAAAGGCGAGCTTGCAGGGAGAGTTTGAAGCAGAGGGACAAGGAGCTGCTGTGATTATATTTGGGGACTTTTCTCAGCATGAAGACAGACGGGGAAAATAGCACAAGATCGCTTGCTTGGAGATTCAGCAGCTAGTAGAGGATGAACCAGGTGAGCTTGGAGTTGGGGTTGGGATCAGAGGTGAGACGGGGGGTGGGCATAGAGGCCTTAGATAACAAAGGCAAATAAATCACTTATTCCCTCCTTCCACAGGCCGAAACAGTGCAAAGAGAATCAGGATACGGAAAGAGTTGACCTGACGAAGGCAAGGAGCTAAAAATACTCTTGCAGAGAGGTATTTTTTGTGTGCAATGAAGGCACATTTGCATCAGACGAGCCCAGATGGGAGGCTCTGACAGTAACCCTGCATGGAGACAAGGGCCTTGATAAGCTGTTGGGCTGTGTGGGTGGACAAGGGAGGGCATTGCTTTGAAATGCTGGGTGGGAGGGGTGCAGGCTCCAGCTGTGTAAGAAAAACTGCCCACACCAACTAAGGCTCCAACAGATTTGATCCTAATTATCCACATGTTGCAGGAAGGGCTAATGTCTATATTCAGTTGTAGCTGCAGGTGGGTGTTTACAGATCAGGCCAAGATAGACACAGTTGTGCTCTCCCCATCTTGGTGGCATGGCATGGTGGAGAGCAGATAAAACTGCCTCCGTTGGGTTGGCTGCATCCCCCAGGCCATGCCCATCCCTGAGCCACGGCATTGCTCATATTGCAGAGCAAGGAGAAATTTCAGACAGACAAGTATCTATCTCTGAACTGTGGCTGGTTTCATGCTGTTTGCTTCACCTCTGCAGGGCCATGAGCAACTTGGGATTTGCAGGACTGGAGTCCAACGTGGTGCCTCCGAGAGGGGCTGGCCGTGGGCTCCTGACCAAGTCATACAGATCGTGGCAGCAGCTCTGCAGCCTTCTCATGTAGAGCGTGGTTGAGAAAGTAATTTTCATTGTAATCTTTTATTTCACTTGTGAAGCCTTCCAGACTCAGGGAGTCTTTTGGCTCAAAAGCCAGGAGCTGGGTTTTGGGTTATTTTTTGGGGCTTTTT
>NW_009647828.1:766522-767262 GCF_000708025.1 Charadrius vociferus
TGGCAGTGAGCCACTTTTCCAGTTTATTTCCCTGGAAAGATGGGACAAATACATGGAAATAAAGTAAAGGCAGTATTTTAAAATCATCCAGACGAGCACCTTCACTTAATGTAGGTCTGCATTGGCTTTTAAAGACAGAAGCCTTCATAGCCTGGCAGATCCTAAGCCCAGAGCAGGCAGGGAAATCCACAGCTGGTTTAGAAACCAGCAGCGAGCTGTGTTTGTACAGTACTATGTCTTTCAGGAGGGACCCCCAACTCAAATCAAAGCATCCAGGAGGGGCTGAGATCCCCCCAGCCACTCAGAAACTAACACCGTGTTATTCTTGCAGCTACAAAGCCCTGATTTATTTGGAGTCTGCAATTTTCCACTCTGCAAGGGACACACACTGGTTACCCATCCATCCGCTTGATTCAAAAGCCATAGGCCAAAGTGTGCACTCTTTGTGGGTGACAGCCACTTTGGTTTTCTGTTTTCATGGCACCTCCTGGGTTGGGGTTAGGGTCCAAGTGATGCTGCTCAGTCTAAGAGGTTTACAGCAATCCCAGCTGGGGAGGGATTTGTGTTCTGGGGTGGTCTTTGAAAGCATGAGATTTAAAAAAACACGCAAAAAAATTTAAATGAGGAGCACCAGTGAAAAAGCCTGTGGTTTTCAGCCACTCTCGCTGCACACTTGCAGGGATTCACAAGCTCCTGCTCTGCCTGTGCCTTTGACCACTCGGCACACGGGGCCCCGATTT
>NW_009647828.1:767317-788501 GCF_000708025.1 Charadrius vociferus
ACCTCTCCATGAGAGTGAGCTCCTGTTTGGGAGAGCTCACCCATCTGTGGCAGGGAGCTGGAGCTGCTGTGGTGCAAAGGTGTTTTAAGGAACAATAGGGGAAATAATGCATGAGACACCTCTGTCACCAAGTTGCCTCATCTTATGCATCACTGTCTTTGATGACCTTTTTCAAGTGCTTTCTCTTAATGAATAGTTATTTTTTGCAGACTGGGGAAGAACACAGGGCTTTTGACAGTTCCCTTCCGTCATTGCTTCTTTCCTTTTCTGTTTTGTTTTGTTATTTCTTTCAGGTGAGTACTTGAACCAGAAATGAGTCAAGTAATTTTTTTTTTTTTTAATCAAAAGCACAAAATATCCCACAGAGACTGGGCACATTCTGCTTTATAAACTCACGGCGCTGGCATCTCACATCGACAACGACGTGTTTGATGAGCTCCCAATAACATTGAAAAGAGCCGTCGCCTCTTGAAGCCCGCCTCTTGGCACCAATCTGACACTAAAACCTTTGAAGCTTGGACAAGTATTTAATTGACATCACTGAGCTGGCCTGGTATCGTCGTGTTGAAGCTGTCAGGCTGCTGCAGACAAAGTGAAGGAACAATGTAAGTGACCTTTTTGTTTAGAGAAGGCTGGAGAAGTGGGGAAGCACAGCCAAGGATTAGAGCATACACGCTCACTGGTGCATTTCCATGCTTTGCTACCCTATCATATGTCTTACCATACAGAGCACACAATGACTCGTGAGATTTCCTGACAGTCTGGTAATACACATAGCAGTAAGGTGGGTTCTGGCTGTGGTCGTTTTCTTGGTGATGTAAAAAGTCCCCATGGCTCAGCTGATGCACAGGGACACGTTAAGGTTGCCTGTGGGTCTGCCAGGGGGAATGACTGTCCTTCTCCGGTTGCTGGTCTCAGTCAGGAGCTGGTGCACTATGAAAGACTTCATGATTATACAGTATCCCAAAAGACATGAGGAGATGTGGGTATCTAGCAAGCCTCTCATAGAATTGTAGAACCATGTGATTCTGTGATTTTGGTTGGAAGAGACCCTTAAGATCATCAAGTCCAACTGTTAACCTAGCACTGCCAAGTTAGCACTAAAACATGTCTCTCAGCACCACATATACGTGTCTTTTAAATACCTCCAGGGATGGTGACTCAACCACTTCCCTGGGCAGCCTGTTCCAATGTTTGAGAACCCTTTCAGTGACAGTTTTTTTCCTAGTATCCAATCTAAACCTCCCCTAGTGCAATTTGAGGCCATTTCGTCTTGTCCTTTTGTTTGTTACTTAGGAGAAGAGACCAACCCCCACCTCACTAGAACCTCCTTTCAGGTAGTTGTAGAGAGCAATAAGGTCTCCCCTCAGCCTCTTTTTCTCCAGGCTAAACAACCCCAGTTCCCTCAGCTGCTCCTCATAGAACTTGTGCTCTAGACCTCTCACCAGTTTCATTGCCCTTCTCTGAACATGTTCCAGCACCTCAGTGTCTTTCTTGTAGTGAGGGACCCAAAACTGAACACAGTATTTGAGATGCAGCCTCCCAGTGCTCAGTACAGAGCTACAATCACTTCCCTAGTCCTTCTTGCCACACTAATTCTAATACAAGCCACGATGCTATTGGCCTTCTTAGCCACCTGGGCACACTGCTGGCTCATCATATTCAGCCAGCTATCAACCAGCACCCCCAGGTTCTTTTCTGCCTGACATCTTTCCAGCCACTTTCCCCCAAGCCTGTAGCTCTGCAAGGGGTTGTTGTGACCCAAGTGCAGGACCTGGCACTTGGCCTTGTTGAACCTCATACCATTGGCCTTGCCCCATCGATCCAGGCTGTCCAGAGCCCTCTGTGGAGTTTTCCTACCCTCAAGCAGATCAACGCTTCCTCCCAATTTGGTATTGTCTGCAAAATTCCTTAGGGTGCACTCGATCCCCTCCTCCAGGTTGTTGATAAAGATATTAAAGAGAACAGGCCCCAGTACTGAGCCCTGGGGAACACCACTTGTGATCGGTCACCAACTGGATTTAGCTCCATTCACCACCACTCTTTGGGCCTGGCAATACAGCCATTTTTTAACTGAGTGAAGCATATGCCCATCCAAGTCATGAGCAACCAGTTTCTCCAGGAGAATGTTGTGAGAAATGGTGTCAAAAGCTTTACTAAAGTCTAGGTAGGCAACGTCCACAGCCTTTCCCTTGTCCACTAAGCAGGTCACCTTGTCATAGAAGGGGATCAGGTCAGTCAAGCAGGACCTGCTTTTCATGAACCCATGCTGCTGAGCTTGATCACCTGGTTGTCCCATATGTGCTGTGTGATGGCTCTTAAGGTGAACTGCTCCATAATCTTCCCTCGCACTGAGGTCAGACTGACAGGCCTGTAGTTCCCCAGATCCTCCTTGAGACCCTTCTTGTAGATAGGCATCACTTTGCTATTTTCCAGTCAACTGGGACCTCCCCAGTGAGCCAGGACTGCTGATATATTATGCAAAGGGCTTGGTGAGCACTTCCACCAGCTTCCTCATGACCCTTGGGGGGATCTCATCCAACTCCATAGACTTGTGTATGTTTAAGTGGTGTAGCAGGTCACCAGCCATTTCCTCTTGGATTTGGGAGGTTCTTTCTGGTCGCTATCCATGTTGTCCAGCTCAGGGGGCTGGGTACCTGGGGAGCAACTGGTCTTTCTAATAAAGACTGAGGCAAAGAATGCATTAAGTATCAGCCTTTTCCTCGCCCTTGGTCACTATGTTTACCCCTGCATCCAATAAAGGATGGAGATTCTCCTTAGCCCCTTTTTGTTGCTAATGTATTTGTAGAAACATTTTTTATTGTCTTCTACAGCAGTAGCCAGATTAAGTCCTAATTGCGCTTTACCCTTCTAATTTTCTCCCTGTATAGCCTCACGGTATCTTTGTAGTCTTCCTGAGTGGCCTGCCCCTTCTTCCATAGGCCTTAAACTTTCCTTTTCTTCTCGAGTTCCAGCCAAAGCTCTCTGTTCAGCCAGGTCGCTGCTCTTCCCCGCTGGCTTGTCTTACGGCATACGGGGACAGCCTGCTCCTGCACCTGCACCTTTGAGATTTCCTTCTTGAAGAATGTCCAGCCTTCCTGGACTCCTTTGTTCTTCAGGACTGCCTCCTAAGGGACTCTGTCAACCAGCCTCCTAAACAGGCCAAGTCTGCCTTCTGGAAGTCCAAGGTGACAGTTCTATTAACCCCTCTCCTTACTTCTCCAATTATCAAAAAATCTATTATTTCATGATCACTATGCACAAGACAGCCTCCAACCACCACATCACCCAGAAGTCCTTCTCTTTTCGCTATTATGGTTTGAGGAACCCACAACAATTTATTGCCATTTAGACAATTGTTCTATCACCTGATGACCCCTCCCCACCCGGGAAGTGGAATCGGGGAAAAAACAAGGAAACCCAAGGGTTGAAATATAAACAGATTTAATATAATAATACTAAATAATTAACATTAATAACACTAAAGAACCAGTACTGATCCTGATACCAATGTAAAACATACAAGAATTATACTCAACCAATTATATCAGTGGGAAGCTGTGCACTCCCAGCAGTGGACAGTAGATTTTGGACACTGTGAGCACTACGGCTTTGGGAGGAAGGGAAGGCCTCAGGGGTCCGGCACCGGGGCAAAAAGTTATCAGGATGGCAGCCATCAAGGGAGAGAGATAACTCCTCAGAAAAGTTTCTAATTTATACAGAATGTGACATTCATGGTATGAAATAATCCTGTTGGCCAGCTCAGGTCTTGCTCCTCCTCATCCCTGCACCTGGCTCGGCTCGAAAGCACTGAGACCCTGAAACCCATGTACCATAGCTGGCTATAAAGTAAATATTTTCACAAATTCAGACACTAGAGTCTTCTAAAAGTGCAGTCTTCCCAGGCGTTAGAAGATAAATTTGTCCTGGGTCACTCAAACCAGGATATCGTGAACAACAGATCCAGTGGAGCACCTTCCCTAGTTGGCTCACTCACCATCTGTGTCAGGAAGTTGTCTTCCACACACTCCAGGAACCTCCTAGACTGTTTCCTTTCTGCTGTATTGTTATTTCCAGCAGACGTCTGGCAAGTTGAAGTCCCCCATGAGAACAAGTGGTAGTGATTGTGAGACTTCTCCCAGCTGCTTATAGAATATTTCATCTGCGTCTCAGTGCTGGGAAAACTTCCAAATTTGAGTCTTGGGTAAAAGGCGAGGGAAATTATGGGCCAAACCTCCGAGTTCTTGAGGTCTGTTTGCCAGACAAAGGCAGAGAGTCCATGGGGACCATGTGGACCCCATAGCAGGTTTCCAGACATGGTATTGGGATTGGGCTGTGACAGTCTGCAAAACAAAACTGCTCATACCACCACCAGCACATCTGTCAGCGGAAGAGGCCATATGGTGCCACCAGGTGTGTAATGATAAATACACCTCCTGGTTTGCACTAGAAATGTTCACAATGCTGTGTCTTCTGGTTTTGCAGTGGTTCTTGACTCCTTTTTGTCCGCTGTGGGTCATGTCTAAGTCAGAGCAGACAGGGCAGGCTGTTACAAGAGATGCACTCCCAGACATGTGCTGCTGCTGTTTATTTTTACTTGTCCCTGCTTTTCAAGGATGGAGTGTGTGGGAAGAACAAATGATCTATCCTTGCAGACTGAAAGGGAGAAAATAAACAATACTTTAATGCAAAATTGTGCTTGAAAACCAGCAAGCCTGGATTTTAGGCCTTGATTGCGCTCAGAGGTGGCTTTGCAAGAAAAACGGACAGCTTCCAGTCCCTGGCACAACCTCCAGGAAGGAGAATTCTCTGAGGCAGGTAGCCAGCCTTTCTCCAAGAGTTATGAGGAGGGGTTCACCTTCCTCAGGAGCTTGGCCATCAACAGGGTAGGCATTGGCTGTGCTTGAACTGTGATGTTGACTTGCAGTTTCCATCCTGGCCTGGTAGTCCCAAAATAACCGAAAAGGGACCTTGGATGCCATCTATTGGAGAGGTGTAGGAAGGGAGAAGACAAGCTGGCTTCATCTGCACCCGTGATACACCACCACAAACAGACTGGCTGTTTTGGCTCAAATATTCACTTCCATCTGGAACAGGTGGGTAATAAAGTGTCTTGTCTCTGTTGTACAGCAATAAAGCAAAGATGCAGTCTGTAGTATGGGACGTTCAGCACCGACATCGTTTCAGCCAAACCCTCTTGGGGAACAGAGCAACAACATAGAGTAATGTCTTAGCAGTGAGTGGTTTGCTGGTGCTGTCTCTGGGCAAACAAGAAGAGCAAAGACTATGGCTTACTGGTTCTGCTCAGCAATTGTGGGGCTGTTGTTTGCTCTGAAACCAGAGACTTGCTCCTCTCCTGATTTGGTGACCAGGGACAGCATACGCACCACTGACATTGTGGGACTGAGGTGTAGGACTGAAATGTGTCCAAAGTAATGTTATCCTGATGTTCCCATCAGTGTCCAGGAGATCTGGGACAGAGAACTCCTGGCCAACAAGCTGAGCAGAGGTGTGCTTTTACTGTTCATACATGCAATAAGGTTCAGTTTAGTGTAGTGTCTTGGGTTATGCAGGGTTTGTGTGGACCCATGGATGCTGCTTAGTTTTTCCAGGGGTTTTGCCTGCTTTAGAAGGACTATGTGTGTGCTTCGTGCTTGAAGGCAACAGACTGATTCCAGCTGGCATCAGCTAGGGATCCAATATACACACCCCAGGACTATTTTCATTGGGCTAATTATTGTTGCTGGTGTAACAAGCAGCACTGTAGTCATAATTCTTGGTCTTCATGGATCTCCATGGACCCATTAAAACCCCATTGTAATCTGCAGGATCCCTGGAGTACATGAAAATTAATAGCAGTGCCTATGCATTACAATTACCACCAGGCAAAACTCAGAAATTCCTTTTTGCTGCAAAGTCCAATTCTCTGGAAAACAGTGATTCAGAATTACTAACTCTTAGAAAAATAGGAATCCTGAAATAAAAGTTCAGAAATCCCCTTTCTCAGTTATTTTGAAAACTGTCTGCACGTTGAGCTTCTCTAAGAGAGATCAGCCTCTCTTTCTTTTAATTTACTCCTAGTTTTATATTAAAAAAAAAAAAACAACCCACAAACCAGCTGCTACTCTAATTAGTATTGAGTGAAACAGCTTCTTTTACCATCTAATTCAAAATGTCAAACAATTCCTTTCCAGCAGCAAGACACACCTCAGACAAGCAGATAAGATGTTTCATTAGAGCAGTAGCTGCTTTCAGTATTATGGAAAACTGATCCTAGGCTAAAATAAAAGCAGAAAAGTACAGAGCCGGACTGGCAGGCAAGCAGGAGAAATCCTAGATGAAGTTAGCACCCAGCCGTTTTCCCAGACAGACCATTAGGTACATTTTCTTTTTCTCTCTCTCTTTTTTTTTTTTTCTCCGTTATTTTTTTTTCCCTGGCAAATTGATTGATTTCCAAGAGAAAATTCCAGTCTTACCAAAACTTAATTTTCCTGAGCAGCTGAAGTCCTGATAAACCTGTAGGCAACAGGGAAACTCCGTTTGCAGTGAAGTACATGCAGCTCCTCTGCAACCCCCAGGAGATGGATAGGGCAATCTGTTTTCTGCCCATTTTATGGACAAATAAACAAGTCAGGTGTGACTTAGTCCAAATTTTCATCTGTGTTTAATCGCTGGCTTGTAGGAACTGCAGTTCCTGCTATGGAGCATGAGCTTTCTAAATATTCGAAGACGACAATCTCTACTCCAAAAAAATCCCAGTTTAATTTAAACATAATCAGGGATTAAAACATGAGCAATTTATGTACAAAGGAGCATCATTCCCTATGGGCAAGCAAACGAATGGACACTCTAAGGGTATTCCTGAATTAGGTACCCCAGTGGATCTCCAAGCTTTGCATGCAGTCTCTAAGGTAACAAGCAGGACCCTATCCTTGTAGGGACATAGCTTTGGAAACTGTCTAAAACAGGATTATAAGGTAGATACTGTGTTGAAGCAGTAATTTAAGTGTGTGTTTGCAAGGCGGACCTGGACTTCTGCTCTGCTCTGGAGGTGGGACTTGAACCTTGGTGTCAGTGACTGCTCCAGCCATCAGACAAGGCTGTGGGTTGAGTTGGGAGAGCAAGGGTGGACCTTTGGGACAGATCAGAAATGCTCCCACAGCCTGACAACCCTTCTGCTCAGCACCGTACTTTCCCGGCTAATTTATTTTGGACAAGTTGAGGTTTTCTGACAAAAATTATGTGAGGGATTTCTGATCTGCTCCAACCTGTGACAGCTTCTACATGCTTGCATAGGTGATGTAGGCAGCAAGGGTCAGAGGGTTTTTAGCACCACAGATTGGGTGAAAAAAAGGTAGGAGGAAGCAGCACAGACATGTTTTACTTGGCTGGAAGTTACGGGAGAATCTGGGATGCCAGCTGGAGAGCTCTCCCCTGTAGGAGGTGAGGAGTTTTCCTACCTCTCTTGAGTGGTGGCTTTTTTTTACAGCTTCTCCAGGTCTCACAGATGTAGACAGGCTTGCTGTAGGATGCTTAGCACACAAGTGCTGGTGTCTGTGGGGTAGCTGTCATCACTGGAGGGCTCTGTGTCCCTCTGCTGAATCAGCCGAGTACACACAAGTCACCATGCAGCCACTACAGTCATCTTCGTCTCTGCTCAGTGTTGTCCCCATGGGACAGCCAGGGACCTGAAGACAGAGGGGTGCTCACTGCACATAAATAGAGGGCAGTTGTGTACTGCTGCTAGGAGTGAAACCAAGTCTCTTTATATTGTTTGAGTAACAAACAGAGGAAATATCTGTAATCTCTCTTCCCTGCCACTCCTAGGGAGCTATCTTGCTCCCTTTCCTGTGGAGTCCTCTGCTGTGGTTCTGCCTGTGGGAACTGCTACCCAAATGGATTATTTAAGCTTTGACCAGTTCTTCTCAGGGGTTTTTACAGGGTGCCCCTTTTGCGCATGTCTCTCACGGCAGGAGGAAAAAAAATTGATCTCCAGTTTCTATCTGTGCTGTGAGTTGAGATGATCCTCTCCTGCAAAAGCTCAGCTTGTGCAGCAATTAACAGTTTCTCAGCATTCTGTCTTCTTGCTGACCCTTCGCCAGCTGTTGTGTGCTCAGAGATGTCTTTCTCCCAGAAAGCATCCTCTTCAGTAGACCGCACCAGGGCTGGAAAAAAACCCTGCCTGGACCCTAAACCGCAGAGTTTGGTACTGCTTAACCTTTGTTACCAGCACCTTGTTCAGGCACCGAGGCATGTGCTGCACTTCCATTTTGTTGGTCTGCAGTATTCATACCTTTATGGAACAGAGGAAGAAGCCTCATTGTGCTGGAGACAGACACAGCAGCTAGAAAGGGTTCTGTTTGTACAGGAATGAGGTCTCTGCGATGCACCGTTGCAAAGCCTCGTTATGGTAACTATCCCTACAAACCATCTGCAGAGTGGATGAAGTCCTAGAAAGAAGCCGTTACTGCCCCTAAGAGCTGTGACCAAGGCAGATGATGGAGGCAATGGGCGCAGTGACATGCCGCAGTTACAGCTTTGCAATTCAAGGCACCAGGGAGCAATCCCATATTCGTGTCCTGACACAGGAACCACTGGATTATGGAGGTCTGGATGAGACCCTGCTGTCATAGATAAATGTGCTGGACAAACTTAAAGGCATCATGCCATAGCTGAAAGCAAGTCAGGTCTTGACACAATCTCTGAGCTTGGAGGGCAGCTAAGGATCGTAACTCCTTTGGATGTAAGATCCCAATTAAATTCCTGCCCATATTCTACCCTTGAGCAGACTCCCATCCTGCCAGCATACTGCACTCCTGCCTGCCCCCAGCTAAACAAGCCTTCACCCTAGCTCACACAGAACTGCTTCCCTGCATGGGCTTGAGAAAAAACAGTCCTTTCTAAGTCTTTGTTTGGGGGCTTGGGACGACCCATGGTCATTGAGGCTGGGAGCCTGGCCTGAAGCTTTGTAGCCTGTCCCAGACAGCTCAGTTCTCTTCTCTTCCAGCAGCATGTACCTGGATGCCAGATACCCTGGGATGGAGGGAGGACATGTGGAGGCTCCTCCAAGTCCCCTAACTTTTCCTGCTCACTCTAGTACCACTCCAGCATCTCTTTCCTCCAAGGATGACGGTCTAGGATCAGCCTTTTAAAATAAATATAAACAGAACTACTCAGAATGCTTCACTTGGGGTGTCACAAGTGTCTGATATAATGACATTAAGGTTTCCGTACCAGCATTTAAGCTTCTTGCCCAGTACATCCTAGGATGATGTTTTTCCACTGATACCTCAATTACTTAGGTTATAAATATCCCATATATGCACATTTTCTCCTCTTTAGTTATTTCCAAACTGTAATTTTTTCCCTTTTAGTCAAACTTTTTGTTTGATCCCCTCAGTACGCTCTTTCATACTTTATTAAATTCCACCCTTTCTAGCTCTCAAGCTCAGGCATTTTGTCTTTTATGATAATTTCCAATTTTTCCCTCTGCAGAGTCTTTATCTCTGTACCCACAGCAACCATCAGCTCCTTGCTCTTCCTTCAGTTAAAACTATTACTGAAAATATATTTTTTTTTTAAAATGGGGCCCAATGTCTCACCTTTCAACTCCATTGGAAACTTTATTCCGATCCGTCAGTTCCCTTCCTGTCAAAACCTGGTGATGTCTACACCCTGTCCTCAGCTTGGTGCTTACTCATCTTCACAAATCCTCTTTTTCAGGACATTACTGAATAAATAAGATGCCAGGCATGATATCAGCAAATAGATCAGTGAGGTTCCCAGAGAGAAGACATCTCATATCTCACTTTTCTAGGAAAACACTGTTTTATGGCAACTAATTGGGGAAGGAGGTACAGGAGGAAAGCTGCTGCGGCAGCTCCTGCTGTCAGGTAACACACGCTTGTCTTGAGCAGTAGCTGATTTCCTACCACAACAAGTTGGATTTATCCTACCTGGTTTTCAATGTCTACAGTGTGAATGCAAGACCCAATGTAGCCACCTCAAACCCTGCATGCTCAGGAGGGAGGGCAGGTACCAGTGGGCAGCAGTAGGTCTGATGAGCTGCATGCAAGGAGGAAATGTCATGATAAACCTTAATCTTGTGATTAGCTTGTGAATCCTTCAACCCCCTGTAGAAACCACCTTCATTCACAGCAGACTTTTACCCTGACTTTACAAAGCAGACCTGACAACGAGCCGCAAGACATCCATCTTTTCAGAAATCTTCCAACAGCAAAGTCTGAGGGACCAGGTCTGGACCCACTGTGTCACTCGATGATTTTATTGATGTGATGCCAGAGATTAATCTATCCCCTGCATTGTAAGCAGTAAAGCTGCAGCTGCTGCAAAGAACTGTTCCAGGCTAAGTCTTGGCAAATATCTTGGCATGCTCACATTTTAAAGATGACTTAATAACTCTAAAAGAACCCAACCCCCAAACCGTGCAAGGACCAGAGAGTCATTACTTACTGGCAGGACATGAGATGGGAAGAGGCCAGCACAACACATCTGCAGCCTGTAAGGTATGCACAAGCCCACAGGGCTGACTCCATGGCCGGTTAGCCCTAATTGAGGGCTCAACAAATAAAATGTAGAACTGAAACAGCCAAACATTAGAATATTGTGAGGTTACAGGCAGAGAAATTCATAGCCCAGCCCATCCAGTGTCACTATCCTTATCCAAATTCATCCTTCTCTGTAAATTTGTCATTTTTTTTCACCCGAACCAATTCCCATTTGATTGGTCAGGAGAAATAATCATATCCAATTCTTCAGATTCTTTATCCCATCTCTCTTCTGAATGAGGGAGTTCAAAATCCCGCAGGTTTATTGATTGTCCCTTATAAATCAACATATATGTAGTTTTATGTTTTTTTCTGCATCCCCACAGCATTTCAGTGTTTGTAGCTGCATGTTGCCTCTGTCTTTCTGCTGCAATTCTAGACTTACATCACAGCCTCAGATAAACTTTCCCACAAGGCTAGGCTCCCACAAGTATAGCCCCAGAAAGGGAAGAAAATATTGAATGTATGTGTGTCAAACGCAAATAAAATGTTTACTGGGGAACAAAACAATTTTAGGATCAGAAACCCCTTGCTAAAGGTGAGATGAGAGTTAGGAAGACTTGCTAAATTTCTCAGAGCACTGATTTTTCTTTAATTGGCATTTTCTCCATGCTGACATGTTTGTGAGGGTCCACAGGACAGAGGAACTTTCCTAAATTTCTGGTCTCTTGTACTATAAAATCTTACAGATGCAAGCTGAGGTGTATTTTGTCACCTCAGGTGGAAAGGATGCAGACACCACTAAGAATTTATATTTTCTATTTCCTTGGATGCTTTCCTTCCGGGGCTGGATTCTTAGCACTGCGTTAACGAAGCCCACTGCCAGGCAGAATTGCCTCACCAGACTCATTTGTGTGCTGCGAGATAAGGGAATGAATTTGGCTGGTTGTCAGTTAATTAACAGACCGCTGATGAATTTGTGCCACTATCAGCGGGGTGTTAGTGCTCTCCTGGGCACCTGCTGTCAACAGGAGGTGGAGGACAGAGAGTTTCTGCAACATCCGTGCTGCAGAGCAAGTGGTCCCCAGGGTCCATACCCTCCCACCATGGGCGAGCACTGTTGTTGCTCTCAGATATCACAAAGCAATGGATATTTCTAAAGAAGGAAAAAAAAAAGAAAATCCAGGGAAGGATGCCCCCATGGCTTCCACACAGGACGGACAGGCTTGCACATACACCAGAGCTGTAATTATTCAGGCTAAGCACTTGCAAGAAAATATTTTTTTGTATTTTCTTTTTTTTTTTTTTTCTGTGAACAAACAACAAAAAATTCCAGCAAGTGGAACTTGAAGTTCTCCCTTTCCTGTGAGGTCCTGCACCCCCGGCTGTCACTGAGATTTGAATACTTTAGATGGAGAAACAAATGAATGGATTTTCCCCGATCCTCATTCCTTGCACAATCCTTTGAGTCTTCTGGGGTACTAAAATGAGCTCAGCCCAAGAATCAGGGTGGATTTCATTGAAAATGGGCAGCATCTCCCAGGGTTTGGCAATGCAAGCCTGTTGTCAGTAGGAGACACAGGGCTTCGTTGTGAACAGATGTGGCTTTGGGGAAATCTCTTTCTGGCTGCATGTTTTGGGGACTGAAAACCCTTTGCTGAACCCTTGCTGAGCAGGAGGCCCATCTGCTGAGTTGAATGAAGACAAAACAAATGGAAGACCAAGGAAACGTGAACACGTGTGCTGTATGTGCAGAGGATAATCTGAGCTCAGGTATAAAAATAACAATTGCCATTTGTGATTTTTTTTAATTTTTCAAATTATTCCACTCAAAGATCATATCTCTATCTTGCTCTCTCTCTTTTACTTCTACCTCAGAAGGAAAGAATCAGAAGAAATACATGAGAATCATGAGACATTTTGGACTTCCATAACATCTGTGTAGCAGTCCTGCTATTCGCAACAGGTGCCTGCGCCAGCCCAAGAAGGTGGCTGCTACAAAACAAGTTTCTTCAACAAAGAGTTTGGTGGCCTACAAAGCAGCACATGACTTTGTGCAGAAGACTGTCCTCAGAGACCTCAGAAAACCCACTGAAATACAACCTTAGGACCAAAACACATTAAATTCCACACCATCAGTTCTGATGTTGGACACCCAGGAAAACATCAGGTAAGCCGTGTTTGTGTGGTGGGGAACGTTGGCAGGGAAGCAGAGACTGAAAAGGATTTGGGGGTTGAGCTTTTAAGTCCCAGTGCCCAATACAATACTATGACCAGAAAAGCTGGCAAGGCTTTGTATGTGTGAGTTGAGGCAGCTCAGGCAGGAAGGTGGGATCAGGTTGGTGACCTAGGGCTGCTTTGGCCAGCCTTACTTGAAGAAGTGGAGATCTAAAAACGCAATTTTCAGATACCTCATCATTTCCTTTCAAAGGCTTCTCCTCCTAACCTGAAGACCAAAAACCACTGCCTAAAGTCAGGACCATGGCTCTGCTGGGAGACAGCGGCTGGGAGAACAGAGAAAAGGAGTGCGTTGGGGCAAGGGAGGGGACAAAGGGTGCCTTGTGATGCGGACACAGAGGTAACCCTCCAAATGAACTGAATTCTCTTTGAGTGTGAATTCTAATGGCAACCTCTGCAATTTTCCAACGCAAAGTCTTGCTTTACTCTTCTCCCTGGACCCAGCCGCTGCTCACTGTGAAATATGTGTCAGGCAAAGAGAGCTCTGCACCGAGCCTGCTCCTGCCTTCACTGTGCTGACAAATGCATTGCTTCCTGACCAGCAGCCTAAGACTGATCGTTTGCAATTGTCTTTTCTCTCTGAGGCCTCTCAGTACCATAATCCCAGGGGCTGTGTTTGTGCTACTGGCTAAACGCACACCCAAGCCCTCTCTCTGTCTTGCTATTCATTATATACATTATAATCTCTGAATTCCTTTGTAGACTTTGTAGCAAAGTCCAAACAGATCTGTACTTTCATTTATCCCGCGTGAACCATCTGGACAGGGGCAGGACTACATAACACAAGAGCATAAAAGGGGCAGCACCGGGTCAGACAGAACATCCATCTAAGCCCATGCCTTGTGTCTGACCGTGGCCAAAAGCAGGATCCTCTAGAAGGGCGGAAGAGCAAAGCCTGCTGCCTCGTGCAAGTCCAAGTAAGATCCTCCCAGCCCCCAGGCATGTTGTCTCAGACACTTCCTGAGCTGAAAGTGGCCTCTGTGCATTTAGCAATTCTCAGTTAATTTCTCCTCCCTTAATTTGCCTAGTCTCCCTGTGAGCCCACATAAGCTGTCAGCATCCGCATGATCCCGTGGCAAGGAGAGACATGGCTCAGATGTGAAGAACCATCTCTGTAGGCCACTCTCATACATGTGGCCCTCACTGTCAGCCTTCTCTGCGCCTTCCACAGGTATCCCAAGAGCTTCCTGGGAATGACATGGTTGTTTCAAGCCAGGTCTGTAGGATAGACCAGGTAATGTAGACAGAAAATATCTTCATCACACAAACAGCCTTCAAGGCCACTCTTTCCATCCCATGCAGATGCAGCCCATATCTCCCTGGGGCATCAGTTGTGGGTGCAACAGTTGTGTTAGCTTCATTTGGAGTTACAAATTCCAAGAAAATGCAGGGGCTATACTTTCAGAGTTGATGCAACATTAAAGTTGTGTTGCTAAACAGGACTGTAGAAGAGCCACAAAGGGACTGAGGCAACCAAAACACTTGGGATTTCAGCAAGGGGTAATGCTGTACTCTCATGGGATATACATGGCTTTTCTCTGTAATCTGTTTTGTCCTCTAAGCTAGGTAAAAGAAAGCATTACATCTTGCAGTGCGGGGAAACATTTGTGCAGGTCTCCCTCTTCTTGGATGATAATCCTCAGCCATTTCTGGTTTGTTGTTTGCTTTTATTTCTTCTTTAATTGCAGCCTTGCTGTAAAGGATTAAAGGCATACTTTTTTGAAGAAGGATACACTTGGTCATAAGTAAATCTGCACAAGCTGTACCCACCCCTTTTGGAGCTGCTCGGAGCTCTGGGATTACTGATGTGTGTCTTTCTGTACTGAATTGCTTTATTAGAAATTTGGTCTTTGCTCCTCTGTCTCCTAAGTGCATCTGCAGCCCACACTTTCATGTGCTCTCTGCCAGGCTTGGAAATGCACCAGCTCTGATGGAGAACCTGCTGAAAAGGGAGCAGGAGATGGACAGCAGCATCCCTTGAGGTGCACCATGCTGGTGGTCTCCCATCAGCCGAACATCTCTCTGTCAGCAGACCTTGTCTTTTCGCTCCCTCACCTGTGGCTGTCAGCACCCTGCATCAAAGCAGAGAGACAGACACCAAGGGTAAGTAATGAAATGAAACAGAAAGACTGAGAAGGAGGCAAGGGTGAGGAGTGGGGAGGATGCTTCCACACTTGGATGGGAAGATCTAGGGTTCAACGAAGGAGGAGAGGCCAACAAAAGGGGAGCTGTCAGGAATCAGGGCTAGTCAGCAACTCCTTTTAGCCCAGGGTCATCCTCAGTTCCAGCACATGGGCTTGGTGTGGAGGTGAATACCTGATTGTGAAATCCCCTCCTATGCTGTCACACTCATGGATAGACTGATGAGCCTTGGGAAGCCCATCTGTCCTGTACAGCCAAGTTCAAGGATAAATAAGGCTGCAGTATGGGGATTCAAGTCTGAGTGCTACAGGACAGCCAGGAGGCACCTGGCCATGCTTGCAAGGCTAGAATTTATCTTAAAATCTACCATTTTGTGGAAGCGTTCAGACCCCTCCTCTTCCAATATTGGACAGATTCTCCACAGACAGATATTGGGTGCCTCCACTCGGTTCAGTTTCAGTTTATATCTAACAAGACCTTGCAATGAGTTTTTAACTGCATTGGAGAAGCCAACCCCAGACACCAGAGAAAGCAGAAAAAGGCAAGTTCTGCCGATGGCAAGGAAGAGAAGAGCGGCCTTTACAAGAGGAGGATGTACAAGGACAGCCATGGGGGAGAGCAATTTGGCAGTGATTTCTCTCCTGTTCGCATTATTGGGGTATCGATAGCAAGGCTAATGGCCCTATGGTTCCAGACACAATGTGCAAGACTGTTTATAGCGTCTGCTGAGAGGCAGTTACTTTTACTCTCGTTGGCAAATCATTGTTTACATCTCGTGTTTCGAAATGCAGCTGGGTTCCAGCCTTTCCTCACCAACTGGCGGAGCCGAGTGAATCCATGCCCATGTGCTGCTCTTTAGCAACACAAACAGCACAGCCAGATTCCACTTAGCAGGGTTTGCTCACTCCCCAAACACGCAAGGCTTGGCTACGAGCACACCAGCCCGTTTCCGACAGCTCCTCAAGCACAGTGAGTGCCATGGGAGAGTCACAAGCGGGTTAAGGGGTGGCTGAGCACCTGCAAGGTATCCTGGAGCAAGAACAGGCTTGATTCTTGTGTCAAGGTCAGGAGTGTGCTGTAGTTTGTCGTCTTGGTGTGATTAGCTCCCCTTTCTTGGTTCCACTCATGATTCTGGAGATGTCTGTTGACTTGTGTAAACCTCATTTCATTTTGGCCTTCTATCTACATTTTCTGGGTCTGTCAGCAACAGTAGGTTGCATTTGTCCAACCTAAATGTTGCAGTAAAGACCCTGAGAGCCCAACCAGCAGTTCAAGTTGTGAAGGTGGAGATGACAGGCTGTAGCTCTGACAAGATCTACATGGATATCTAGGGTCAGCTTGGATGAGTCACATTAGAACTATAGAATCAAAGAATAGTTTGGGTTGGAAGGGACCTTTAAAGGTCCTCTAGTCCACCCTCTAGTCATACATTATGAGCTGCACATGCTGCCATCTCCTGTTGTATGTTATTTGGAGTGGTGCACTAAAGCCACCCTTGCTGTGCTGCTTGTTCCAGCAGCAGAGCCCTGCTTGGAAGCACTCTCGTTCCTTCTTGCGAGTTTGTTATCAGCTATGGGAATAAGGGACACAGCATCTAGATGATGAGTAATAGGAGCTATTATCGCTGGACTTCACCTGCTCACTGCCTAAGTAAGTCCTATATGTCCTTTTAGACTGGGAAGTCTTCTGTGCAGGAACTGCAGACAGCTACCAGCTTCTCAGGAAGTGCATTGGGACTTATGGCCCAACCAGCACTGCAGCCATAATCTTTAAGATTTTTTATGCGGAGTTAATCTACAAGGTTTAGATACAACTTAGAGGTGAAGACTGAGCTGAAGGCAGTGGCCTGGGTGCTGCAAAAGAGATGGCAGCGTACAAAAAGCTGAAGAATCGCAGCAGAAATGTTGCAGTGATGGGTAAATGCTGTATTCCAGCCAAGTGGGCAGTAAGACATTATTCAGTGGGGAGATCTGAGAAATGGGAGCTGAAGCTTGCATTTTGAACAGGAGGAAGCAGAGGGAGAAGAAGAAAATTAGAGGAAGCAAGGGCAGGGCGCTAAGCCAGCCCAAAGCTTGTTGTTTCATCTTGTACAGGTGGGAAGTTTGAAGTCTGCTGGCCTCATACAGATCCAACTCCCAGGCGGCTGTGTTTTGAGTGCTGATGCTGCCCAGCGCACCGTTCCTCCTTGCTGGGAAGTGAGCAGGGCTCAGAGGAGAGGGCAGGACCTGGGAGAAGCCGCTGCTTTTTGTTTCCCACGCTGGTCCCGGGTTCAGGCCACTGATGGAGCGAGGGATGGCTGACTCATCAGGCTTTGTGCTGTTTCTCAGCAGCCGTACGGAGCTCCTGACACCCTCTGATTTTGTTACATAAAGTAGATACACCCCAGTGCCAGATGTGCTATATCACATTCCCCTTCAGCAGAATCCTTCGGCTCTCCAAACCATGTCATGTTTACGTAGAGTCCCAAGCACCAATTATGCAATCTTTCCCATTCTCTCTAGCCAACAAACATCCAGTTAAAATGTGCAGTTGCCATGGTTTCTTCCTCACCAACTTAGGTAGTTTAAATTTGAAATTTGGGGGGGGGGGGGGAGAAAAAAGTCTTTTCTTGTTAGGAAATGTACACATTAGACTAATGGTCTTAAAATGTTCCATTCAGCCCACTTTGTGTTTGGGTGTTTTGATGCTGTTATTTTGGGGTTTTTTGAGTACCATTGGAAAGGGAAGAGCTTGGGAATGGTTTACCATGACAAATACATTGTTTTCAGAGTAAATTTAAGCAGCCAAAGAGGAGGACTGGAGCTGGGGAATGTTTGCTGGAGTATATGAACGTGCTGTTGGAAATAGTTCGTTGTTGGTAAAAGCTGGGTTTAATTGTAGTCTCTTAAAATCCCCGAATGTCGTATAAAGAAAAAAGCTTTACAACAAAACATGTCTTATAGAGCAGAGTTGAAAATGAATGTAGAGCCTAGAAACAAACTGGAGTTGCCTGGACTGGGTTACAAAACCATTACTTCTGTCATGCAGCATGCCTCACCATCCTACTTTTCAGGATCCTTACACAGCAGTGGATACTGGACTCAAAACCTTGGCTCCGTGAAATACCTTAGGGATCAGGTAATGTAATCCAACTAATTTCTCCAATTTTCCCTGCAGGGAGAACAAGACGATACTGCAGGCAGGTCACAGCAGCTGCAGAGATGGAAAGCAGAATGTGTCAGTGATATGGTGAAGGCAAGCTCAGCAGAATCCCACGGCATGTTGAGACAATGTAGAATTTTGCCTGGGCTGTGATAGAAAAAAAACATAATTCACAGCTCTCCAAGCCATCGGTTTGTACCTTCACCCTTTGCAAACCTAAGGGAAGGCAGAGGGAAACAAAGTTAAGACTCACTGAAATATTGGTGGGTCTGCAGAAAGTAGGAATTCTTCATCAATAATTACTAGCAAGTAAGTGATAATGATAGGTGACCAGGCCAAGCCAGTTAGTTGGCAAGGCCCTGGAGAAATTTCAGCAAGACAGATTCATCAACTTTGGCTTCCTCCTTTTTCTTCCTTCTCTCCATGTTCAAGGAAGATGAACTGAAATGGAAAGAGGCACAGAGAGGAAGTAATAGGATGACATTAAAGGAGGCCTATTCTACAAAAACCCTTACCCTCTCCCTCCACCAAAAACCCACAAAAAAAGAAACAAGAATTTTCGTTGGCCAACAGAAAGCCATGAGAGAGATCCCAGCAGCTGGCAGGTCTACAAGGTGCACTGTGCCACTAAGTAGACATTTTGGCATAATAAAATTGGATGGATATGGGTTCAAAAACTGTCCAACGATTACCCAGATGGTCTGATCTCCCCAGTAGGTTTTGGTCTGGTCTGTGCCAACTAGCGTTCTTCTAAGAAAGCCTGGAAACATTGCAGGGGCCAGCAAGAGTCAGGAACTGCCACCTGTAGGAAATATGGAAAAAACTATCCCATTGCGCAGTAAAGGGGAAGACTATGATCACAAGCCATGATGTTCCACTTGTTTTCAGGGCCAGAGAAGAGGCCTGGCCCTGTTCAGTTTGCTAATCAACATTTTGCCCTGCCTAATGTGTTGTTTTTATAGAGCTTGGTTGAACTGAGAAGGTATGTTTGGGGTGAATAACAGGAAAGGAGAAGAGTTATGGAAAATAACAGACTTCCTGCACAAGCACTGGTGGTAGGAACTGCGGAGAAATAAATTTTGGATGAAGTTTAGAGGGCAGCTTTTTAACACCACAACCATGAGATGGTGAATGGGCTGCTGATCTGAGTGGTGGCTGGGAAGAGCTTGAGTGGACATAGTTGTGCATGCCGGCCCTGCTACTGCCTGGTTTTCTCCTGCTCCCTCCAAAGGGGAAAGCTTTGCAGTGCCATTCCTTGTCCTACAGTCATCAGCAGAAGTTTGACTTTGAGCAATGAATCTATTTTTAACCTGGGAGATGAAGATTGACTCCTGGTGCATCCTGAGTATATTTTCGTCCCTTCTGTGCTGGATTTAACAGAAGGGAAACCTGGGCACAGAAACCCGAAGGGAGGTGTAGTGAGCAATCGGAGGCAAGAACGGAGTGCTGAGCCCAGCATGAGCATGGATCTCCTGCTTAGTGGAAACATTGATGGGAACAGAGTGCTGTCATGCTCAGGGGACCACTGTTATGGGAATGCACACAGGATCGAAACAATACCTTGCAATGACACTGCTGGTGAACTGCAACAATCCTCTGATTTTATTCCTGCGTGGAGTGGAAGATGACTTTCCTGATTAGAGGAAAATCAAAAACCACAGCCAGAAGTCTGCACCTTTGCAAACAAATCCAGGACAGAGCCGGCTCTTCCAGAGGCCAAGGCGTATCACAGACTGCCTTCCTCCAGCGCACTGGAAGGGGGACTAGAGCTACCAGTTCTCCCATTTTGATAGGTTCTCTGGTAAGCGTGGCCTGTGCAGTTTCAGCTCATGAGATCATCTGCTTCCCTAAGGTTGGGATGGAACAACATTTCACCACTGATGGAAACCTCAAAGCAAAGCAAACCCACTGAAGCCATAATTATGTCTTTATTGTCCAGGGCCAGGCCGTGTGCGGCCTGGCAACGTGCCTTTCATTCTGCAGAGACGATTACATTTATACTACATTACACATTGTGGGTTGGGGTTGGTAGTGCCGTTGTAATTCAGCGAGGGGCATCTCCATTCAGATCACTCACTTGGCAGTGCTGTGAGGGCCATGTGTATGCATATCCCATAAAGAAGGACTTTGTTGCCTTTCTCCCAAGCAAGTCCCTCCTGGCCACCACATGGAGTGATGTAAAAGGGCTTTGTGTTGCCTGTCAGCAGGAGCACTCCAGCTGAGACTGAAAAGGGCATGGATGAGGTGGGTCCATAGTACAGACGAGGCAGCAGAGAAGGAGCAGTGCAAAGGTGGTTGATATTTAGGCTGGTGAAGAAGTGTGGGGCTGGGGTGTGGCTTGTAAGAAGGAAATTTTGGAAGCAGAGCAGTCTAGTGAGGAAGGTGGAAAAACTTGAGGAAAGAAGATGGATTTGCTGAGAACAAAGCCATCCTGGTGGCAGGATTAAGGCCATGTGTGTGGAATGATGGCAATAGCAGAGAGATGGATATGAGGTGTGAGCCAGCGCTGGTTGAGCAGATGATTGTGATGCTTGAGGATGTCAAAGAAGCCAAGGGCCCAGGTGTGAGGTGGGCGAGATGTCATTAATGTGCCCAGGTGTGACCAAGAGGGACTCTGATAGAGATGGCTGGAGAGGGGACAAGATCTTGAGTGAAACAGTGAAAGGCAGAGTAGAAGCAGAGCTACTTGTTAAATGAAGAGGAATGACTGAGAAGATCTGAGTCAAGATCCAGAGAGGATGAGAGGAGGGATAAGAGGAGAAACTTTTGAGAGCTGTGGTGTGAAAGTGGCAGATGTTACAGCAAAGAGAAGAGAGGCATGTAAAGGGATTTGAGGCAAAGGCCATAAGAGAGGAGGAGAGGGGCTGGATAAGAGAGGAATGTGGAGACTGGAGGAGAAGTGATGAGGAACAGGCAGGGCTGTTTGCTGCAGGAGGCTAAGGCAAGGGACAGTGGGAAAAGGACACAGCTGGGGAAGGGTCTGTATTTGACAGGGCCGGCATGGGACAGGATATAAGGAGAAGGGATGGGTTGAATGCTGCAGAAACACTGTGGATGTTGTGCCTTCATACTCTCCCTCCTACAGAGCTGGAGTGAGCAGTCTGGCATCCTTGGGGCAGCAGTTGTCGTTTCTGTTTGGTCCTACAGCAGTTGCT
>NW_009647828.1:788548-810220 GCF_000708025.1 Charadrius vociferus
ATTTCCTCCAAAGCCAGGAGAATACCAATGAATTCTTGAATTGTTTGGTGCTTATCTGCCTAAACCCATCCTTCACCCACCTCCACACCATGTGTGTGTTTCACAACTGCAGAACAAGTAAACTCCAGGCTCCTCTTTTTTTTTCTTTTTTTTTTTTTTTTTTTGCCACATCTCAAAATTTTGAAGACATTGGGGAAGGAATAAGGTGTTTGGGTTAATGCTGGATGACAGGTAATAGGGAATCAGTTGAGTATCTCCTAGGAGATTGAGTTTTATGTTGACAGACAAGAGGTGATGAGTTTCACAGGAGTGAGCCCAGGGTATTCATGACCACAAGGAACTCCACCAACTTTGCAGGAGTGGCAAAGGACCACCTTTTAGTCAGGGATCTGTGGTTGGCCCTGGATGAAGGGAAAGGCCAAGATTTGATGAAGCTGATGTGATTTGACAGCTCCTGTGCGTCTTGCTTCTGTCAGAAGGCTGCAAGATGGTGTCAGTGGTTGGATCATAGAGCAGCAGATGATGTTGGGCTGAACCAGTGAGGGAGGGCTGAGAAATTGGCACAAGCTTTGTCAGAGAAATATGCAAGGTTTAGTGCCATGAACTGTTGGGCTGTGGACACGTGTCTCTCTACACATTGAATAAACAATGCAAATCCAAAGTAAATGTTGAATTAGGCTAAGAATAGCATGTTAGCCTAATCCACAGACACCAATTGCCCAGAGAAGGAGAACACCACACAAACCACACCAAATATTTAGAGTGGACAAGATCTCTGCTAATAATCACATATTATCATGCCGTTTTTGCAAAATGTGTTTGTTTCCCACAGAACAGCCTGTCCCAACCTCCTTCCTTGTGAGGAATGAACAGAAACTCAATTGACTCCATGGGGCAGCAGTGGTCTGTGAAAGTTCCCAGGCTCCTCAGTACATCCTGGCCATGCTTTGACTCTGTGTCACAAGACAGGGCCTTGTCCAGTTGGGTTTCTAAGGGAGATCTTGGTGTGTGAGTATTGAATGAGATGCAATGCACTGCAGTTCATCCTTCAGAGGGGTTTTTAGGGGAAAGACCTAGGGCATACCTTAAAGGACTCTTGGGACATGGCTGGGGCACGCTCCTCTCCAGTAATGTAGACAGCTAGAATGACAAGAGTAGGGAAAAGCCCATCATGGGAAGATACTGGAGATACTAAGGCTGCTTAGGATGAAGAAGTAATGGGAAGCTTGTTGGGCCCAAAACAATGCATGGGCCAATGGTAAATTACATTTAGACAACACAAGGCTGGTTCACGCACCAGGCTGGGACTCAAAGGGTCTGCAAAAGTTTCCTCATGAAACTTGAATAAATAATTTCATATTGTGTCACCTCAGTAGAACAAGGACATTACTGCCTTCTTCAGCATGGTTGTCAGTATTTCTATGTGTACAAGTACTGCTGTACACCACAAGTGGTGACAGCAGTCATGGAAAGCAACAGATCAGTTGATGCAATTGAAAGGTGGCAGAGCTAAATCAAATGAAAGGAAACTTAGGCAGTGGAGTGTGTTGCTTCAGGACTTACCTGAGCTGAGGAGAACTCATAAAAACATCATGAGTATGAAAACACCCACTGCCAAACACTCAAAATGACCCAGTTTGAAGTAAAATCCAGGGAAAAGTTCCCTGCAGAAGTGACTTGTGTTATTCTGCAGAAGATATCCAAATCCTTCTGGAGGCCTCTCCACCCAGTCCTAGAGGAAAGATAATGAATGAATGATTCCTTCAGGCAATCCTGTGTCATCTAATCAGTGGACAAGCACCCTTCTCATCCCCAGCTCTGCCTGTCTCTGGTTAGGTAAAATGCTCTATGCAACACAAATGCATTTTGTCACATTAAGGGCAGAGTATTTCCAAGTCTTGGCTCTTCCACATTTAGGGAAAAGATAAATTAGCATCCTGAGTTGCCATGGTAAATAATACAGCAGCACCCCTGCTTAATACCACTCTGCAAATACCTTAATATTGAATGACTGTAATTTTGCTTTGGAGTCTGGAAAATAGATTCTGGGATCAACTGAACAGTAGCTGATGAAAGTAATTTTGCAGCGGTCTCTTAAGCATCCCCTAACCCAGCCAGTCAGGCAGAAGCCAGAAAAATCAGAAACCTTATGCCTTGATTTTTTCAAAGTATCTTGAAACAAAAATTGGATTGTAGATGTGCTATCAATGCACTTACTGGGGATGTGGGTTTGCTAGTGATTAATGGCAGGGATGCCTTCAGTATACATCTCCGTTATTTATTAAGGATTGACAGTGGGTTTAGAGCAGCAGCAGAAGTCCCAGTTCTCAGCACAGTGATTTAAGTAGCTCTTAGGAGCAATGCTGCTTCAGGGGAAGTGTTGAGTGTGGTGAATACCTTTGGGAAAACAAACTTCTCCAGGACCCTCTTCCCTTTCCTGATGCTTTCTCCTTGGCTTCTCCTCCATTCCCTTTTCTCAGCAGCCTGAGCAGAAATGTTGTGGTGACTGGAGAGCATAAATTGTCCTCTCTGTGGCAGGGCAGAACATAACTTCATGTCCCTGTAATTTAGCCTTCGCCTGGTGTGCAATCAGTCCATTCTTGCCCAGGCTTCTCCCCAGGGGAGATCTTCATGCCTCAGTTGCAATGGAGAAGAGGGACATCTCTAGCAGACCTTGCTCAACAAGGAGTCGGGGAGCTGGGCTGTGTCCTCTGCTCTGCCACTGCTGTCCTTTTTCTCCTTGGTCAAGTGACACCTCTCTGTATCATCTCTTTGGCTCAGGAATGTATATATAGTTTCAGTATCCCACACCCAGAGATGCTGTTCGTCACTGAGTTTGCTACCTCCCACTGTGGTATGTGGGGTAATAACAGACTGAGGTGACATTGCAGCTGCCTCACAGTGGTTCTGCCAAGCTTCTGAAGACAGCAGCTCTTGTCAGTGGTAGATACATTTTAAAGATGAAAGGCTTTGAAGTCTCCCACTAAGATTCAGTTCAGCTGAAATAGTATCTTCTCTGCCTGCCCAAATTCAGCTATAATGAATTAGAAGGTGTTAGACACAGAAGAAAGCTCTCACAGACACCTAGTATAAAGAAGGGGTGATCTGCTTTCCTCCATCTGGGACCAGTTCACATCATCAATGCTGGAGCTGATGGCAGTGCAGGAGTGGAAGAGGGGACCACCTGCACAAGGCTGTAGGGAAGTAGGACCAGTCTTGGTTTGTATGTGCCACCTCTGTCCTGCTCTGGGGGTGGAAGAGGAGGGGAGAGATGGAGAAAGGTAGAGATAAAAGGAGTGTCTGTCTGCTCTCAGATGCCAGGAACATCAGGGAGCATCCCTGGACTCACAGTGGAGCTGGACTGAATTCTGATCCTAGCATCACCTGTACTGTGGATGAGAAGACCAGCATCAGTCAGATCCTTAGGCTTATTCTGGACTAAGTGGGGGACCATAAATACACTGGAAGGTATGTACTTATCCAAGATACTGATCTTAGTACTTAGTCTTTATCCAAGATACTGATCAACCAACCAGCAGCCTGAAGTGGTAAATTCTGGATTAAACATATACTCACTGAAGAGCATTAGCAAAGGCAAATACAAGAACTCTTCATAAAATCTTCCAGCTATCCACTGAAAAAGATTCCTCTGAGTGTTTAGTTTGTGGCACTGAAGAGATACCAGCCCCAAAGCCCAGTGCATTTGGAATATATTCAGTGTCTTGTCCTGTTGCTGAAACCAGCATCTCACAATAGCAAAAAGGAGAAGTAGGTATTGGCTTTTTGTCTCCTGCCTCTGGGGGTTTGAGAAGGGTGAAAGACTGTGGTGAGCAGGGTGTGCAGAACCAGCACATCTGATTTCTTATTTTCCCTTTTTTTTGCAACAGGAGCAACTGAATGATTCATAAAAAAAAAGTAATAGAAAAGCTGTGCACAGAACCTCAAAAAAAAAAAAAAGGCAGAAAAAAAGCGCACCCCTCCAGAAACAAGCTAGTTCCTCTCTTGTACCTTTCTGTTGATAAAAGATGACAGATTCTTTCCCTTCTCAAAACACCAGTGGTAGGTCTCAGAACAGCATGTTGAGACACCAGTTTCTCTGGGAGATTTCTCATTCATTCACAGGCCCAGAATACACGGCATGCTTCAACCACCGGGCAAGCTTGTACTGTCAAGTTTTCATTCCTCCCTGCAGTTTTGGTGGCTCAGTAAGCCGGAAATCAAGATTACTAGATATTCTTCTGCCCAGCTCCAAATTCTCCTGCTCTTTTCCTGCAGCAATCTCTTCCTTTAAAAAAAATCCCTTCCTTTAAAAAAGTACCAAAACCAATAAGAGAAAAACTCTTCTAAGGACTTCAGAGCTGGTTGAAGACAAATCAGAGATGAGGACACCAGTGTTGGCTGGAGTACTTGTGTGAAGGAGAAGACCCCATCTCTAAAACTTGGGTGAAGATTTGGACAGTAATAAGAAAAGAAATCTCTATTTTCCAAAGCATTTTGCTCAGTGTCTATATAACGTAGCTTCATCCTATGAAGGATTCAGCACTCCTAAAAGGAGTTGGCCTTGCCTGGCATGTCACGGGATTGATCTTTTAATGAGTCAAGACTCAGTCTCCAGAGATGTTTGGGATGGACTCTCCAGTTTGCCAGGACAATTTTGTGTGGTGTGAATGCCAACAGTCCTTTAAAAGCACCAGAGCTGGACGGTGGCACTTTCTCCTCTGTGGAGTTACTTCTTCCAAGAAAAGGGCATAAAGGTATAGCTGGGCATTTGGGACAGGAAGGGTAAGGCATGGGGAGAAAAGAGAAAGCTCCCACCCATGCCTTCCCAAGGGCATGTCATCCACCACCTGCACCCTCTTGAGATGGAGGCTGCTGCAAGCTCAATGTAGGTCCCAAGAGCAGTGCTTTCCACCCCTTTCCTCCCAATGCTGGGCAGCTGTGACTCCTTACCGTCCGCAAATCACTTCGCTTTGGAGAGCTGTAGCTTTACTGTTCCTTGTCTCTCCTTTTTCAGCCTCTGTCATCTCTGGCAATGTATTTCATTGCTTGGCCTTCATGATGCCATTCATGTCCTACAGAGAGGGGTTTCTCTTCCTTAAAGGGGACTTACAAGAAAGATGGGGGAAAACTTTTTAGCAGGACCTGTTGCAATAAGAAAAGGGGTAATGGCTTTAAACTAAAAGAGGGTAGACTCAAACTAGATATAAGGAAGAAATTTTTTATGATGAGGATGATGAAACACTGGAACAGGTTGCCCAAAGAGGTGGTAGATGCCCCATTCCTGGAAACATTCAAAGTCGGGTTGGATGGAGCACTGCACAACCTGATCTAGTTGAAGATGTCCCTGGTCACTGCAGGGAGCTTGGACTTGATGACATTTAAAGCTTCCTTCCAACCCAAACCATGCTATAATTCTGTGATTCCTCTTCTCTCAGAGCAGCAGAGACTACTCTCTGGTTTGTGGGTTGCACACAAAATATCTCTGAGAAGTTTTCTCAAGTTGGCAAGACCTTTCCTTCTCCTAGAGCCCTTGTCCCACTTAACCCAGTTGTTTCAAAGCCATCGCTGCAAAACTAGATATGTCAACAAGAGAAGGCTGCCAGGGCTGCTGATAGCAACCCAGCAACCCCCAGTTACAGGGGACGTTTGCTGCGGAGATGGCTTTTAAGGCAGGTTTTCATTATGTGGAAAGTGTGTATCCAAGCTGTCCTGCAGGGTGGCGTGGTGCCTGTATTTACAGTGCTGGCAGCTTTCAATAGCAATCTATTTTTAATGAAACCAAGCTGGAATGTGGTGCCTAAACCCTTGATTTAAGGCAGATTTCTAAAGGGATGATTTACGCAAATTTGCTTGATTGGAAATTAATTATTGCAACAGTCAAGTTCAGCTCAAATAATCTTGGAGAGACGGCCACAAGAGTCAGATAATTCATGTTGGAGAGAAGACATCAATTTGCATTCCTTACATTTCCATTTGGAAGGTTTCCTAATTCTGGAGGGAGCAGGAGGCATCGTAAAGAAAGCGAAGGGTGAGGGTGACTGGTAGCGGATTGAGTTGGTCCCTGAAACCATCCTGAGAGAGGCATTGTGCCTGAGTTATGGCAAACTCGGTTTCACAACGGGGGCAAAATACTCCAATCCCATTTGGTATGCCAGCTCTGCCGGATGCTCCTGCGAAGTCAAAGGGATGCTTGGGGGCCCAGGTATGAGAGGGAAAACACATGTTGGTCTTGGTAAGTGAGGGGCTTTGGTTTGCAAGTGTGGGTTTTTACTTATGACTCTTATTTTGCTGAAAGGAGTCCTTATCAGGTTTACTCCTGAAGTGGAGGGGTGCTGTGGGCACAGGGAGGCTCTGTTGGGCTCTTGGTCCTGTTTGCATTTCACAGCTCCTCTCTCATTTCCTGAGCCATTAGCCAAATTTGGGAATAGGAGAGGAACAGAGCCAGCTTCAGGGATCAACAGGTGATGGGGATATGCAATGTTTAAATTCACCCGGTGCTACAGCACTGTCCTTAACCACATATGTTGATGGCACTGAACTGCACTCCAGTCCTTAAAGTAGAACATGAAGCCAGCAGTCTGGTATGCCCTCAGAGATGTGAGCCTCTCCCCTTTGCAGACAGGGCATGCCAACCTGGTATTTCATTTATTTATGGCAGGATTGAGACATGGGGCTCTCTCTCCTCCTCCAGTGCATTGCATGATGAGCTTAGTGCCATGCTTCCATCTCCTCACCATGACTGGTGGCTCCCAGCACTCATTGGGTTGCGTACCACTAACATCAGATCTGGGGCAAGTTAAATTGCCAGGGAGCATCTTCAAAAAGCTTGAAAGACATGTTATCTCAAGTCCTGACCAGGATAGCCTCTGGTTTGGATTTTTCTGAGGATCAAAATCTGCCCCTTTTCACAAGGTCTGACTTTAGGCATTGTTGTATCTGAACTCAAGGCAGGAGGGAGGAGGCAGGGAGTAAAGACTGGGGAGAAGAGGATCAGTTTGGGAAACCCGACGATGCCTTGGCAAGGTGCCTGCCCTTAGCCCGTCTCTCACAGTTGGGAGTGATTAACGAGATGAAGTTCTCCTCCTTCCCCCGCCATGTCCTGCTGGGCTGTCCGGGTTGGCGGAGACTGTGGTCTGGGTTTCTCTTGTTCTCTCGGCTGAAATGCAGCTCCAGTGACAAAGAGAGAGGCTCTGGCTAGATTACTTCTGCTGTTTTCAGCAGCATCTGTACCTCCTCAGCCTCTCCACTGCCTTGTGTGCTCCAAGTCCAGTTTCTCTGCCTTCGTCACCATGATGCACTTCAGGAAACAGACCCAAGATAGGAAGGATGCTCCAAATCTCCACGCTACTTTTCTCTTTGAAGCTGGCTTGTTTTTCCAGCCTTTTCCAGTTTGCTGTTGATCAGTGTGACATCCCTTCTCCCCCACCAAATGCACTTCAGGAATTTCTCTGATCCTTTCCTTAGCCAGAGGGGAAAGCAGGATGTCATCCCTTGTCCTTCCAGAACCCAAAAATGAAAAGACTTCTAATCGAGCTGTTGCACTCTTGAACTAGAAATGACACCTCATGAATGTGTATTGAGGTTCCCCCTGTTTGCCAAGAGTTATCAAGAGCTTCACGATCATTGCGGCTGCAGAACTCAGGCTGGGAACTGCTAAAACACCTACCACCTCCTTGAGCTGCTAGGTTTGATCCCAGACACCCATCTTGTTAAAATGGTTGGCATCCTGATGAGGTCCAGCTCTAGCCTAGTGCAATGTCATTACTATATGAAAAAGGAACTGCTTGAAAGTAAGGACATAAAAATGGACATTTGTCCTGGACTAAAAAGTCACCTTGCCCATTCTTTGCTAGTGGACAATAGTGTAAACATGGGAAGGTTGTAGTGGTTCTTCCCCAGATACTGTCCCAGCATCTAACAATTTGTTTAGGGTCTTCCTGAACCATAGGGCTCTTTATGTTTAATATCCTGCAATGCATTTTTCTTCCCTGAATTTCTCCCATCACATCTTGAACACATGTAAAGCACCAGCAGTGTTCAGCTGGAGACTCAAATTCTGCCCCTACTTCTGCCATAGGTTTCCTCAGTGATGCTGGGCAAGTCAGCCCAAACTTTGCCTCCAGCGAACACAGCTTGAGATGCTGAGGTCTAATCCACCACAATGCTGAGCAGTCAAGAGGATCCAGACTTTTCTGGAAGATAATGTGGAGTTTAATCAGGGCTTAGCTCTCCTCTGGTTTCTTAAAATTGACAAGTGGCTTTGAAACACATTGGGGGGCAAACAGATGGAGCACACCATGGAGCACAAGCTGCATTTCCTAAGGAAATCTGGATAAGAATAAATAACGGTAATATTAACAATGATGAGTAGACAAGTATTTTGTTTTCCTACCATAGCATGCTATGTGTACAACGAATAACATAGATCATTAAATCTGCTTGGAAAAAGTGGCTGACAGCATCCTTTTAAGCTAATTAAAGGAATTCTGGGTAGCTTTTTCTTGTTTGAAATTAGACAGGGTAATTTTACAGATATTTAGGTCGCTCTCAGTGCCCATACTCTATTTAGCAATGCAGGCTTTTTTACTAATGTGACTGTCTTTCCCTGCATTCATTAATATCTACAGATTTTTCTTTGTAGATAAATTCATCCCTGAACGAAAGACTAAAGATGAAATCTTGAGGATTACTGCTGGTTGTTCTAGTCAATGAATATACACTCTCCTTTGAGCTTGAGGAAGGAAAGGATGGCCTCTATTTTGTACGTGAGTTTATGAATAGTTTTACACAGATACAAAGATTGTCTTTTCTCTTTTGTTGTTCACCATGCTCTAATTAGTTCAGAATTAATGGGAATTAAATAGTAGGTGCCCATGCTAATGTTACTAGTGCACTCAGCTGCATTTGATATTTCTGAGCACGGGATCTTAGGCAGACGAAGGCACCTTGGAGTGATTGTCTCCTTGTTACGGGCTCCAGAATTTCATGTTGAGTGGACTTCCATGCAAGCACCACAGGCTTTCACGTGGTTTTGCCTTCTCAAGGAGCATTGCTGGCTCTGGAAAACTGAAAGGCCGTAGAAGAAGACAGGGGTTTCAGCAGGCTCATGACACTTGGCTTTACGTCAAAGTTTTGGGGAGAAGTGGAAGGAATGACTCAGTGTCTGGGGGAGGTTGCAATAAGGACAAAAAGCAAACAGACCCTGACCTGATGTGAAAAAAGAACTTACTACACCTGTGAAATTCTTGGCTAGCACCAAACAAGGGGTCAGGGAAAAAAGGACATCAAAACTCTGTCATCTAGCACAGTATCCTCTCCACCAGAGTCAAGGAGGGAATGATTAGATAAATGTTGGAAGAAAGATGACAAGTACGGTGGCCCATCACCTTCTGCACCCTCCAGGCTTGCAGCAATCAACAGAGCTCCCAAGTCAGGGATGATAGTTGGAACATGACATTTCATTGCCAGCACTAGATCTATCCTCCAGCAATTTGGTAATCCTCCCAGGATCCTATTGATAATTTTGTCGTCCTTGATATCCAAGAGATTGAGTTCCACTAGATCACAGCACACTTTATGTGAAAATAGTACTGACTTGTGTCTGTTTGCTCAGTGCTGCACCTTCAGCATCTTTGAATTAAATTAAACCAGCACCTGCCCACTTTGCCATGGACTTACGTCTTGGGTGGTTGGCTCCTGGTGACAACTTGTCATTTCAGGAGGCTTTCTGATATCCTGTAACACCTTTTTCTGGAAGGATTTTGTTATTTACTGTTTTATTTTTGACATCGTGCTCCCAGAACTGAGCACATCTCTATGTGTTTTCCCCTTAAGTTTTTGATGTCAGTGGTCTGCCGTTAAGGGCTGCAATTTTGTATGGATTCCTGCATCTATTGCTGTTCTGGCAGTGAACTTGTGTGGCGCTTCTGATCTATGTTCTCACTTACGTGTAAGTGAGAAAAAGATCAATTCCATGAGATGTAAGTTTGTGACAACTGGAAGCAATAACTAGAGCAGGCAGCTTTAGTCCATGTGTACATCAGTTTAAAAAAACAGACAAAGCAAGGGCAATAATGTCTTACTCATGATTTAGTGTGACACTTTTTTTTTTCATTAAAAAAAAATAATTAAATATTTTAATTGAAAAAATCCCAAGTTTTGGAAATATCACTGAAAGCTGTCCCTTTGTGGGCCTTCTGCACCATTCAACTGCAAAGACTCATGGCTTTTCCCATCCCATGCCAGGTTCCCTCAGGGTGCGTGATGAGTTTCTGTGGCCATGGTACACCAGGGAATCTTTTGTCCAGCTGAAGACCTTGCAATGAGAAGTAGACCACTTTTTCCAGGAAAAGGGGAAAAAAAAAATTTGTTAATTTCTTTTGTCTGGTTTTATTATTCATATTATTGTAGAAACTCAGAACTACCAGTTGTGGATGCAGCTAGAGCTGTGCTAAGTGCTGTGCATGGGGTGGAAAGAAAGTCCCTGTCCCAAATTGCTTAAAATTGATGTGCAAGACAAGAGACAGTAAAATGGCTTTCCAGGAAGGTTCCTGACCACTACCACTGATAATGAGGCTGGCACCTTTGTTGGTGGATGTCACAGGTTCTTTTATCCAATTTATAGGGCTGTTATGGACTGGAAAACACAAAGACCGTTGCAGTTCCTTATATTTATGACTAAGAGCAACCTCTCTCTTCTGCTGTCAGATTGCTCCCTTGGGTTAAAATCCTCTTGAGTTGTAATCACCACATCGTTGTGTCACCAAGGCAACCTCAGCATTCACTTTGGGAATCCGGGCGCATATAGCTTTAGCTTTGCCTTTTGGGTCTGAAACTCTTTGTAAAATTGCCTCCGATCTATTTCCATAGGAGGGTTTGTTTTTCCAGGGATAAGCCTTTGGAGAAGGCAATTTTCCTTTCCACACCAGATGGGAAGTCCTTAAATTATAGGACAACCATTTAACTCTGTCCTGGTTGGCTGAAGTTCTCTGAGCTTTAATTATTCAGTGACACAGAAATGTCCAGAGTGTGCCAACAAGTGGCCAGCCTTACTCCAGATCTTGTTTTTGACATTAATCATTTCCAGCTGTTTCAAAGAAAGATGTAAGAAACTCTACGCTTGATAAATTATGCAATTTTCCCACAGGGGAAGTTTCATCCTAATGGGCTGTTGGTAGCTTGTTTGTGCTCTGCAGTATGAGAATTGATATCCTTTTCCAGACTGATCTAACATAGCTGAAGATGCTCTAATAGCTAGATAAATGCCATTTTCTTTCTATTTCTTTTTTTCTTTTTTTCTTTTTTTTCAATCTTCCTAACCCCTGAGCTTGCATAACAGCTTTCGGTGATGAGTCCCACAGCTTAATTAGGCATTGTAATAACACATTTTAAATTGATGAGGTGTTCTATTTGCCTTTTAACTGAGTTGGGTGGGTTGATTTGCTTTTTTCCTAGATATGATGAAAGCAGTGAAGTAAGGGATTCCCAGCCTGCTCTCTCAGAACCGTCCATCATTTTATGCCCTTCTTTCATGTTGCCTCTTCTCCCTCTCTGCTTAATGAGCTGTGAATCCCTCAAGGCAGAGGAAAGCCTTCCTCTATTTTCTGATCATAGAATCATAGAATAGTTTGGGTTGGAAGGGACCTTTAAAGGTCATCTAGTCCAACCCCCCACTGTAATGAGCAGGGACATCTTCAACTAGATCAGGTTGCTCAGACCCCCATTCAACCCGTCCTTGAATGTTCCCAGGGATGGGGCATCTACCACCTCTCTGGGCAACCTGTTCCAGTGTTTCATCACCCTCACAGTAAAGAATTTCTTCCTTCTACGTAGTCTGAATCTACCCTCTTTTAGTTAAAAACAATTACCCGTTGTCCTATTGCAACAGGCCCTGCTAAAAAGATTCTCCCCCATCTTTCCTGTAGGCCCTCTTTAAATACTTGTCCTGGTTTGAGGTAAAACAACCAAGTTTCTTTTCGGTAATTTTACTGAAACGCCACAATAAGGTCTCCCCGGAGCCTTCTCCAGGCTGAACAACCCCAGCTCTCTCAGCCTGTCCTCATAGGAGAGGTGTTCTGTCCTTCTGATCATTTTTGTGGCCCTCCTCTGGACCCACTCCAACAGGTCCATATCTGTGCTGAGGGCCCCAGAGCTGGACAGAGTACTGCAGGTGGTCTGAAATCCTTTTTAAACATGGGCAGAAAAATCCGCATTTCTCATTAGTGACATGAGCACTGGGAAAAACCAGAGAAAATATCTGATGTGTGCTTCAGTAGAAAGGCTTGTGGCTCCAAGAGGAGTTTTGCAGGAGGGGAGCGGTTTCATGGGGGTGCATCGGGTCCAACCGCATTTGCCACAGAGGAAGACAAAACTTTTCTTTCAGCTTTTCCCTTTGAAAGAGGGAGGAGAGAGAGGGAAGCTTCATTCAGACTTCATCATCCCTTTTTATTTTGACTTCTGAGCTAAATTGAGTCAAAACAGGGTGATGCAAGATGTTGTGAAGTTAAAATAATTTTTTTTTAAGATCCCAATAGTTAATGAGATTTAAAAAAAAAAAGTCCATGAGAGATTTCAAACTTCTAGCTTGGAATTTATATTTTTTGATAGAGATTTTAGATTTTTTTGAGGAACAAAAATCCCTTTTGTCCAGGAAGCCCAGACTAAAACCTCCAAATGTCCCTATCGTGAGATTGGATGAATTATATTGTGGTTAGGAAAACTTATTGGGGCTCGGGGAATGTGGATTTACTTCTTGGCAGGGTTACAAATCCCCTCTGTAGCTCTGAACAAGCTATTTGGAAATAAATCTTATCATGGATTTAAACATCACAGTCCTGAGTGCTTCGTTACCCCTTTTTTGAGGTGTTTAGTGCCTGGAATGGGACTGAAGTCCCCAAAAGGAATGGAACCGAGGCCAGGAAAACATCCATATGGGAACACCAGATTTTGAGAACAACAGATTTTCTCATTCAATATTCCTCATCTGTTCTAAGCTGGCAACCGTTTCCTGAAAAAAACTGATCCTTCAACTTCCCTTACAATGCAAAGGGGTAAGATGTGTATAATTAGTTTGTGCACAAAGATTTGAGATGCCAGGAGAGATTTTTTTGCCCTGCAGTCATAATGGGCTTTGTGACATAGGAAATCTTGGGAGTCTCTTTGCTTTAGATTAACAGTTTTTTCAGGTTTTTTGTGACTTTGTTGATTTCCTTCTGTGATTCCTGCAGGTATCACAACTTCCAGCTCAAAAAATTACAAACTCTTCTTTTGTCTACAACTGCAGGATTTTCCCTGCAGTGATGCTTCAGGAATATGGGTCCTACCTCTCCCCAGACAGTTTGTAGACCAAAGGGCAGGTTACACTTAGTTATAGGGTGGGCGTGCATGAGATCAGCCCTGCAGCTCACACTACAGAAATAGCAGATGGGCTTTAAGTACTACTACCATTTTTTATGGTGATGGATTTTTCACACTGGAAAAATGTTCTTGGGCAGGGAGATGACCTGCAAAGTTGGATAGCGAAAGAAAATCTGACTGCTCTCCCACTGCGACATGGCCAGCTCTTTCCTGCTCTCCATGGAGGGATGCCATGGCCAAGCCCAGGCACCACATCTGGGAGAGCATCTCGATCCTGCTCCTGCCTGTGAAGAGCAAGCCGACACGCAAGTTTATCTTTGAGGCGGCACATCTCAGCTGCCATGGCTGGAGATGTGAGACCTGACTTTGCGCTTGAGGCAGGACCTTCGAATTGGGGCATATTTCTTCTGAAATATTTAATGCAAACCAGAGCTGCGGGACAGGTCCGCGCTCCACCATGCCTTGGGCTGAGCAATGCATCTTGCTAGCAGACGAGAGCTGCTGGGGGCTGGTCCCTCTTGCTGAAGGTTCATTTAATTTGAAACTTGCTGCTCTGTCAGGGCCTAGAGCCACCAATCCCTTGGGCATGGTGAGGCCCATCTGTTTACTGAGCTCTGCATGTCCAGGGCATGACAAGGAACTTGGCTGGGTTGGGTTGAGGAGGCTGTTTTAAATCTTGCCTCTTTCTTGTGGGATTGCGTCAGGGGAGAAGTGAATCCAGAGATGGTCTTTGATGCTGCCACTTGCTGGCAGCGTGCTGCAAATGTGGACGGGTGGTTCCCGCACTGCAAATGTGCTGAGGGCATGGGCAGTGGGCACAGTGACACTAAAATAAATTAAATATTTCTCAGGAATGGGGTGGGGACATCAACAAAACCTCTGCCTTATGCAATTGCCGCCAGCATTACAACAGATTTAAAGCAGCTGCTGTTGGCTTTCTCTCTTCGGTTTCATAAACCGGTTGTTTGTCTGTTTGCTAGAACCTGGTGGACAAAGCGGTGGGGGAGAGACAAGGGAAGGACAGAGATAGTTGAGTGAGGGGATGGTGCCCAAATCTGCCATCTTTGGCAGAAAAGAGCTGAAAAGCTTGAAGTTTGGCCAATCTTACATGGACAGCAATTGCTTTTGTCATTCCAGGCAATGAGCATCAGCTTAGGAGGTCCATGGAGGGCCATAAACAGGGAGTGGTAGTGCTGAGCCAAAAGGATGTTCCTGGAAACACCATCTGGAGAGGAGCAAGATGTTGCCATTGATGCCAGACTAGAGGCAACTCCTAGCAGCTGAGGTACAGGACAAGAAGGGTTACAGCAAGGTCTTTGCTTCCTTGAGCAAACAGAAAGAGAAGGATGTTTTTTGGGGTTTTTTTTTGAAGTAGCGAGAAGTAGAAGTGATAAGATTCGGGCAGAGCCTGCGAGTGTGGTTGAGAGGAGAGGACTGGGTCTAGGGTGATGCTGGGGTGGTGACCTCAGGTTGCAGAGAGGTTACTGGCTGGATTTGGCTGTGCTGGGCCTGACCTAGTGGCTGAACTGCTCAGCGAGGTGGAGGACAGGGTGGTGCAAGACCTACTTGCAGCAGGGAGAGAGGATGTGATGCACTTGTGTTTGAAGATGAGAGGAGCAAGAGATGGGGTGAGGGGAGGAAGGAAGGAAGATAAAGAAAGGGAACAGATGTCACAGGAAAGTCTACAATTGAGCACTTGAGGTTCCTCTCTTCCCTCCAAGCAGGAAATTTCCCCAATTTCAGACATAGCAAGGCTTCAGTTTTAGTGCTTTAAGCAGCCTGCTTGAAACTCTCTGTAGGATGAGAGAAACCCCAATGCCCATACCACAAACAGTACCTACACACACAGAGCACCTGCAGGTGGATATGGCTCTGCCTACACATCCCACAGGGAAGCCTGGGATGCATTTTCCATCTCACCCCAGAAACATCATCTCTAACACACAGCACTGTAGCAACACCCTGGACTGTGGCTTCAAAACCCAACCGTTAAAAGGAATGACTGGATATCCCTGATCTGTGCCCTTCCCCAACACAAATATAGTCACCTTCAGCCACATATTGCTGCCTTTATCCAGCCCAACTGTTCACCAGCTTCTTTCTATTCAAATAATAGTAAAAACATGCTCATACAAGGGTCAGCATGCCTTAATATATAACTAGTATTTCAGCAAAACCCCAGGAGCAATCAAATCATCACTCAAATAGAAACAGTCCAGGCAGATATCCACAAAGAAGCCTTTTCCATCATTCCAGGAAATAGTTCCTCAGCTGTCTCCAGCAATCCTATTGTGAATAGATGTCTTTTGCCACTTTCCCAGAACGTCCACAGATGCAGGGGGTTTGAAATCCAGAGAGGACAGCACAGAAAAACCAAGATTTAGAGTCTCAATGGAGGCAAAGAAATTGCCTTGCCACTAGCTCTCTCTCATCAACTGAGGTGGAATGAGCTCCAGCCCTACCACCAATCCTTGTGCTATGAGGCAGAGAAAAAATAGGTCTTCCGAGTTTCTTTTGGGCTTCACCACATATAACTGGTTTAGTTTAAGTGTTGCTTGGCTTGACTAGGGATCTCAGAGTCCATTCCATGATGAGGTTTGGAGACAGTGTGGCAGTCAAAGACTGCAAAGGGGTTTGAGCATTCATTTCCCTTCCATTCATTTCAAGCCCAGCTGTCCCTTTGCAGTGAGCGGGTAAATGATATATCAAGGAGCCATTGCCATAGAAAATACCTCCCAGCACATCAGCTCTCTGTTTTCTGAGGCTAGGTTTTATCTGCATGGTTTTTTTTAGCTCATTGCCAAGCTTTGTGTTTCCAGCGTCACTGTCTCTTTCATCTTTGCATGCTAAAAAAAGGAGCAAACACCTGCACAGCTGCGGTTTTGTTTTACTCTTTGAGCTTCTCTGGTGCGAAGGTCAAAAGGAGGAAGAGCTTGCTCTGTACCCTGGGTTTCTTACCAGCCTGGTATTTGTTGTCATGTTAGACAAGCTTTGTAGATAGAGCTTGTGCCCGCCAAGTGCCAAATCCTCACTCATCTGGCTGAGACATCCTTCTTGCCCACGATCCTGTGACTCCTTCTTTTAGGAAAGGCAGGAAAATAAGCATAGGAGGATACTGCTCACCTTCACCACAGTCCTCCTGGACCCATAAGGCATCCTCACCCTGGGTCAGGGAGTTAAACCAAACGGAGAGTCCTACACAACCCTCAGCATATGTGCTGGTTGCATGCACTCTTTGAACCCCTGAATCCTCCCCCTTGCCCTTATCGGGCTTTCCTGTCCTGGCAAAGGAAGGTCCAGATGTGGGTCTAGTTCAATCAGAGGTGAACACTACACGCTGTGAGCTAGCTGAGGGCAGGAGTCACTGGGTCAGTCCGGTCCATCAGGCAGCCTCTCCCTGTGTCAGACTGTCTAGTTTGCAGCCTGGCTCCACAGACAAAGCAAGATCTGCCCTTTGTGCAGATGTCCTCTCCATCTCTTCTCCTCCCTGCCGCCTGGCTGGCCGGGACACATTCAGCTGCCTCCCCACCAAACACCCCTCCGGGATTTGCAGTGATAACGGTGCCAGCCAGTGGAAATCTTTTCCTTGACTTACCTCCTCCCAGTGAGAAACTTTCCTGTCTGCTAGTCAGTTTCTCCCCATCAGCAAGAGGTCCCGGCAGGGTGCCCCATCTCCATAACTTGCCCTGTAGCTTTTTTTTTTTTATTATTTTTTTTGTGGAGGGAAAACAACTGGGCTAATTAATAGAAGAAAAAATTCCAGTGAAGACTTAAACACAAAGACCTCACTTTTGGCTCAGGAAGCCTCCGAGCTGCAAATTGCAGACTTGACCGAGTATTGTGAGGAAGTATTGCTACATACTGCCCCTTTTCTTATGCTCATCCTTAGGCATCGGCTGTTATCGCCACTGCCAGAAGATAGGACACGGGGTTACTTGGACCTTGGCTCTGAGCTGCCGTGGCTGCTCTTGTGCGCAGGGCTAGATCTGTGCTTCTTCAATTACAGTAAAAGTGGCTTGCAAAGATCTAGAGAGAGGCGAGCTGAAGCCTTCCCTCCCCTTCCACATTTTCCCTTCTGCTTATTTAGTCAAAGATTAAAATTTTTCATTTTGTGTTGTTTGGTATTTGTATTGTATTTGTACTGTGATTGATGTTCCCTCTTGTTTTTGTATCATGCGCCTCTTTTCCCCTTGTTTGTTGTTTAGCATTAGAAACAGGAGCAGTATACATTTCTTTAGTTACATTGTCTAGCTTTGATGTGAACTGAAAGTTTTCCAGTCCCCAAGGTGAAAGGAGAGCTATGTTATGTTACCAAAAACCTCTTCTTTCTCCTAAAGGAGACTTCTGAGCACATGAAGACTTAGCTGAAACAAAGGTTTATAAATACTCTGAATAGAAATTGCTTCTCATTTCTTTTTATCGCAGTTTCGCTCTTGCTTTAGTTCTGCTTTCACAGCTGTCCTAGATGTAAGAAACCATGGCAATAAAGAAGGCTGAGAAGCCCTGTACTGTTTATTAGTGATAGCAAGCACAGCAAGTGCAACAAAACATAGAAAACCTTATAAAAACTTAAATTATATACATCTAACTTAATTAAAAGATGAATTAAACATCGGCTATCCTTTTTTTTTTTTTTTTGAAGTGCATGGAGTTGTTTTCTCACCCAGCTGAAGTTCCCTGTACACCAGTCAGCTCGAGGGTTGTAGGGAATATTTTGGCAGCTGCTTCAGCCAGGCTACGTCTCCAGAGCTCTTAGTGAGATGCATGACTTTGTCTTTGGCCATTGTTCTGTTCTCCTTTTATTTCACATCTCTTTCCTTTATGTTAGTAAAAGCATCGGGTGAGGGATGCTGTGATGCTTTAGACTGCTTTAATGCGAGCCAGAGAGGGGGCTATCAGGCTGAAGGACTGCGCAAGAGGCGACGCACCTCTACCCACATTACCTGAGCATTAAAGGGCTCAGAAAAAAACCTCAAAGATGAAAGAGGATTTGAAACAAGAGCCTGTAGTGTTTTTTTCCTTACAATAATGTTGTGAGAGTTTTAAGGCGTTCTAATATAAATGAAGAATTGGGTTTTCCATATATTACCTGCAGTACTTCATTATTTTTAAAAAAAGAGATCGACTAAGACAGTGAAGCTATTCTGTTTATTCAGAGCGGTCATTCTTTGAGAACAGCGTCTACATATATAAAAGATTTTTACTTCAAATGCTTTCAAGGCCTTTGAAGCAAATTTGGTTGATGGCTTGAGCAAATACTACTTGAGCACAAATAAACCCTTACTCTTAACATCTATGGTTTTACCTTGTTTACTCGTAGCACACCTACTTAAGGATTGGACACTGAGTGCAAAGCAGTTCATTTTTTTTTTTCCAGTACAGCATTTGGACTTCTTTCTGATATATCACTTTCCAAACTGGAGTGTAAAAAAGTAATAACTGGACGATATTTAGTCTGCACAGGCACTGTGGATCTAGGTGCACACCAGCTCCATGGGATCAGAGCAAGCACCCAGCAAGTCCAATGGTCCAGCTGGTAACACCAGTCCATAGCAGATGTTTATGGAGGTGTGTCCATCAGAGCAGGGCCCACCATGGACAGATACTGCTCTCCTGCCTCCAGTGACAAAGCAACTAACTTTATCCAGACATGATGTCTTTGTATTTAATAATGTGTAAAGGAGCTTCTGCCATTGAGCTGCACAGTTGCTTCTGGAACTTGGGTAACCTTTTCTGGTCTTACGGCAAGGATGTGTCTCATCAGAACACGGAGGTAAGAAACGTAGTGTGTGTCTGCAGTGGGAGCAAATCAACATCCCCTTTGTCGTGGACCCCAGCACAGCCTCATGGGGAACTTGATGCCGCTTACGTAAGTTGCACATCATTCTTGTGGTTGGCAAATGCAGGGTAAACTGAGGAAGTCCCACGGTCACAGACAGAAAGGATATGAGGAGACATCTGTGGCCAAGAGGGTTGAGGACAATGTAAAATGACATTAAAAGTGAAAGAAATTTTCACAATGGTATTGAGCCATTACCAGACTGAAATGGAAAAAAGTGATGAAGGCAGAAAAGTTCCCTAAATATTTCTGCTCTGTAGTTGGGGATAGCCAGATAATGTAATCACAGCCTAGATGGTGAAATGCTTTCCATTCCAACAGTAACCCCCTAAGGGGAGTTTGGGCAGCAGCTATTAATTCTTGACATGGCTGGGTCTAGATAACTGCACCCAAGAGTTTTAAAAGAGCCGCCTGAGGAGGTCTCTGGAACATTAATTATGTTTTTTTTTTCACTTGCTTTGGGTGGTTCTGAAGGATGAGAGTCCGGCCAATGTCATAACTATGTTTTTCAAAAGGTAAATGGGATATCCTAGGAAAGTGTAAGTCTGTTAGTCTGGCATCGGTCCCAGGCAAAATAATACAGAATCTCACACAGGATGCAATAAATTAAAGGAAGATAATTAATAGAGGAAGGAAATTAAAGGAGGGTAACAAAACTAAGGCCAAGTAGTAATACTGTCAAGTGAATTTGGTACCTTTTTAAAATAAGATTACCAATTTTTACAGAATTGTAACAGGCTTGATCTTATAGGTTTTGTCAGAAAGTTACAGAAAGTGGTCCTCCAAGTTAGTCCTGGTTTTAGTTTGAATTAGAGTTAGAATGGTATGCAATGCATGAGGAAGACATTAAATAGCTTGCAAAGTAGCTAATTAATAGGATTTGAAGGGTAATTGTAACTCGGTAATAAATGTAGTGGCCGTGTTTCCACCGGGGTTGGGCAGAAAGCATTTCCATGCTATTTAACATTTGAATTAATGAAGAAAACACACATTTGCCACTGATAAAACCTTTCAGATGACCCAAAGAGTGGGGAAGTCATAAATGATGATGGAAGGAATTCTGAAATGTGAAAAAAATTTGATTGTTTTATTGCCACGCAATGAGGATGTATTTGAACATGGCCAAGTATGCAGGTAGACAGCAGCGATCCATGGGCATGGGCTTTGGGAAATTGGGGGTCCGATGGAAATCATGTGAATCTGGGCGCCCACTGCCATTTCCTGATGAGAGGACCGATGTGACCGTAGTACGCAGAAGTGGTATGGAAACTTAAGGTAGGAATGGGAAGACTGTGCTTCCCATGGGCTCAGTCCCCCTGAAACTAGAACTGGAGGACAGTCTGCAGTTCAGGGAGCCACTACCTATGAAAAGCATTGACAACTGGAAAGGACTGATAGAGTCATGGGATGATTCACAGAAGGGAGACATGTCTTACAGTCAGAGACTGCAGGATTTCAACTTTGAATGAACAAACAAGGCATTTCCATGCTTTTGGCACTTTAAGCATTCAGCAAATGTGGCTCACCAAGTGGACTCTATAGCAATCCTTGCTTTTTCTGCTAATTGTAGAGGGTTGGAGCCTCCTAGCTAAGGTGTTTCAGAGTTGTTCCTAAATTTAGGCAATGGGAATGGCCCTTTCATCCCAAGATGAGCAACAAAGCTGGTGAAGGGGCCAGAAAACAAGTCTTATGAGGAGTGGCTGAGGGAACTGGGGTTGTTTAGACTGGAGAAAAGGAGGCTGAGGGGAGACCTTATTGCTCTCTACAACTACCTGAAAGGAGGTTATAGTGAGGCAAAACATGGTCTTTTCTCCCAAGTAAAAAGTGGTAAGATGAGATGGCCTCAACTTGTGCCAGGGGCAGTTTAAATTGGACATTAGGAAAAAATTCTTCACCAAAAGGGTTGTCAAGCATTGGAACAGGCTGCCCAGGGAAGTAGTGGAGTCACCATCCCAGGAGGTATTTAAAAGACACGTAGACATGGTATTTAGGGACATGGTTTAGTGGTGGACTTGGCAGTGTTAGGTTTATAGTTGGTCTTGATGATCTTAAGAGTCTTTTCCAAACTAAATGATTCAATGATTCTAAGATGAAATCCTAATCTATAAATGCCTAGCAAGGAGGGGTTTGACAGCATAAGTCTCCTAAGTATAAACAAACAAACCATTGCAAAACACAGTGGCTGGAGGGAGACTCAGATCAGGAGTGAGGGACATGAAGCAGGTTGCTGAGACCTGAGTGAAACACGACAATACCAAGTGTTTGATCAGATGCTGCTGGGCACAGATTTCTTCTCATCAGTGTTGTACACTGGGATGACGAGAACTGACTCATAGAGTGCCTATGGCCCTCCACAGAGAGGACTAACAATGACTTGGGTTGTGATCAGTGGCACGAAGTCTAGTTGGAGGCCTGTAACTAGTGGTGACCCCCAGGGGTCGATACTTGGTCCGATTTTGTTTAATATATTCATTAAA
>NW_009647828.1:810561-835690 GCF_000708025.1 Charadrius vociferus
AGTAGGTCGAGGGAGGTCATTCTCCCCCTCTACTCTGCACTGGTGAGGCCACAACTGGAATACTGTGTCCAGTTTTGCGTTCCCCAGTTCAAGAGGGACAGGGAACTGCTGGAGAGAGTCCAGCGGAGGGCAACCAAGATGACTGAGGGATTGGAGCATCTCCCTTATGAGGAAAGGCTGAGAGAGCTGGGACTCTTTAGCCTGGAGAAGAAAAGGCTGAGGGGAGACTTTATTACTTACAACTATCTAAAGGGTGGGTTGAAGGAGGATGGAGCCACACTCTTCTTGGTGGTTCCCAGTGACAGGATGAGGGGCAATGGGCACATGTTGGAACATAGGAAGTTCCGTTCCAACACACGGAGAAACTTCTTTACAGTTAGGGTGACAGAGCACTGGCACAGGCTGCCCAGGGAGGTTGTGGAGTCTCCTTCTCTGGAGATTTTCAAAACCCGCCTGGATGCAGTCCTGAGTAATGTGCTCTAGGCAATCCTGCTTTAGCAGGGGAGTTGGACTAGATGATCTCTAGAGGTCCCTTCCAACTCTGAAAATTCTGTGATTCTGTGATTCTGTGACTTACAGAGATGCAACAAAGTTTTTTCCCTGATGATAGGGATGCTTCAGCACAGTTGGGTTTTTCTTCCACTTAGGCATTTTCTTTGGGTGAAATCAGGAGGTTGCACCAATTTCTGACTGTCCAATCCCTTGATCTCTGAAGGTCGGGCAGCAGTTGCTCTCCCTGTATGGCCAAGGAGATGTTGCCCAGCGAGAGCTTGCAGCCCTAGCAGCATCAGCTGCTCAGTGTTGCTGACTGGTGCTGCTAATGCATCAGGAAATCAAAGCGGCTTCGCAGCAAGCACCATCAAAAGGGGGGGTCTTGTAACCCTCTTCAGCAGGTCTCTGTTCACTGTTGTCAAGGTTGCACAAGCTTTCCTGAAGACTGTTGTTCTACATCAAAGAGGTATCGGATAAACAAGGGAAGTAGTACATTTTCTCTGACAGACCGCGCTCTCACCTGAGGTCTCCCTGGCTTAAGCTTGCATTACCATGCTTTTGCTGCGAAATTCATCTGATTCCATGAATTTCTAAAACTCCGTTGAAGGGCTTGCCCAAACCCTTTGAGAGTTTCAAAAAAGTAGCCTTTCCTGGGTTTATCCTGTTCCTGATTTTCTTTTTTTTTAAAAATAAATTATTTTACTGCTGTTTAAAGACGATGTTTTTCATGAATGCAAATTAACCTTTTGACTGATTTGTGGGACAGTGTCAGGAAATAAGCAAACTGCTTACATGGTCTTTGCTACTTTCCTTAAATCAATAAAATCAAAAATGTTAAGGCTGGACAAGACTATTACATTAAGAAGACCTGAAATTCTGTATAGAACAGACCATTTCACCCTGTTAGCCCTGTAAGGAGACTGATAGCTTGCATTTGTTCAGGACATCTCTTGCAGAAAGACATTCAGCTTTCAACTCAAGAGAGGACTCTGCTGCCCTCGGAGAATTTCACTTCCATTGTGAAAAATCGAGACTTCATTTCCCATTCCACTTTATCTGGCTTTAATTACTGCCAAGAGAATAGCAAAGTGACCCATGTACCCTGGCAAATCCTCCTTCCTCTGTTCAAGTCCCTGCACAAGTCATGATGCTCTGTGCTGTCGTGCCCTGCCATGCTAGCTCTTGCCATCCTCACTGCAGAAGAACTGAAAAATCATAGAATCATAGAATGGTTTGGGTTGGAAGGGACCTTGCAAATCATCTAATTCCAACCCCCCTTGCCATGGGCAGAGACACCTCCCACTAGACCAGGTTGCTCAAAGTCCCATCCAACCTGGCCTTGAACACCTCCAGGGATGGGGCACCCACAGCTTCTCTGGGCAACATGTTCCATTGTCTCACCACCCTCGTTGTACAAAACTTCTTCCTAATATCTAATCATCTAAGCCTACCCTCTTTCAGTTTAAAACCATTACCTAACCATTACCAAACCATTACCATTGTCCTATCACTACACTCCCTGATAGAGTACCTCCCCATCTTTCCTGTAGGCCCCCTTTAGGTACTGAAAGGCCACAATAAGGTCTCCCCAGAGCCCTCTCTTCTCCAGGCTGAACAACCTCAATTCTCTTGACTTGTCCTCATAGGAGAGGTGCCCCAGCCCTCTGATCATCTTTGTGGCCCTCCTCTGGACCCGCTCCAACAGGTCCATGCCTTTGCTGTGCTGAGGGCTCCAGAGCTGGACAGAGTACTCCAGGTAGGTTCTCACCAGAATGGAGCAGAGGTGCAGAATCACCTCCTTGGGCCTGCTGGCCACACTTCTTTTGATGCAGCCCAGGGTACGGTTGGTCTTCTGGGCTGTGAGCAGACATTGCCAGCTTACATCCAGTTTTTCATCCACCAGTATGCCCAAGCCCTTCTCGACAGGGCTGCTCTCAATCCATTCATCTCCCAGCCTGTATCCATGTCTGGGATTGCCCCAAGTAAGAAAGCTCTTGCAAAGGCCATTAGCACAAAACAGCATCATTAGCACATATGCCTTAACATAGGAAACTTCTTTGCAAGGAAGCCTGATCTCAGCTTCTTCAGCTGGAGAAGCATGTCTTCTTGAGCTCTCAGTTAAACAAAGCTGGGACTACCAGGGAACAGAATTTCAGAAACAGCATTAAATTTACCCTAATGACTGGACTAATTAACAAGCAGCGGAGTCTGCCTCTGCTGGGAGGTTTCCTCAGCCCTGTGGTTATTCATTATGGCATTTGTGATTTTCCATCTGAGATGGCCTCAGAATTAGGGGGAGGAGATATTATTTCCTAGACACAGAGTGGTTCCTGCTGTGCTTCACAGGCAGTGGGGTGGGAACTGCATCAGATGCTGTGACCTCCAACTACAATGTGAGTCATGACAGAAATTATTCACCACTGTCTCAAGAGGAGAGCTTCACCGTGCACAAAAGGTGGCCAAGCTCATGAGGGCCATGAAGCAGGTTGTGAAGGGGTAGGGAGGTACCAGAGGGTGTTTTTGTGGGTTGGTGTTAAATAACAACCTGTCTTTGGCTCTTCTTGAATGCCAGAAACAACAAGTGCCCTACAAACAACAGGGAAGCCCCAATTTGAAGGGACAGTACATGCTGCAAAGTAAAGTAGTTTTCCTTCAACTTAAGTTGCCTTTGGTCCTCTTAGACCCTGTTATTAGGAGGTAAGGGAATCAGCTCTTTTCTCCTAGTAGAGGTCAAGCAAAAGAGGGAAAAACCTGATTATGTCAACAAAACATGCTCTCACATCAGCACAAAACTAAGCATCACAACAACCCTGTTCATTGGCCAAGAAAAGGTCTGGCATAGAAAGCCACAACATCAAGCTGAAGTTCAATCCTGTGCCTTCAAAGGGCTGGTGGGCACCAAACTCTAGAAAATTACTTAACTCCAGTAAAATCAGTGAGAAAGCTCTAGATTTACCCAAGATCAGAACATGGTCACAATGGCTAGTTGCTTCAGCTTTATTCAGATGGGGATTTAAAACACAACCCAAAATGCAGCACAGCATTTACTGCCATGTTGATCAATTGTGTGGTTTGCCCTAAGAAAATGCTTTCACTCCTCTGACCCACTGTAGCTGAGTGATCCTCGTATCACTGAGCAGCTAGATTTTGTTCTCTCAAGGATAAAGCCTCACCCAAAGCTCACCAAAGCCAATGGAAAGACCTTGTAGAGGCCAGTAGATGTTAGACCTGGCTGTGCTACCCTGCTAGGAGATCACCAGGGCGCAAGCTGGCAATGTTCAGTGTTTTCTTTCATCCCCGCTGGGTCAACACTTGTTTTTATTTGCTTATCAGATTGATACATGTGATTTCACAAATAAATAAAAAGATAAGAAGATCATAGTAAGAGCCTTAATATGGACAGAAAAGCAGTGGAGAGAAATAGAATGTGATTATTGTTTGCAGGAAGATTAATACACCATCAAATAGAAATGCTGCTGGATTTCTAAACCTTATGTAACATTTTTTGTGGTCACTGCTTTCTGGGACATCACAAAAGAGCTTTTGTCATCAACACCTGAAGGGTTTCTGGCTGCTTCTTCAAGCTTTTCTCAAGTCGGTCCAAATATGCTTGACAAATTCTTCTTTATTCTGCTTCTTTTTTTTTTTTTTTCTAGGGATAAGTGGTTTCTTTTAATAATGCTTATGCATGATAACATTTATTCAGCATGAGGGAGGCATCGAGCATGCAGAGCTTGTAGCTGCAGAGTTCAGGTTGGAAATTGAGCTCCAGCTGTGTCCCCAGTCCACTCCAGCACCGAGAAAGTGTGGTGGGACAAGATGCCTGCAACGTTCTGGCAACTCTCCTGGTTTTGCATGCAACATCTACCCTGCGAACCCTCCCTGAGATGACAGCCTTCACCTTTTCAGTGCCTTCTCCAGTACTGACATTCCAAACAGCCCCAGTGAACTCAGGGGCAGGGTTAGCACAGGGCTATTCACACCAGCACTTACTGGCTGTTGCCTCCTTGTAAATCACAGTGTCATCTCTAAAATGTAATTGCACATTAACTGGTGAAACTGGGGGGTTAGTCCTCATTAGAAAAAGGGGAAGCTCTTCAAATACATGAGTTAAGTAATGGTATTCGGTCAAAAAGAGACACAGCTGAAATTGCTTGGTTTGGACTATGCTCCGAGGACTTAGCAGCTGATGACTGCAGCTACTTCTGTTTTTCTCAGAAACAAACCTCTTGGCTATTGAGAATATGCAGAATTTTTGGCTGAATTCAGAAAAAAAAAACCAACACCCAAACCCACTCTGTGCTGTAACCTTGATTGACAATCAACTATCAGTCTCTGGGATCCCTTAATTTGCAAATTGCCACAGATAGGAACTCATCCTTTGCTTCATGAGCTTCTTCAGGTGACACCGGGAGAGGATTACACCCTCCTGTGTAGCAGACATCTGCAAATGTTGTCAAGAACATTTTCATTGCAACTTCCTCCCTTTGACTTTTTTCCTATTGTAAGCAGCTTTAGAATTATATGCTTAAATCTAATAATGAAATTAGGAAAACAGTTATCCTAATTAAAAGTTGACGACAAATCTACATACAGCCTTATACGACCTTCTTTCATATTGCCAGGGAAGGCTGGCATGAGAAGATGTCCACACTGACACATTCAGTCAGCAGCCTCGCTCTGTGAGAGAACGTCTATTTGGGTTAATATAACAAAAGCAAGTTGGTTTTACTCTTGGGAGAAGGTATGAGTTTCCATAAAGAGCTGAAAGCCGGGTGTCTTCACTTACAGCCTTGACCAGGCTGCTAACTGGGACAAATATTGTCAAAATATAGTCTTACTAAAAGGTGACGAAAGGGAGAGTTTGGGAGCCACAAATGTTTCTGTGTCATTCACTGTTTCTCCAAACCACATGGAGAGATTATTTCTTTACTCCAAAGTCAGAGCACATGCCTCCTGTGCTCCTTCCAGTCGTTAGCCTTGTAGCTTTTGCTTCACTCCTGCTGTGTTTTTTCAAGGATGGGTATTCTGATACTTAAAGATATCTATTGTGGCAAATTCACCTCCACAATCTTAGTTTTTCAGTCATCTTGGTCTCTTGACAAGTGTCATCTTGGTCTCTTGATAGCTTTGGTGAAGTTAGGTCTCAAAGTTGATCTGGTTATCCCATGGAAGGGCATGGGTTGATCCCATGCTGGAGAGATATGGTGAACTGCTCTTCCAGACTTTCTGTTCTGCTTCCCAATTGCTTTTCCTCGACTTTCACCCCACTGGGCTCATACTGATGGAGCAACAAACACCCCGTGTGCCTGCTGGTGCCGTCCAGCTCAAGCTGACCGTGAATTTAGGTGCTGGCTCTCCGTGGGACCAGAGTGAGGGAAAAGCTATCAGGTCTATTTGATACACTTCGATATCCACTTTTTTTGTTGTTGTAGGCCTCCCTGATTTCATCTTGCATTTCCACAGCAAACTGCCTTGTGAAATAATTCCCAGCAGTGTGAAGACGTTGACAAATGCCAGCACTGTGACAGAGGAGCATCACTACAGCTGGAAATTTTCTGTGTGTTTTATGTGGTTCATAGAGAATGCACACTACAAAACTGAAAATACTTTCTAGGAAAATGTCTCTGTTGACAATTCACAAGAAAGAATGTTTTATATGCTGCAGTGTACTTGGCACATCCCAGTTCTCATGGTCCAAAGCAAGTCCAGTTTGTGTGCATCGTGCTCTTCCCTCTCTTGACCCCATCTTGCCACCAAATAAGCCAAGATGAAATGTCATGCGGGATACCCTGAGAGCCACACAACCACACTATGTCGTGGGAGACTCAAATGGGGCTGGTCAGCTGCTGGATGGGTCCAGGATACGGTGTAGCCATACAGCAGGACATCAATATCAGACCGTGCTATGATGGTACCACTTGCTCTAAAGCAATGACAGAAAGGTGGATGCAAGTGATCTCCAGGCTTTGACCCAAGCTGAAATCCCTCCACAGAGTCTGATTTCTGGCTCAAAACACAAACTTGCCCAAATGTCATGCATAGGCCTACTGTTCCCCTTCAAGTCTTGCTCCTGCTTACTGGGTAAGGACAATCCAAGAGCTGTAGGAATACAATATAGTATATAACTAACCTTCAGGTAGCTTGCAACTCTGTCTTTAAGAACATATTTTACAGCTCAACATCCTCGATTTCCAGGAACTTATGAATAGAAAAGATATATTCTTCTTGGTAACTAAATAATATCATTAAAACCATTATGAACCCTGCAAAAATTATTCCTGTCTACCTAATTTAATCATGTAACAATGACTATTATTAACTTGTCTTCTGCTTTTGCCATTTGAGATTATGGTCCTGGATGCATGGGTAGCTATTATATGATTCATTTATTGTAAATGTGCATTGCTCTTAAGTGTTCGAGTGCCTATCCTTCAGTTAACTCCCTGAATTTATCCATTCCAGGGCAGTATGGTGAAACTGAAGAAGAAAATGAGGGGTTCAGGGAACAAAAAAAAGATTAACTCCTGTCCTCGCCATATTGATTAACGTCTCATGGCTGAGTTCTCATGTCTAACTACACAAAACATCCAGTGGCAGCTCCTCCTATGATTGACAATAACATCACTCTGTGTGGCTTCTTGACTGTATTAAAGGCTTGAAGTCCTCAACATCATGGTCACCCTGATTTGTCTGTAAGGAGTGTTATATTTTCGAAAACTACACGTTTTAGCCAACTTTGGCTCCAAACCCTCAGGCTCTGTCCCACAAGCCCTCAACTGCAGAGGAGAGAAAGCGAGTTCCTGTCTGTTCTCACCCTCAGATTTTGACTGAATGTTCTCAGAGTTCACCTCAAAAATGTGGCATATTAAGTAGACGGCACTCCCTAATAGCGTGACTGTCTGACCTCCTCTCCACACGCAGCTTAATGGAATAGGCCTCATTTCCTTAGGAAACTGGCTTCTAGGGAAAAAAAAAAAGAAATCCTCTACCTGTTTCTCTCCTTCCTTGGTAATAAAAAGACAGTGTATTTTTTCCCTGACCACAGATTTGAACTGAACCAGACAAATCCATTGGAGTCCCAAAAATAAATAAATAAAAAAAAATATATAAAGTCTGCCTTACTTTGGGGTTAAATCACTGTAAGGACAATATCAGCCTCAGCAGAACATGTTGCATGAAGGTAAAGTCCCTGCAGAGAGCATGGCTGGACTAGAGTTGGGTTTCACCTGTGTCTGTAAGGGTGGCTGCTGAAGGTGCCAAATGTGCACCTTACTCTCATTGCTGCAATGGTGTTTGTCCTCTGAACTGCAGGAGCAAGTAACAGTAGTTTCTAGGCATCTCCAGCAGGACACAACGGTGTTCCTGGTGTCAAAAATGGAAAACAGGAAACATCATTAGCCTACTTTTCTAGTGCAATGGGGTACATAGGAGCATTGTGTGTGAACGTGCATGTTATTCCTACCCCAATCCTCCCTCGTGTTACCTTTTACCCCTTTGGCCAATTCCAACCAAACCTGGCAGAGCCACAAAACTGTTGATTTCCTGCAAGTCTCATGAAAACAGACAACTGAGCAGAGTTGAAAGACCTCAGAAATCTCATATCCACCCTCCCTCCCACAGCAATACTCGTGCCCATGTGGACAACAACCCGCCGACACCCATCCCAAACCTGTAGGAAAGCAGACATCTGTGTTCAGTTACTGCCACAACTATTTGTTTTTCAGTCTGCTTTTACGTGAGAAAGTGGGATTAAGGATGCCAGACTCGGGTCTGGATGTAGGTCACACAAGAGCAGCCAAGGTACTCAGTAACTGAGATATGTGATGGTATCACCCTGCCTTCTTGAGGCATGACATGTCCCTGTTAAAGAGGCTCTCGAATGAAAGATGCTCCGTCTTTCACAGTAATAACATCTCTGTGAAGTTATTGATGTTACTATCGAAAATTGCAAGACAGGTCCCAATTAGGGCTTGTAAATGAGTCCAGCTAGAGGAAATCCCTCTTGATGGGTGACCTGATCTCTGATTTGAGTCCAATCACGCTGCCGCAAAATGCTGGCACCGGTTGTGATGTGTAGTATAACCTGGCTGTCAGGGGCAACGTGCTTGAGAGCTGAGGTAATTTCCATGCTGGGTGGAAACTATTTTTACAGTGGAATTCTTGTATTTCATTAATTACAAGTTATTCTGCAAAGCAGATTGGAGGATATCCCCTCCCCATCCCTGGGCGGTGTGGTAGAGATGTATGGCCGGGGCACTGCGCCTGTCAAGGCAGGAATCAGTCCCTGCAGCAACTTGCCACAAAATGGAGTCACCTGGAGAAAAGAGAGGCTCATCTGAACATCTCCCTCCAATCTCCCAGGCTCACTGCATCAGCTGTACAGAGGTGACAATAACGTTATCCCCACATTTCAGAGCTTTTTGCATGCCTATATGTACTATCGTATAAAAAACAACTTGGAGTTTGCTCTCCAAGCAAAATCATGCCATCTTCAGAGCAAAATTTGAATGATAGGTTTTAAGTAAGACTAACAGCTTCACACTAAGGATGCAGGATATAAAGAAATAGCAAATAACTTCCCTTCTAGTGAAAGGCTCTGATGAGAGAAGGAACCCCTTGTATCTGTAGTGAGCAGATCAACGTGAAGAGACAGAATAAAATACAGTTGTGGTAAAGCTCATAACTTTGCAACTTTAATTAAGTTTTTTGATTATTTTTTCAATATAAGGAGAAAGTGATGAACTTTTGCACCTGGTAACATGAGGGCTGCATGACACAGCCCTAGGTCATATAACACCAAAGAATGAGGTAGTGTGTCATTTACTGTCACTCAAGTAGCTGCTTGGGTGTATATTTTTTCTCTCCTCAGAAACTGGGATTAAAGCCTCTACCTGAGATATGTATGGAGTCTGTAATGATACTGACCAGCTGATTATTTTTTTTATATGGTTCCTTGACATTTTCCATCTTAGTTATCATGAGACAAAGTATAAAGAAAAGTGCTCTGATACCAGGACAAGCAGTTATTGTGGAGAAGTACCAGCAGCATGGGATTGCGTCAGAAGCCCTAGTTACAACCCACAAAAACACACCTTGAGAATGCTGAAAAAGCAGGGAAATGCGTAAGAACCAAAAGCAAACTTAGCCATATGGGCTAAGCTCTCCCTATCAGGTAGTCCCCAGCATATCTTACAGACACAAATCTCAGTTCTTTTGGAGATCTTTCACCTTACGTATCACTCATCCTGACTTCTCTAAGCCTCTCCAATCCCTAGGGTATGCCACCAGGAGGAACTTTTGGGGAAGAGCCCTTCCTTGCCCTGTCTCCAAGTGAACCAGTTTTCCCCATCAGGCTGCCCAAAATCACCTGTGCAACTTCCATCTCACTCCAGTGCCTTGGCCCATCCTAGCACCAGCTGTGTTTACAAACCCCAGGAAGATTCTGGGAAGCAGCAATTAAACAATCACCACTGCTGCACCAACAGACCACCAAGCCAAACTTCTCCAGCTACTCCTCACTGACCCATCTCCCTGCCTGGAGGAGATATACTGACCAGCACCCTAAATATTTTCATATTAACCTCCTCAGGCAGGTCAAGCCTGGGTTGTTAGACCACTGGGCTTTAACCTAGTGAGCTGAGGAGTCTCCCCCACCACCAAGTGTAAATGAGTTTATAGGAAATAGCTGAGGGTAAAGGCTAGGGTGGGTGGGCAGATTGTCTTCCTCCCCACCCTTATTAGAGGACCTGGCCTCCTTACTGTGTGCCCTCTTCTCTTCTGGTGGAGAGGGGCTGCTTCTCTTAGGCTTGTGGTGGGGTAATGAATGGGGTAACCCCTCCAGGAGCCAGCAGGAAGGGAGGAGAAGGAGGGGCTTGTGTCCTCCATGTCCTGAGCCCTGGGAAGATGAAAACTGAATCAAAGGAGGTCTTGCATAATAAAAATGGAATTTCTGTCCAGCAAGGTAAGTTGTGATTTTTGTGCTTTGCTGCTTTCTTGTCTTCTTGTGGCTGTTTGAAGGAAGACAATGTAAGTGGTTGGGTTTTATGTGGGGCTAGTGAAGCAAGTGAAGCGGAAAGCTGTTGAAGGGCTTGGTTAAAAGGCATCTGGTTTCTGATGATTTGGTTTTTTTGGGTTGTGTGTTCTTGTTTTTTGGGTTTTTTTTATGGAGTTGTTTGTGGGTTGGTTTGTTTTTGTTTTGTTTTTTAAAATCTGGTCTTGAGGAGTCCTGTTTGTCTGTTGTGTCTTCCCTGAGAAAAGCAATGCTCAAGGGTGATAACTGTAGAGACCTCACTATAAACAGAGGAGGGTAAATGAGCAAAGCTGTGGGGTGATATGAAGCAATGAAAGGGATAGAAGTGAGAAATAAACTTTTTCCCATTGAATATAAAGGCTGATGTAGGGGTGGGTATCTCTTGAAAGGTCATCCAATACTAAGTTGTTATTAAAAAACCACCATGTTATGCACCCCACAACTAACTTAGTAAAAAGCAATTGGCAGAGAGATTACACCACAGCCTGGGTAGTGGGGGAGCCAAGGTGATGAAATGTTGTGTCTTTTCTCCCTTAAGCAGTGGCATCTCTAACTGTACTCTTCAGGAGAAACAGCAGTTACTGCCAATAGCTGCTGGGAAGAAATTTCCTTGCTGTTGTTCAGAGGAACAGCCAAGAAAGCTCTTTGTGTCTTCTGTGGCAGCATAAGCGTGTGGACAGGGTGATGTACGAGCTATTTGAGCTAATACAGCAAGATTTTCTTCCACAGGAGAAGCTAAGCATATGAGCAGGAGACTAGGCAATGATGGTGCCTAGGGATTTTACCTAATTCCTAATGAGAGCCTGGGCTAGACAGGGATGAAATAAACTGAGGGTGAAAGTAGCTGTGAGCCCTTCTCACCAGGGATGAGGCCACAACCTGTGTAATGCTGCATTGAGTGACCTGGCACAGATGCCTCGGGAGACAGTGTAAGAGACGAAGAAACTATGGGGACGGACCCCATCCAATGATGATTTCTCCATCCACTTCTGAGAGCAGCTTTTGGGCTGTCCCTTCAACCTCTGGCTAAAAAAACACCTTTAAAGCTAGGGGTGGGGCAATGGGGAGATGTGTTCCAGGAATGATTTCTCTTCCTTTACTCGCTGTTTCTCCTGGATAGATCTTGATGGACCAGGTTGCTCCTGAAAGGGAAAGAATGAGGGATGTGGGTAACCATCAGGTGGGAACTTTTATGTAGGAGACATGAAGGGGTCAAATGTTTGGTCCCTTTTTCAATCAGCGCACTAGATCTGGGCTACAGGGAGCTGAGATGAACTTAATGGAAAAAGTTCCCAGGCATGCAACTAGATGTCTAGGAAAATACCCCTGACTCCTGAGGCTGCTGCTGATGTGGAGTGCTTTCCTATCTAAAAGGATGTGTTGTAGCTGGTGGACTGCTGTTTGGGAGAGTCTCAGGTGTGTTTTATCAAATAGCAAGTAATTCAGTTGTCTGCTGCACCCACCTGCGTGTTACTCTTGCTCTGCAGTTCAGATGTATTCTGCAAACCAGCTACCCAATACTGGTTTCTGCTGCTTAGGACCTGATTTGAGGATAACTGATGTGAAAAGAGGCACTGTGCCTCCTTCCCAGGGGACCTTGATCTGTCCGTTTGTCCTCCGCGTTTGCTGGGGAGATGCTATAGAGGAGCACACTGTCCTCCTCCTCCCAAAGAGCTGAAAATCTTTGCTTCACGTGGCCCTGAGAGGAAAATATGAAACTGAACTTCCCCACAGTTTAATCTTCAAAGCAATAATCTAATTTGCTGAACAGCAGTGAGATATGGAACTGACCCAGAATATTAAATTGTCTCCCTGCCCTGCAGTGAATAGGAGCCACAGTTCAAAAGCCGAAGGCCCCAGTTATCTCCTGTGATGGATGCTCCCTCCTGATGAATGTCTCCTGTGATGCCATGTGCTGTCCCTGCAGATCAAGCTGGGGGGGTGGGACTCACATGGGAGTCCCAAGGGAGGCTCTGGGGAGCAGAGAAGACATTTCCCTTTCATAAGTCAATTGGTTGTGACGGAGGAGCTCCCTTCGGGGAAGTAGTGGTTGGGAATCTTCTAATTAAGTGTGCCCAGCTGGGCTCCCCTTCCTGGGAAAGCCTTAGTTCAAAGGGTGGCTTTCAACTCTGAACTTCACAGTTGTCTGATATTTGAGTGACCTTACCCAGAACTCTAGTCTACTGCAAGCTTTTTTTTTTTTAAAAAAAGACTGAAATTGAAACTCGGACCTTAAAATAATCCTTTCCTTTGTTACAGGATAAGGCCTGTGCATCATCTGCATTGTCCACAAGTTCCACTTCTGTTTTCCTGGTTGCCTTCTGGCACCCCCAAAAAGCCAAACCCCAAATCTTTTGTTATTTAACTGACTGGCTGATCTTAACTGTATTTGGCTGGCTCGAAGGCATTTGGGTTCCACCATTTCCAGTGATGACTTAGTCCAATCACTTCTGTAATTATTATTTCTGGCAAAGTGGGAATCTTTAATCCCGAGGCCTGTCAGCAAAGGAGGGAAAGTGGAACTGACTTCTTGGATTGCAAACCCAGGGAAGGATTTCTCCTGGCAGGACCGAGGGTGGGTGCTGTAAACCTTTTTGTCCGTCAGGCTTTCAACCCTTCATTCCAGTGACCAATCCAAAATACAACTCCCTAGTCAGACAGGGGTTCCAGCAGCTACAGTCACCTGCCAAAAGCTTCTACTTCACACACATGCATGCACATACAACTTTGCTAAAGCCTTGCCTGGAGAAAGCGGGCGTGAGCTGCCTTTTGACAAGCCCTTCTTCAGTCCCATAACTTACTGGTATTGATGTAGAACGGATTGCTCAAGATTTGCTCTCCCAGCAGAGGGCAGGGTCAAAAGCAGGTGAAGCACAGTATAACCTAATTATTGCAGCTGCATGTTCATGGAAGGAATTGAGGTAAGGGACATGCTGATTTCTTCAACCATACAATATATATGCTAATGTAGGAGACTGAGGGATGGAACGGGATGAACTCCAGCTTAGCCAAAGGCTTCCCTTGGTCTGGGTAGGGGACAGAATTGTGTGATACAGAGGACAGTAGGGGCTCTCATCACATGGAAACAGTGACTGGGACTATTGCATATTTCTTTGTGTCTGCTTGACATCTCTAGTGTTACCCCTTGGACTGTGTGGTATCTTGATATCAGCTTGAGGGAAACTGGGACAGGATGCTTTGCCTTATGAGATAAGAGTGAGAAACACTTAATAGGGATATTGGCGACCTCTCTGAGTGAAAATGGAGGATGGCGTTCTTGTGATACCTCAGATTGCTCTGTGGTGGGGGGGGGAAACAAGGCATATACTACTACTTATCATCAGGAGAAGTTAGTTCACCAATCTCTTCTAAGTTTTCTTGCTTTTTCTTTTTTTAATTTTTTTTTAAAGTAGGGTATTTCCAAAGAGGGAGCTATTCTTTCATGGAAGGAAGGTTGCTGTGAGGTAGCTTGTTGAAACTGGCATCTGCTGACCTCCACCAACCTACTAAGCAGGCATGGAGGGACTTGGCATTGCGGCTCAGCAGCACCAGTGCTGCATGTGTTGCCATGCACCTGGTCTAGCCACACATCTGGTGTGTAGACAAGATGATGTAGTGCTGTTGGAAACTGAATCTGCCATGTAAATTCTATGGTAGAGCAGCTTGAAAGGTCTGCTGGAGGTTGGAGAGAGCTCCTTCGCAAATTTCCCCCTACACCCTGACAAGGGGCTGAGTCATTCTCATGTCTGGGGTTTTCTGATCTCTGTGTGGCTCTTTCTGAAAGTTCTGTGCAGTTGGAACTAATGGATATATGTTCCCAGAACAAAAAAAAAAATTACATCAGTTGTTCCCATAAATGGAATTAAGTCCAAAGCCTCCAGATGTCACGCATTGGGGTTTTTATCTGTTTGACTATAGGAACTCTCCCTTAACAATTCTAAGCTAATGAATAGAACAAAATGCAGAAATCTGCACTCGGTTATAAAGAAATGAATGTGTTTTTAAAAACGTAATGCATGTTGACATGGGTGTGTTAGGGCTTGTGGCTGTATCCATCTAGGCAAGGGGTATATTAATAACACATGGTAGCCTGTAAGACCAATCTAAAATAGCCTATAGGTATTGCATCTTGAACATCCTTTCTCAGCATGTGCAGAACATCTTTGCTGATGGTAACTCCCCTCCTGTGGGTGGTACTCATGCTGTTGTGCTCTTGCTCCTATGATGGCAGTGAGACATGTGCTTAAGCCTGTTAGCTGAAGGACTGGTCAGGACCCACTGCTCCTGCTGTGAGAACATCTTGATTGCTAGCTTCCTCATGTTAATCGAATCAAGCTCATTGCTTAATTTAATTGAAACAAAGAGGGATCTGATATGTGGCATCTGTCAGCAACCTCAGAAGGAGGTAGGGATGCGATTTGTGTGGTAGGCAAGAGCATTTGAAGTATTTCCTCGAATGCTATATTTCATGGGAAATGCCTTTAATTAGGTTTGGCTATTTCCACACTTCCTCACCAGACTGGGAGTGGGTTGTTCAGCTTGATGCCAGTAAGGAATATCTCCTTTGTCAAGTTAATAAAGAAAAAAGTTTGTGGTTTTTTTTTTTTTAAAAAAAAGAACAACCTGGCCAGGCCTTCTGCATTCATAGTTAGTTCCATGGTATCTTCTTTAACACAACAATACATCTATAATTGGTAATGAAAAAAAAATCCCCAAGGCTTGTAGTACAAGACTACTGCAAACATATTAAGAGGCTTTTTGAGGAGAGGATGATGGGTGATTTTTTTCCTACCTGGTGCGCTGACTGAAATCAGAGCCAGTGATATAAGGAGGCTGAAGGCTGTGAAGCTTTAATATCCTGGTTGGTGAAGTCCTGCTGGTCAATGTCACTTGAGGATCCAACTTCTGCCAATTGAACATGGTGTTGATCCAGTGCTGAACTGCATGACAGCTGGCTGTGATTGCCTTCCTGGTTTTGTTCTAGGGCAAAAGTAAAACTGAGGCTTTAGCTTCCCTTAAAAGTCTTTGAAAAGCCTTGAGTAAGTGGGCTCTGTCACAGCAAGAGAAATGCTGCTCATGTACCTAAGTAACTTCTTTTTCTTGGGTGGACGAGAGACTTGAGAGCTGAGCGACTCACAGCTTTCGCAGTTGGTGAACGCATTAGTGGTGGATGTGGTGTATCACTAGCCTGAACTCATGTGAGCTGTGATGTGTGCTGACCTTCCTGAGTCATTAAACATTGAACTTGTATGAACCTGCTCTGAACTAAGGAGTTAGTGCAATACACATGTGAAAACTGGATGTGGATTCTTCATAAAACTGTTTCAAGTGTTGCTTCCCCAACGCTTGTGTGCTTGATGGCTCCTGATGTGGGGCTGGGGGATGCTGGTCCTCTGCTGGGGATGGTAGAGCAAATACCTGCAACAAAAGCCCATCTTGATTGTCCAGCACAAAGCTGTGAGTTGCAGGGCACTGCTGGCAGCACAGCTCCTCTAAATGATGCAGGGGCGAGAGGCTGGTGAGGTCAGAGCTTGGGAGCTGCAAATGGGCAGAGGTACAAGGAGCTGCCTTGCTGCTTCTCAGTTCACCTGCACTAACAGCTCCTCGTTTTCCCTCCCATGCACTCATTTTGTAATGTTTACATATCATTTTAATACTGTGGAAATGGCACAGGCTTTTTCCTGTGCCTGATTTAAGTGATCAAAAGGGTAATGGTGAATAACTACACTTTAGTATCTGAGTAGTAAGAAGCCCTGACTGGGCTAGCTCTGTTTGGCTTACTTTTTCCAGGAGCGTGTTGCAGTTTTAAAGCTGAGACTGCCCAGTGTTTGAGAGCATTTGCATGCTAGAACAATGCATGAACTCATCTTTATTTTAACTGAAATCCAGGCTGGGTTATTGGGAGCTCCCGTTTCTCCTCTTATCCATGTAAATGTTTTATGAAGTGAGTATAAAGTCAATAAACACTTCCTGTTTAACGTCTGCCTCACTGCCTTCTGAAAGATGCTTTATAAAAACATCAGACCTCTCAGCCGGCACACGGCTTATCTCTGGTTCCCTGCTAAGCATGATATCAAAACTCATCTAGTAGGAAAAAAAAATAAAATATCCCAGCTTAGAGAAAATAAACTTATGTCTTCCTCTTAATGATGCTGCACAGATTATGCAGTAACGCAGCATATTGAAATTGCTCTGAAATTGGATTTTGGAGCCAGCTGAGCTTCAAACCCTGATGGGAAGGCTCATGGGTAAAGCTGGTCTGCACCTAGTGTGGAGAGTGAGCACCCAGCTTGTTTCTTTCTTGCCGCTTTTCAGCGTGACAAATGAAATTTGAATAATTGCTATGTAAACTGAGAGTAGTTGTTGAATCTGAGAGGGCTGAAAAATATGTGCTTTTCAGAGCTTTGTTTGCTCTGTTGCTGATGTTGATTCACGTTGATCGTGGCTGGAATCTTAATACTGTGGAATACGGCAAGCATTTCTATTATAAAATAAAAGGTAGGCAGATTCCTGTTTTGCATGACTTTGCAAAGTTGCAGTTGGCATAGTCAAATTGGGCACAGGCTCATGGTCAGCAACTGCCTGATAATCTGCAAGAACTCTGTGCTACCAGCATCTGCCTGCGTTTGGCCAGGGCAGTCCTAGGCCAAAGGTGGGTGCAAATATAAATGACTGATGTGATGTAGCTCCTAACCTTGTCTTTGCTCTTCCTTATGCATGAGATGAGATATATATATACACACACACATATACATACATATATATATACACACACTCTCTTATCTTTTCTTGTTCCCAGATTTCTACAGTGCTTTCCTTCCTCTAGTTGCAGGGCATGGCCTCTGTGGGAGATGTTACTTAGACTCTTGCTCTGCTCCATCAGGTGAAATTTCACCTGAAGAGTGCAGCTAATGCACAACCTATGAAGCAAGGAAGATGACTTGGTGAAGGAAAACACTGATATTCTTTTTTTCTTAATGGTTGTGTGTATGTCTGTATCATATCTTAAGATGATGGTGATTATTTTCAAACTGTGTGATCCTCTGGGAGAGGTTTCCTGACAATAATAGTGCACTAGCTGAATTGCACTCCTCAGCCTTCACCAAGATGAAAAGACCAGCTTATCTGTAGTTCAGTGTATCAGACCACTGTGAGGTTGAAGGAGGTATCAGTAAGTTTCTAGAGACCCTCTGCTTTTCTTCTTTCTGAAAAGTAGCTTAGCCACAATTGCAAACAGCAAGATCTGTCATGTGCTCTTGGGTGGAAGTGCTAAAATCTGAATTGGCTTAGCAAAAAAAAAAATGTAATGGAAGAAGTTACCTTTTGTTATCAGAGGATTTGTTGCTGATGCACGCAGTTTTGGGAGCCCTCATGTAGGTGACACATTGAGCTGTGCATCCACTGAACATCTAAAGCAAAAGCTGCTCTCTGTGCGAAATGGTTTTCCAGTGGAAGTGAGTTGGGACACGGGTCCTGTGCCTGATGAAGCTGCTCTATTCTGTGCAGCCTCAATTCTGCACCATGGGCTGTCTCTGCTCAGCAATTCAGCAATTTTAACTTGACTTGCATTTCACATAAGGTTGAAAAGGACTCCAGCTTTACAACTGTCTGTAGCCTGGATACTAGTCATGAATTTAGCGACTTTAAAAGTCAAGTTTATTCTTCCTCCAGATCCTGTTTCTTTCTCCACCTAGAGCTTGAAAACTGCAACTGAACCTCTTGTGCTCCTATTCTAGCCTGGACTGCTGAAGCAGTTTTGCTTGAAAGGTTTAGTTAGAAAAATCAAAGAGGATGGGAGAACTACGTTTTGCCCTGACTGCTCCTCCAGTAGACAACTGCATTGGACATGGCTTTTCTGTTGCAGGAGAGCACCTGCTGCTCAGTAACAGTGATTGCTCTGATGAGACCTTACAAGTAATGACCTCTGTGTTTTGCCCCATGTAGGACAGACTGAGTCAAGAAGAATTTAAGTATCCCCTAGCATAGATACTGGTTTACTGCTCTAAAGCTCTTTTAAGTCTGTACTTTAAGTATAATGATACAAGATAATGCCTTCCACTCTGTGTTGTATCTTATAAAAGTGAACAAGTTGTGAATGGACGAGGCAGCAAAGCTCTTGGAGATGGAGCTGTCAGGATGATATTACCGTGCGTGGAGGACTGCTTCCTGGCTTGTGCAAATCTGAACTTGAATTGGGCTGGGCTCTTTTGGTTCAGAGGATATCTGCTCAATAGCCTCTCAAATCAGTTTGAGATGGCTCCCTATCTCTGAAGGGCACAGGAGGAAGGCTGGAGACGGGAGGTGCTGACAGCATCCCCTCCCTTGCCAGGGTAGTTATGTGCAGCCATGGTGAGTCCAAAAAGATAGAATCTGATACCCATTTGGATGTGGTGAGGTCACATTAACAACAGAGACACCATGTTTCACAACTCCCATCTCATCAACTCCCAGTCTGAAGGAACTGGGATGTGTGATAGCTGGAGCCCAAAGAGGACTTGCTTGCTTTTGAGTGGCTCTCTGTCTCGGTGCAGATACAATCTGCTGTTGCTTTTTGAAATGGCTTGCATGACTGTGGAGAAATGTCTCGGTCCCTTTCCCACCTGGAGGAGGGACTAAGCTGATGTTTTTAATGCTTCATCTGACTGGGGAGCCCATCTCCCCTGATACCTTTAGGTGATAAGATCTGATAGGTAGGTTCTAGAATCACTACAGCAAGTCCCAGCTAGCTGCTCTTGCTGGCATCCAGTTTACAAACTGCAGTGCTAAAAACTAATGCCCAAGAGACCATTCGAGTGTGGCTCCAGGACAGAAAACAAGCCACAGTCTAGCCTTGGTTAACACTTTTCTGTTTCATGTCTGCATTCAAAGCAGCCTGCAACTGGGCTGCTGTTTGTGATCTTTGATCTGAAGCTGTGACACTCCCAGCATGACCATACACATCTTCAGAGGCCAGCTCTTCTCTTGCCTCAGAAGGCTGCTGAAATCTCAACTGAATTTCTCTTGTTTTTTGGGGGGAGCTACTGTTACCTTGTCACTGCTGCTGAGCTTGGTGGCTGTGTGCCTTTCTGCTGGTAGGAGCCCTGTGAAATACAGGTCATAAAGACAGTTCAAAGGAAAACACTAACTTTGTGTTAGCCCTTTCTTTGGGGGGGGGGGGAAACCCTGCCTTTTTCATTAGTGCGTTGGGGCTCTATTTTAAATCTGTCACTTGTTAAAAGCCTTGAGGTGAGACAGAGAACGCTTGGTGGAAAAAGTGTGGTCATGATGGCAGTAGGAAAGTAAATGTTTTGCTAGTACCCCTTGGGTAAGCACAATATGGCAATGGAAGTTGTTTGAATACTTCTCAGTCCTTTTTGGGAAGCTGCTGGTGTGTAGCCTATCTGTTTGCGTGGTCTGCCTTGGCTTGAAGTACTCAGGTAGGCAAGTGCCACTATTTCAGACCCATGTTTCCTTGCTGACCAGTGCTCACCTATCCCCAAAATCTCTTAGCCTAAGCATAAACAGGGTCCCAGTACTTGAAAGGTGGCAAGACAAAAAACAGTGCGTGCACTTTTCTACTGCCAGTATTGCTTGTTGGAGACTGGCAGCTTGTAAACAATTTTGATTTGAATCACGGAATGCAAAAAAAAAAAACAAACCACCACCTTAGAAACAACTCTGCAACTCTGCCATGTTTTCTATAAATGGACTGTTGTTTTTCCTCATCTCGCTCTCCTGGAAGATTGTGTATTATCTTTCTCTGATTGCTATCTCCTGGCAGGCAAGTCAGGGTTTCTTTTGATTTGACTGCATTTAGATACTGTAATTCTGCAAGGAAAGCTCAAGACCTGCAGCTGTCAGAAATGCCACTTGCTCCAAGTCTGAGCGCTCAGAGGCAGAGACGATGGTGTGGGAAGGTGTGTGTGCGCTGCCGTGGCTGTTTGTAGTTCTCCTAAGAGAAAGATGAGGAGGTTATGAATAAAACCAAATGGAGGATGTTTGGCAGGACTTTGATAGAAACTATACGTATACTCCCTTTTGGCCAAACAGCATAGCTGCTTTCTCTGTGGGACCAGCTATTGCTATAAGGGCGGGAGTGGGATGTTTGCTATCCTGGCAGGCAAGTCAGGGTTTCTTTTGATTTGACTGCATTTAGATACTGTAATTCTGCAAGGAAAGCTCAAGACCTGCAGCTGTCAGAAATGCCACTTGCTCCAAGTCTGAGCGCTCAGAGGCAGAGACGATGGTGTGGGAAGGTGTGTGTGCGCTGCCGTGGCTGTTTGTAGTTCTCCTAAGAGAAAGATGAGGAGGTTATGAATAAAACCAAATGGAGGATGTTTGGCAGGACTTTGATAGAAACTATACGTATACTCCCTTTTGGCCAAACAGCATAGCTGCTTTCTCTGTGGGACCAGCTATTGCTATAAGGGCGGGAGTGGGATGTTAATGCAAGTTGTGGGAGAAGGAATGTAAAGGCCTTGAACTGCTGAGGGCATCTCATGCTGATCTGGGCTGGTAAAACTAATGAGGTGCTGCGCTATGGGACTCTTCATCCCCCTTTTTGTGTGCTGACACCAGGTGCCTCCTGTAACACATTACTGGGGCTGTGGGTTGGACAATGGAGAGTCAGTAGTGGCCCTGGTGGGGTCTAAACTCTCTGAATTGTGGTGTGCCATGCATCTCTATAGCTAAGATTGTCCAGAGGACAGCCAGCATGTGCAAGCAACGTGCTGGTCATGTTCTGTGGGACAGGAGAGCTGCTATGAAAGCTGGCAGGAGGCTCTGCACAGAAGCAACTCTCTGTTCCCACAATTCTTCACCTGATGACCTCTCTGGTGCTGAGACTCAGCTGAGGTGCCTGAATGGTCTTAGAGGAGCAACCATACATAATGCTTTCTTATGCCAGTCTCACCTCAAGAGCTACGCATCTCAGGACAGCTTTCTTGCAGTGCCCACACCAAGGGAGCAAGTGTGTGAGATCTTTGCCTTGGTCATCTTGCAGCTGAAAGACAAAAACCCAACAAGAACATCCCTGTAGCCCTGTTCTGCATAAAAGTACCTGTCTTGAGGTCACTCTGGGTAAACTTTCAGGCCTGTTTTTAAGTTTCCTTCAGGGAAAGGTACTGTTGTTTGGTCTCATTCTGTGACATGACTCACCAATGCTGTCGGCAGCAAGAATGGTAGAAATAGGCAGTGTTTCTTACACTGTGATTATTCTTAATTTGTGCAGGATAGAGAAGTCTCGAGTGGAGTTGTACTTCACCTGTGTGGCCGCTGTCCTGAAAGGAAAGTGTCTTTAACTTATTGAGCAAAAAGACCGGCAGTCTTACATTAGTAAAAATTTAAATTTGAATTGTAGAATAAATGGGCTTGGAAAGGAGACCTGGAGGTCTCCAGTCCAGCTTCTTGCTCCAGGATCAGTGGCTTTTAAAGCTAGGTCACATTTCTAAGAGCTCTGTCCAGTCAAGCTGTGAGTATTTCCAAGGATGGGAGACTCCTAATTCCTGAGATCCTGATCCGGTGCTTAAACACTGTCATTAAGGAAGAAATAAAAACAACCCACAATACTATTGAGTTGGCACTTCCATTTTAGCATTTGTTACTGTGCGCGTCTGAAGTATGTCTGCTATATTGCCTTATGCTAGGTAGCTGTATGCAGCAATGAGGTACCTCCTTAGCTGTTTCTCCAAGCTGAACAGACCCATTTCTCCTCACTCTTCTCATACACTGTATGCCCCAGTCCCAGGTTGTTCAGGTATTTCTCTGCTGGTTTCACTTCAGTTTGCCTCTTGTGCTGGAGAGCCCAGGACTAGATGCAGCACTCCCATTGTGGTCTCACTGGTGCTGAAGAGAGGAGGAATTGCCAGAAAGTTACAGAAGAGTTTCCATAGCCATGAGACCTGGCAGACAATGCTACGGCTGAAGAGGCAAGGGGGAAGTCCCTTGCGTCCTGAGGTCAGAACTAGCATGTTAAACAGATTGCTTGAGATGTTGTCAAGTAGAAAACCTGGATTTCGTTCTGTGTTGACTTCTGATGACTGTTAGAGCTGCTTGCTTTAAGACAGTGGGTTAAAAGCCTTGCAGCACTGTACAAGGGGAGCTTAACTTCACTGGTTGGTTATCTCTTCAAAAGTTCCTCCTGCTCTAGATAAGGCAGAACACAAAACAGCATAAGATCAGACAAGTAAGAGCTTAAATCTTATTATGAATCTACAAAGGAATGGTAGTGATGCTATTTTTGCCTTGACCTAGAGATGAGCACCATGGGCTCTTGGTTGCCTGAAAGCAAAATGTGCCTCTACTGCAACCTGGTTCCCATGCATTTGTGTGAAAAGGAGATGTCCCATTGAAATACCCCTCATCCATGGTGAGCAAACCGACAGCTTTAGCTGTTTCTCTGGATCTTGCTAGATCAAGAAAGCGGCTGATGGCATCCTCCAAGATATTTCAAGAACAACAATAACCACCCTGCATCTCTGGTGTTAGTACATTCTTTCAATAGTTTCAAATATTGGCTTTTCCCCAAATAACTCTTCCTCCTTTGTTCCTTCAGGAGAGATGACGCACTTGCTTGTGAGGGAGGTGAACTGATGCTCAGGCTCATTCTTGCCTTGCATTAAGGTAATAAACAAAAGGTTTAGGTCTACAAAGAACAGGCTGTAGCTTGGTATCAGCTCTCAGATTAGTCATAATTGAAAGGCGTAAAACTTTATGCACCAGCTGCTGCTTTAGCATTAAAACAATTGGCTTCTCCAGGCAATTAGCCTGTTGACTTTTGAGTTGAAGGCTTTCACCTGCACAGACAGTGAGACCAGAGTTCTCCTCGGGTGATTTCCTGGATTCCTTTGTATGTGGCCAGGCTTGTTCATGTGGCAACTTGGCCTTGGCCCTGCCTTGTTTCCTAATCTGGTGGTAACTTTGGCATGACAGACACTTCTTTCAAGTACAAGTGTCTGTATCTAATGTCTCATTAGGATTTCAACAGTGTTATGCAAATGCTTGTTATTGTCCTAACAACGTCTGAACCCATGTCTGTTAAAGTTTGCCTGTGCTTACTTTTTTGTTAGGAAGTCAGACTAATATACTTCTTGCTCCAGGTCTGCTCTGATGGGAGCAGTTCAGGCATTGATATATCTGCCTATATTCAGTGGTGGTTCAAAATGGGTCTGTCTGGGATGGCTGGTTTATTGCATGCTAAGGAACATGCCCTAGATCAGAACAAGACTGTGTGTCATCTGAAATTCTCCTCAGGACTGTGTTTTTACAAGCTAGGTAGCCATGTCATCTTGCTACATCAGCAGCCAAAGGTAAAATAAGTGAGTGCTGGAGTTTTCCTTTTTTTTCTAGCATACAGAGTTTCTCCCAGTGTTTATCCATAACACTGCTGCAATCCCAAAACTTCCTTTTCCTGTCCCTCGTTGAGGAGTTCAGCTGCAGTTTCCCTCTGCTCCTGGGAATGGGGCAGAGCACTGCAGCCGGTCCCTGGGACAGAGTGGTGAGAAATATCAATCCCCCCCACCAACTTATCTGGGTCTGCTGGTGTTGATGACAATACTTGCAGTAAGGTCTTGGATTAGAGTCTGACATCTGAGTAGTCAGTAGTCCCTGGCTGAGCCTCCACGCATCTATGCAAATATGCTTGTACATAAATAGCTTTGTATGTCTGCTTGTGTGAAATGACCCTTGGGCTAATCCTAGAGGCTGTTGGTTTATTAATCTCAATTTCTGTGGTCTTGCAGCTATAGCTTCCCTTCAAATTCACTGTTCTTCTCTTGAAAAGCAGGAACATATCTCCTATGAATAGGAGGATTTGGTTGTTCAGGCCCCATCAGCCCACTGGCATTCCCGTGTCTATCCATCATCCCCCCCCCCAAGATGAGGGAATTAAGGAGTGAGTTTGTAATAACAAAACAGTAGAGTGATGCCCTGTGTAGCAGAGATGAAATAGCTGCTTTGTGTGCTGGAGGCTTGTAGCTGACAGCTTGCTCAGCCTAGGGATACCTTTTATTTTGCACCAAAATAAAAATAAATGTCAAAGTCTTCACAAGCTGTTGTTGTGACTGAATGAGGTACTTTGTCCTCAGAAATGTTCCCCTGGACTTGTGTGCACCATGAGCTGTCACAGTCCTTGAAGAATCAAATTTGATTGAGCCCCCAGCACTGTCTGCATCCAGATCTTGTCACTCCAAGGTCTATTATAGTCTCTGCACTGGGTGTTTGAAGTAGGCTAATAACTATGTAGGAGGTGCTCGTAGCTGCTTTTCCTCCTAAAGGAAGCGAGGTTTTATGTAATGGTACTACGCGTGTCCTTCCCCTAACAACCAACTACAGCCAAACTTGACAGGTCATCTTTAAAGCCTTTTACAAGACTAAAAGGAAAGGGGCACACAGAGGGAAATAACTAACTAGCATCCCTGCTAAAGGTTTTTCCTTGTGTTATAGTGGATGCTGAGGAATGTGCCTACGACTTTGAATCCAGGGACAAATCATAATTCCCTGACTTTTGTTCTGATTCTCAAGGAAACACTTGTTTAGCTGGTGCTAGTCTCAAATACTACAGTCCTGTCCAACTTGGACTATGCAGCTGCTTCTAATTAGCTCCCCCTGCCGCTCCCCCCCCCAACC
>NW_009647828.1:835960-840142 GCF_000708025.1 Charadrius vociferus
CCCCCGAAAACTTATCCACTCTGATTTTGGATCATGTGTACAAACAGGTGTGCAATTGGGTTTAAGGATACTGGCTTGCAGGAAAAACGGGCTATTTGGAAGAAGGACATTTTGGTGGACACACAGCCATGTTCCTGTTCCTTCAGGAAAACAGGATACCTCCATGTTATTTAAGACTTGTGAGCAGATGGATGAGCCCAAGAGACTCTCCAGGTTTGAGAGGGCTTGCTGAAGTCTCCCGAAGCAGAGCCTTTGTGTGCACACAAATACATGTAAAACCAGAAACAGCATGTGGCTGAGCTGAGAGCTGAACCTGCCCCAATATTGGTATCGTCTAGTTTCTCAACTTGTTCGGGCAATATCAGTTGGTGTAAGAGAAAGTGGAAGTGGATGTGGGTGAGGTTATTCTTAAGCCTGAGATAACTTCCTGTGATTAGGATGCTAAAATGGGTAGCAGTGCCCTTCTAAGAAACAAGAAGGCAAAGGAAGAGCTCTGCAGCTGTCTATCCTGCAAGACAATGTGCCTCCGGGAGTTTACTGCACAAGCACAGAGGAAGTGATAGTGTTGTTTAGCTCATCTATTCATACATTTCTACAGTTCAAACCTGGTTATTGAGACGATGCAAAAAAAAAAAAAACCAAACAACACAGCTGGAGGGGAAGGACCCATCCCCTGCTGCTCAATCCCTTTCCAGTAAGTAAAAGGTGGTGATGAGCTGCAGTGACTCATATTGGGATGAGAGGATGGATGTAGGGTTGTTCTTAATGTCAAGTATAGAGCTGTTGGATCTGGGCAGAGCAGCACTTAAACTTGACCTTTGTGGTTGAAGTGAGAGAAATGTGACATATGCAGGGAACTTGTGTTGGACTCCTTAAAGCTTAATTAGAAGGCTCTTAACACTGTAACTAAAGAACTGATCCTTGAGGATGGGATTGGGATTTTTAAGAAAGAACCTGATATAAGGCTTCAGGATCTCCTGAGGAAACATCTTGTGGGGAAAAAGCCTGTGGAGTGAGAGCAGTATCCCAACTACTCCCAATGGCTGGAAAGCCAGCAGGTGGTCATATTAACTTGAATGAGACATACTCTCTAGCTTGGTATCATCAGGTTCAGAGGGTATCCTTTTTACCTTTCTGCTAGTCTTGTTATTACCTTTAAACTTATAAGGAAGGTTTTAAGAGGGATTTGCTGTGCCCAAGAGTTGTTATAAGGATGATCTTGCAGCATAAGTTGAAGCTGTTTGACGTATTTGGGTCTGCACTGAGACCACTAACAAGCACTTGACTTGGCAGAGACTGGGAGAATGACTGTTCAACCTGACCTGTACTAAAAGCACAGCTGTTTAAAGCACAGTAGGATTATAGAATTGCTAATGATGACTCTGCCTAGGGTTGGGGATCCAAAAAAGCTCATTTATGAAAGCAATCCCATTGTAAACAATTTTTTCAGTCTCAGCAAATAGACACTAAGTGCTGTGAACTTGCAAATGGTGAAACTGAACTGCAAGGGGTAACATTTAGGGGTAGACTCCTGATCTGGACAGGCTTCATTACCTGCTTGTAAGCCATTAATTCAATAAAGCATTGTAACAGATCCATTTCTGCCTCATTTTCAGATGCTATCATATGCTTTTATTGTACCCTGAATAAGGTATGAAAAACTTTGTGTGGATGGAAAGCTAGCAAGGGCTAGAAAAACAAGATAAAAGCATATAAAATTACAAAATTGACCTTCTTAAGAGAGTGTGGGCTGACGGAAGGGGAAGAAAGAGCTGCTGGGGTCAGAACTGAGTTCAAGTTTGCATACTGTATACCTCTAGTTGCTTACACTTCTAATATCAACCTCAAAACACTTGACAAAATTCTTCCTCTTCAGCTCAAAAGGGGAGACTGAATAAACTGAGGAAACCTAGTCTCTACAGAAAGAGGTGGTATGTTACTCTTGGTAATGGGTAGATTTTCTGCTTTAAAGATCTGGTATGTCATTGAGTAGAAGCAGGTATACTTGGTGTTCACCACCAAATAGTGACGTTCTCAAATACTACAATTAAACCTGTGCAGCTGTATTAGCAGAATGTCATTTTAAGCATGAAATGCCATAGCTGTTACCAGACTGTCCGAAGATCTCATCTTCTTCTTTCAGAGAAGCTGAGTTCTGAATTTTCATACAGCCTCTACCCCACAAGCAATAGTAGACTGTTTTGAAATATATGCATACATCATTGATGTTGATATAAGCTTAGGACTGGAGATGCATCCTTCATCTGAATGCCCTAGATATCAGATGGCCTGGAACTTAACTGGGTAGTTGTATTTTTGCACCCTGCATGGCTAGTATACAGCTGATTTTCATCCTTTGGTATTGTATAGACCCTATCATTAGAGCTGGAAATCTTTGGAGAAATCTATATCTATGGTGGTGGAATCATCTGTCATTGACTTCATGCAGGAAGATGTGACCATAGCTCATGCATTTCCATCTCTGTTCCAAAACATAAAGGCAAACTGAATAATAATCACATATAAGGTTATACAAATGTTGAATAAGGCTTAGCAAACACTAATGTTTGAGATCTGTTTCCCTTGAGCATAATGCCCAACACTCAACTTCACGCCAAACTGTTAAAAACATGCAGGCCACAAAAGCAGAGCTCTAAAAGACAGAATAATGGAACTAATGCTGTATGTTTTATGGTTGAATAATTAAAGACTGACTTTGTCACTCACAAAATGAGAAAAACTTGCAGAAGCTAATTCCTGCCTGCTACTGTGAAAGTGTTTCTCAGTGTGCCTCTGGTGTCAGTGTTCATCAGCAGGTTTGCATTTCCAGAGCTGCTGGGCAGACTCTGCTCTTTAAAACTACAGCCCCCAACAGCAAAGAGCTTTTCCAGTTGAGCAGCACTAGACATGCAAAATACACTTTAGCCAACAGACCTGTCCTGACAAAGTGAATGGGTGAAATGAGGATTGCCCCAGGATACAGAAAGCTGGTTGGAGCTGGGTCCAGAGGAGGGCTGTGAAGATGATCAGAGGGCTGGAGCACCTTTCCTATGAAGACAGGCTGAGAGAGTTGGAGTTCTTCAGCCTGGAGAAGAGAAGGCTCTGGGGAGACCTTATAGCGACCTTGCAGTATGTAAAGGGGGCCTACAGGAAAGCCAGGGAGGGACTTTTTACAAGGGCATGTAGTGATAGGATGAGGACGAATGACTTCAGACTGGAAGAGGGTAGATTTAGATTAGATATTAGGAAGCTGTTTTTCACTCTGAGGGTGGTGAGGCACTGGAACAGGTTGCCCAGAGCAGTTGTAGAAGCTTAATTCCTGGAGGTGTTTAAGGCCAGGCTGTATGGGGCTTTGAGCAACCTGGTCTTGTGGGAGGTGTCCCCGCTTGTGGCAGCGGGATTGGAGCTAGGTGATCTTCAAGGTTCCTTCCAACCTAAACCATCCTATGTTCTGTGGTGGAGCCAGTAGAGGACTACTTGCCACATCTGTCTTGACAGTGTGCCTTATTACAACTGTTTGGTCTTCCCAAGCTGCTACTCTGGTCTACTGGCTTCAAACTTGGGTTTTGAATCTCTTTCAGTCACCAATTCTCTTGGTATATCTTCTACTGCTGCATGTTTTCTCTTCTTTTTTTACTGGCTTCTATTCATTACCTTCTGCTTGCCCCATACCTGCTTCCAATTTTACTCAGCAAAGCCAAAACCCTTGAGTCTTAAATTCTAAAGTCTAAGGGTTGTTGAGCATATGCAATTTAGTTGCTTTTTCTCCTCCCCTCAAAAGGCTTATAATTTGCCTAGATTTTTGGCGATGACAAAAATTAAATTTGACACAAAAAGCTATCCCCTGCTCATTAAAATCCCAGTTCTAAATCATGGGTCTAAGGCTTTTCAAAAAAAAGTCACCAGAAATTGAACAAAACAATGTGTTTATTCCCATGCTGCTTTCTGAGAAGCAGTTGAATTCACATGTTCCAAAACAACTCTGCCCGAGGCAGACCCGGCTAGCATGCAAGCTCCTATCTTGAACAGCCAGGACTTGGTGAATTTATAAGCAACTGAAAACAGTACTGGGAAGGGTTAGGCAGCCTTAATAATACTGTCTAAAGATGCCATTTTGGAAGGAAGATTATCTCTTTAAAAAATATCCTAAAAAAAAAATAATAAAAAAACAAGTCCTGCTGA
>NW_009647828.1:850418-875469 GCF_000708025.1 Charadrius vociferus
TTGCTTTTTGAAAGGGCTTGCATGACTGTGGAGAAATGTCTTGTGCCCTTTCCCACCTGGAGGAGGGACTAAGCTGATGTTTTTAATGCTTCATCTGACTGGGGAGCCCATCTCCCCTGATACCTTTAGGTGATAAGATCTGATAGGTAGGTTCTAGAATCACTACAGCAAGTCCCAGCTAGCTGCTCTTGCTGGCATCCAGTTTACAAACTGCAGTGCTAAAAACTAATGCCCAAGAGACCATTCGAGTGTGGCTCCAGGACAGAAAACAAGCCACAGTCTAGCCTTGGTTAACACTTTTCTGTTTCATGTCTGCATTCAAAGCAGCCTGCAACTGGGCTGCTGTTTGTGATCTTTGATCTGAAGCTGTGACACTCCCAGCATGACCATACACATCTTCAGAGGCCAGCTCTTCTCTTGCCTCAGAAGGCTGCTGAAATCTCAACTGAATTTCTCTTGTTTTTTGGGGGGAGCTACTGTTACCTTGTCACTGCTGCTGAGCTTGGTGGCTGTGTGCCTTTCTGCTGGTAGGAGCCCTGTGAAATACAGGTCATAAAGACAGTTCAAAGGAAAACACTAACTTTGTGTTAGCCCTTTCTTTGGGGGGGGGGGGAAACCCTGCCTTTTTCATTAGTGCGTTGGGGCTCTATTTTAAATCTGTCACTTGTTAAAAGCCTTGAGGTGAGACAGAGAACGCTTGGTGGAAAAAGTGTGGTCATGATGGCAGTAGGAAAGTAAATGTTTTGCTAGTACCCCTTGGGTAAGCACAATATGGCAATGGAAGTTGTTTGAATACTTCTCAGTCCTTTTTGGGAAGCTGCTGGTGTGTAGCCTGTCTGTTTGCGTGGTCTGCCTTGGCTTGAAGTACTCAGGTAGGCAAGTGCCACTATTTCAGACCCATGTTTCCTTGCTGACCAGTGCTCACCTATCCCCAAAATCTCTTAGCCTAAGCATAAACAGGGTCCCAGTACTTGAAAGGTGGCAAGACAAAAAACAGTGCGTGCACTTTTCTACTGCCAGTATTGCTTGTTGGAGACTGGCAGCTTGTAAACAATTTTGATTTGAATCACGGAATGCAAAAAAAAAAAACAAACCACCACCTTAGAAACAACTCTGCAACTCTGCCATGTTTTCTATAAATGGACTGTTGTTTTTCCTCATCTCGCTCTCCTGGAAGATTGTGTATTATCTTTCTCTGATTGCTATCTCCTGGCAGGCAAGTCAGGGTTTCTTTGATTTGACTGCATTTAGATACTGTAATTCTGCAAGGAAAGCTCAAGACCTGCAGCTGTCAGAAATGCCACTTGCTCCAAGTCTGAGCGCTCAGAGGCAGAGACGATGGTGTGGGAAGGTGTGTGTGCGCTGCCGTGGCTGTTTGTAGTCCTCCTAAGAGAAAGATGAGGAGGTTATGAATAAAACCAAATGGAGGATGTTTGGCAGGGCTTTGATAGAAACTATACGTATACTCCCTTTTGGCCAAACAGCATAGCTGCTTTCTCTGTGGGACCAGCTATTGCTATAAGGGCGGGAGTGGGATGTTAATGCAAGTTGTGGGAGAAGGAATGTAAAGGCCTTGAACTGCTGAGAGCATCTCATGCTGATCTGGGCTGGTAAAACTAATGAGGTGCTGCGCTATGGGACTCTTCATCCCCCTTTTTGTGTGCTGACACCAGGTGCCTCCTGTAACACATTACTGGGGCTGTGGGTTGGACAATGGAGAGTCAGTAGTGGCCCTGGTGGGGTCTAAACTCTCTGAATTGTGGTGTGCCATGCATCTCTATAGCTAAGATTGTCCAGAGGACAGCCAGCATGTGCAAGCAACGTGCTGGTCATGTTCTGTGGGACAGGAGAGCTGCTATGAAAGCTGGCAGGAGGCTCTGCACAGAAGCAACTCTCTGTTCCCACAATTCTTCACCTGATGACCTCTCTGGTGCTGAGACTCAGCTGAGGTGCCTGAATGGTCTTAGAGGAGCAACCATACATAATGCTTTCTTATGCCAGTCTCACCTCAAGAGCTACGCATCTCAGGACAGCTTTCTTGCAGTGCCCACACCAAGGGAGCAAGTGTGTGAGATCTTTGCCTTGGTCATCTTGCAGCTGAAAGACAAAAACCCAACAAGAACATCCCTGTAGCCCTGTTCTGCATAAAAGTACCTGTCTTGAGGTCACTCTGGGTAAACTTTCAGGCCTGTTTTTAAGTTTCCTTCAGGGAAAGGTACTGTTGTTTGGTCTCATTCTGTGACATGACTCACCAATGCTGTCGGCAGCAAGAATGGTAGAAATAGGCAGTGTTTCTTACACTGTGATTAATCTTAATTTGTGCAGGATAGAGAAGTCTCGAGTGGAGTTGTACTTCACCTGTGTGGCCGCTGTCCTGAAAGGAAAGTGTCTTTAACTTATTGAGCAAAAAGACCGGCAGTCTTACATTAGTAAAAATTTAAATTTGAATTGTAGAATAAATGGGCTTGGAAAGGAGACCTGGAGGTCTCCAGTCCAGCTTCTTGCTCCAGGATCAGTGGCTTTTAAAGCTAGGTCACATTTCTAAGAGCTCTGTCCAGTCAAGCTGTGAGTATTTCCAAGGATGGGAGACTCCTAATTCCTGAGATCCTGATCCGGTGCTTAAACACTGTCATTAAGGAAGAAATAAAAACAACCCACAATACTATTGAGTTGGCACTTCCATTTTAGCATTTGTTACTGTGCGCGTCTGAAGTATGTCTGCTATATTGCCTTATGCTAGGTAGCTGTATGCAGCAATGAGGTACCTCCTTAGCTGTTTCTCCAAGCTGAACAGACCCATTTCTCCTCACTCTTCTCATACACTGTATGCCCCAGTCCCAGGTTGTTCAGGTATTTCTCTGCTGGTTTCACTTCAGTTTGCCTCTTGTGCTGGAGAGCCCAGGACTAGATGCAGCACTCCCATTGTGGTCTCACTGGTGCTGAAGAGGGGAGGAATTGCCAGAAAGTTACAGAAGAGTTTCCATAGCCATGAGACCTGGCAGACAATGCCACGGCTGAAGAGGCAAGGGGGAAGTCCCTTGCGTCCTGAGGTCAGAACTAGCATGTTAAACAGATTGCTTGAGATGTTGTCAAGTAGAAAACCTGGATTTCGTTCTGTGTTGACTTCTGATGACTGTTAGAGCTGCTTGCTTTAAGACAGTGGGTTAAAAGCCTTGCAGCACTGTACAAGGGGAGCTTAACTTCACTGGTTGATTATCTCTTCAAAAGTTCCTCCTGCTCTAGATAAGGCAGAACACAAAACAGCATAAGATCAGACAAGTAAGAGCTTAAATCTTATTATGAATCTACAAAGGAATGGTAGTGATGCTATTTTTGCCTTGACCTAGAGATGAGCACCATGGGCTCTTGGTTGTCTGAAAGGAAAATGTGCCTCTACTGCAACCTGGTTCACATGCGTTTGTGTGAAAAGGAGATGTCCCATTGAAATACCCCTCATCCATGGTGAGCAAACCGACAGCTTTAGCTGTTTCTCTGGATCTTGCTAGATCAAGAAAGCGGCTGATGGCATCCTCCAAGATATTTCAAGAACAACAATAACCACCCTGCATCTCTGGTGTTAGTACATTCTTTCAATAGTTTCAAATATTGGCTTTTCCCCAAATAACTCTTCCTCCTTTGTTCCTTCAGGAGAGATGACGCACTTGCTTGTGAGGGAGGTGAACTGATGCTCAGGCTCATTCTTGCCTTGCATTAAGGTAATAAACAAAAGGTTTAGGTCTACAAAGAACAGGCTGTAGCTTGGTATCAGCTCTCAGATTAGTCATAATTGAAAGGCGTAAAACTTTATGCACCAGCTGCTGCTTTAGCATTAAAACAATTGGCTTCTCCAGGCAATTAGCCTGTTGACTTTTGAGTTGAAGGCTTTCACCTGCACAGACAGTGAGACCAGAGTTCTCCTCGGGTGATTTCCTGGATTCCTTTGTATGTGGCCAGGCTTGTTCATGTGGCAACTTGGCCTTGGCCCTGCCTTGTTTCCTAATCTGGTGGTAACTTTGGCATGACAGACACTTCTTTCAAGTACAAGTGTCTGTATCTAATGTCTCATTAGGATTTCAACAGTGTTATGCAAATGCTTGTTATTGTCCTAACAACGTCTGAACCCATGTCTGTTAAAGTTTGCCTGTGCTTACTTTTTTGTTAGGAAGTCAGACTAATATACTTCTTGCTCCAGGTCTGCTCTGATGGGAGCAGTTCAGGCATTGATATATCTGCCTATATTCAGTGGTGGTTCAAAATGGGTCTGTCTGGGATGGCTGGTTTATTGCATGCTAAGGAACATGCCCTAGATCAGAACAAGACTGTGTGTCATCTGAAATTCTCCTCAGGACTGTGTTTTTACAAGCTAGGTAGCCATGTCATCTTGCTACATCAGCAGCCAAAGGTAAAATAAGTGAGTGCTGGAGTTTTCCTTTTTTTTCTAGCATACAGAGTTTCTCCCAGTGTTTATCCATAACACTGCTGCAATCCCAAAACTTCCTTTTCCTGTCCCTCGTTGAGGAGTTCAGCTGCAGTTTCCCTCTGCTCCTGGGAATGGGGCAGAGCACTGCAGCCGGTCCCTGGGACAGAGTGGTGAGAAATATCAATCCCCCCCACCAACTTATCTGGGTCTGCTGGTGTTGATGACAATACTTGCAGTAAGGTCTTGGATTAGAGTCTGACATCTGAGTAGTCAGTAGTCCCTGGCTGAGCCTCCACGCATCTATGCAAATATGCTTGTACATAAATAGCTTTGTATGTCTGCTTGTGTGAAATGACCCTTGGGCTAATCCTAGAGGCTGTTGGTTTATTAATCTCAATTTCTGTGGTCTTGCAGCTATAGCTTCCCTTCAAATTCACTGTTCTTCTCTTGAAAAGCAGGAACATATCTCCTATGAATAGGAGGATTTGGTTGTTCAGGCCCCATCAGCCCACTGGCATTCCCGTGTCTATCCATCATCCCCCCCCCCAAGATGAGGGAATTAAGGAGTGAGTTTGTAATAACAAAACAGTAGAGTGATGCCCTGTGTAGCAGAGATGAAATAGCTGCTTTGTGTGCTGGAGGCTTGTAGCTGACAGCTTGCTCAGCCTAGGGATACCTTTTATTTTGCACCAAAATAAAAATAAATGTCAAAGTCTTCACAAGCTGTTGTTGTGACTGAATGAGGTACTTTGTCCTCAGAAATGTTCCCCTGGACTTGTGTGCACCATGAGCTGTCACAGTCCTTGAAGAATCAAATTTGATTGAGCCCCCAGCACTGTCTGCATCCAGATCTTGTCACTCCAAGGTCTATTATAGTCTCTGCACTGGGTGTTTGAAGTAGGCTAATAACTATGTAGGAGGTGCTCGTAGCTGCTTTTCCTCCTAAAGGAAGCGAGGTTTTATGTAATGGTACTACGCGTGTCCTTCCCCTAACAACCAACTACAGCCAAACTTGACAGGTCATCTTTAAAGCCTTTTACAAGACTAAAAGGAAAGGGGCACACAGAGGGAAATAACTAACTAGCATCCCTGCTAAAGGTTTTTCCTTGTGTTATAGTGGATGCTGAGGAATGTGCCTACGACTTTGAATCCAGGGACAAATCATAATTCCCTGACTTTTGTTCTCATTCTCAAGGAAACACTTGTTTAGCTGGTGCTAGTCTCAAATACTACAGTCCTGTCCAACTTGGACTATGCAGCTGCTTCTAATTAGCTCCCCCTGCCGCTCCCCCCCCAACCCTCTTAGTTCCTTGACATAGGGGAGGGTTGGAGGCCACCAACCTGGGAGCATGGTTGTGTTAAACTTTTACTCTGACACAGTCCTTAATTTTGTATGGTTGAACCCTTTTCCCTTGGCTAGCATATTTCATGATGAATGATGATACATGACAGGATAGCAAAATTGGCTTGCAGTGTAGCATAGTTGATGTGAGATGGGCAGCAAGCTATCCTGGGAGTGGGTACCATTCCTCCCCCCCCCCGTGCAATTGGGTTTAAGGATACTGGCTTGCAGGAAAAACGGGCTATTTGGAAGAAGGACATTTTGGTGGACACACAGCCATGTTCCTGTTCCTTCAGGAAAACAGGATACCTCCATGTTATTTAAGACTTGTGAGCAGATGGATGAGCCCAAGAGACTCTCCAGGTTTGAGAGGGCTTGCTGAAGTCTCCCGAAGCAGAGCCTTTGTGTGCACACAAATACATGTAAAACCAGAAACAGCATGTGGCTGAGCTGAGAGCTGAACCTGCCCCAATATTGGTATCGTCTAGTTTCTCAACTTGTTCGGGCAATATCAGTTGGTGTAAGAGAAAGTGGAAGTGGATGTGGGTGAGGTTATTCTTAAGCCTGAGATAACTTCCTGTGATTAGGATGCTAAAATGGGTAGCAGTGCCCTTCTAAGAAACAAGAAGGCAAAGGAAGAGCTCTGCAGCTGTCTATCCTGCAAGACAATGTGCCTCCGGGAGTTTACTGCACAAGCACAGAGGAAGTGATAGTGTTGTTTAGCTCATCTATTCATACATTTCTACAGTTCAAACCTGGTTATTGAGACGATGCAAAAAAAAAAAAAACCAAACAACACAGCTGGAGGGGAAGGACCCATCCCCTGCTGCTCAATCCCTTTCCAGTAAGTAAAAGGTGGTGATGAGCTGCAGTGACTCATATTGGGATGAGAGGATGGATGTAGGGTTGTTCTTAATGTCAAGTATAGAGCTGTTGGATCTGGGCAGAGCAGCACTTAAACTTGACCTTTGTGGTTGAAGTGAGAGAAATGTGACATATGCAGGGAACTTGTGTTGGACTCCTTAAAGCTTAATTAGAAGGCTCTTAACACTGTAACTAAAGAACTGATCCTTGAGGATGGGATTGGGATTTTTAAGAAAGAACCTGATATAAGGCTTCAGGATCTCCTGAGGAAACATCTTGTGGGGAAAAAGCCTGTGGAGTGAGAGCAGTATCCCAACTACTCCCAATGGCTGGAAAGCCAGCAGGTGGTCATATTAACTTGAATGAGACATACTCTCTAGCTTGGTATCATCAGGTTCAGAGGGTATCCTTTTTACCTTTCTGCTAGTCTTGTTATTACCTTTAAACTTATAAGGAAGGTTTTAAGAGGGATTTGCTGTGCCCAAGAGTTGTTATAAGGATGATCTTGCAGCATAAGTTGAAGCTGTTTGACGTATTTGGGTCTGCACTGAGACCACTAACAAGCACTTGACTTGGCAGAGACTGGGAGAATGACTGTTCAACCTGACCTGTACTAAAAGCACAGCTGTTTAAAGCACAGTAGGATTATAGAATTGCTAATGATGACTCTGCCTAGGGTTGGGGATCCAAAAAAGCTCATTTATGAAAGCAATCCCATTGTAAACAATTTTTTCAGTCTCAGCAAATAGACACTAAGTGCTGTGAACTTGCAAATGGTGAAACTGAACTGCAAGGGGTAACATTTAGGGGTAGACTCCTGATCTGGACAGGCTTCATTACCTGCTTGTAAGCCATTAATTCAATAAAGCATTGTAACAGATCCATTTCTGCCTCATTTTCAGATGCTATCATATGCTTTTATTGTACCCTGAATAAGGTATGAAAAACTTTGTGTGGATGGAAAGCTAGCAAGGGCTAGAAAAACAAGATAAAAGCATATAAAATTACAAAATTGACCTTCTTAAGAGAGTGTGGGCTGACGGAAGGGGAAGAAAGAGCTGCTGGGGTCAGAACTGAGTTCAAGTTTGCATACTGTATACCTCTAGTTGCTTACACTTCTAATATCAACCTCAAAACACTTGACAAAATTCTTCCTCTTCAGCTCAAAAGGGGAGACTGAATAAACTGAGGAAACCTAGTCTCTACAGAAAGAGGTGGTATGTTACTCTTGGTAATGGGTAGATTTTCTGCTTTAAAGATCTGGTATGTCATTGAGTAGAAGCAGGTATACTTGGTGTTCACCACCAAATAGTGACGTTCTCAAATACTACAATTAAACCTGTGCAGCTGTATTAGCAGAATGTCATTTTAAGCATGAAATGCCATAGCTGTTACCAGACTGTCCGAAGATCTCATCTTCTTCTTTCAGAGAAGCTGAGTTCTGAATTTTCATACAGCCTCTACCCCACAAGCAATAGTAGACTGTTTTGAAATATATGCATACATCATTGATGTTGATATAAGCTTAGGACTGGAGATGCATCCTTCATCTGAATGCCCTAGATATCAGATGGCCTGGAACTTAACTGGGTAGTTGTATTTTTGCACCCTGCATGGCTAGTATACAGCTGATTTTCATCCTTTGGTATTGTATAGACCCTATCATTAGAGCTGGAAATCTTTGGAGAAATCTATATCTATGGTGGTGGAATCATCTGTCATTGACTTCATGCAGGAAGATGTGACCATAGCTCATGCATTTCCATCTCTGTTCCAAAACATAAAGGCAAACTGAATAATAATCACATATAAGGTTATACAAATGTTGAATAAGGCTTAGCAAACACTAATGTTTGAGATCTGTTTCCCTTGAGCATAATGCCCAACACTCAACTTCACGCCAAACTGTTAAAAACATGCAGGCCACAAAAGCAGAGCTCTAAAAGACAGAATAATGGAACTAATGCTGTATGTTTTATGGTTGAATAATTAAAGACTGACTTTGTCACTCACAAAATGAGAAAAACTTGCAGAAGCTAATTCCTGCCTGCTACTGTGAAAGTGTTTCTCAGTGTGCCTCTGGTGTCAGTGTTCATCAGCAGGTTTGCATTTCCAGAGCTGCTGGGCAGACTCTGCTCTTTAAAACTACAGCCCCCAACAGCAAAGAGCTTTTCCAGTTGAGCAGCACTAGACATGCAAAATACACTTTAGCCAACAGACCTGTCCTGACAAAGTGAATGGGTGAAATGAGGATTGCCCCAGGATACAGAAAGCTGGTTGGAGCTGGGTCCAGAGGAGGGCTGTGAAGATGATCAGAGGGCTGGAGCACCTTTCCTATGAAGACAGGCTGAGAGAGTTGGAGTTCTTCAGCCTGGAGAAGAGAAGGCTCTGGGGAGACCTTATAGCGACCTTGCAGTATGTAAAGGGGGCCTACAGGAAAGCCAGGGAGGGACTTTTTACAAGGGCATGTAGTGATAGGATGAGGACGAATGACTTCAGACTGGAAGAGGGTAGATTTAGATTAGATATTAGGAAGCTGTTTTTCACTCTGAGGGTGGTGAGGCACTGGAACAGGTTGCCCAGAGCAGTTGTAGAAGCTTAATTCCTGGAGGTGTTTAAGGCCAGGCTGTATGGGGCTTTGAGCAACCTGGTCTTGTGGGAGGTGTCCCCGCTTGTGGCAGCGGGATTGGAGCTAGGTGATCTTCAAGGTTCCTTCCAACCTAAACCATCCTATGTTCTGTGGTGGAGCCAGTAGAGGACTACTTGCCACATCTGTCTTGACAGTGTGCCTTATTACAACTGTTTGGTCTTCCCAAGCTGCTACTCTGGTCTACTGGCTTCAAACTTGGGTTTTGAATCTCTTTCAGTCACCAATTCTCTTGGTATATCTTCTACTGCTGCATGTTTTCTCTTCTTTTTTTACTGGCTTCTATTCATTACCTTCTGCTTGCCCCATACCTGCTTCCAATTTTACTCAGCAAAGCCAAAACCCTTGAGTCTTAAATTCTAAAGTCTAAGGGTTGTTGAGCATATGCAATTTAGTTGCTTTTTCTCCTCCCCTCAAAAGGCTTATAATTTGCCTAGATTTTTGGCGATGACAAAAATTAAATTTGACACAAAAAGCTATCCCCTGCTCATTAAAATCCCAGTTCTAAATCATGGGTCTAAGGCTTTTCAAAAAAAAGTCACCAGAAATTGAACAAAACAATGTGTTTATTCCCATGCTGCTTTCTGAGAAGCAGTTGAATTCACATGTTCCAAAACAACTCTGCCCGAGGCAGACCCGGCTAGCATGCAAGCTCCTATCTTGAACAGCCAGGACTTGGTGAATTTATAAGCAACTGAAAACAGTACTGGGAAGGGTTAGGCAGCCTTAATAATACTGTCTAAAGATGCCATTTTGGAAGGAAGATTATCTCTTTAAAAAATATCCTAAAAAAAAAATAATAAAAAAACACCATAAGAACACGAAGGATTTAATTCAGACTTGCCACACTCTTGCGCAGACCTCCACAGACCCCACATCATTCCTGTTTAAATAGCCCAGTATTCTTGAATCTACCACAATAGCACAAAAGACAAATGGAGGCGATTGTGTGCTTGCGAGTCTATTTTCTTTAATGGATGCATTTCAGGGGTCATGGGCCATGTGGCCCTCCCTTAGATATACAATCAGACCCTGAAAGAACATTGTCTGCTGGAGAACTTCCTCTGACACACCACCCTGCTGAAACAGCATGACAACAGCCGTGTTTCATTTTTCAAAGAGCTGCATTCAGCCAACTTTGTAATTAGGACAATGAGGAATACGTATCTCTAAACCAGCGTGTCTTTTAATAGTTGATTTATTTTTAAGAATGGGTGTGATTCAACAACTTTTTAAAAACTTCATCTCCTACTGTCTGTATCTTAAGGAATAAGCCTAGTGTTGATCTAGTGATCCTTTAAATGGAAGGCTGGAGTTGGCTGACTTCACTGTTTTGAATGTATTTTTATCGGTGTTATACCAGTGTCTGGGTTCTCAAGACTTGCTCCTTGGCCTCTCTATTACCGGCAGTCTCGCAGCGTGTTCGTCTGACCTATTCAAGTGAGTGCCTTGCAATGGAGATGTTTCCTGTGAGAGGTTAGTGGCATTTGTCTAGTCTGACGTTGGCGCATGAGCTCTGCGATAGCCAGCACGAATGCATATGTGTCAGTGCGCTGTTGCGAGGGGGCTGTCTCTTCCCAATTCTGGGGGCTGAGAGGGGAGAAGAGATGCAGAGAGTTCTGGGACTTTTGCTGCCTGGCTGCCCAGGTAGGGGGGTATGGTGTTGCTTGGTGCTTCACAGTGGGCTTTGGGTGAACGCTTTTGAAGTCCTTCCCCACCGCTGTTTTGGTCAGCATTTGTGTAAGGGCTGTAGCATGTTGGTAATTTTGGCAGCCCAAACTCTCCTCACAGGCACTGGAGGATCCTCGCTATCCCTCAGCCTGGATGGGTGAAAGAATGAATAAATAGTAGCTGTAATGCTAACTAGGGGTTCCTCTTTTCCTTTTGCTGCTTTTTTTTAATGCCACATCTGTAGCACTGGAGTATGAGGGATCTCTGCCCAGATCCTCTTCTATGGAAGGGCTTTCTGCACTCCTGTTTCCCTACCAGGAGGTGCTGACATGTGAGTAATCCTTTCTGTACACCACCTGTAGACTCCTTTTTCCAGGCCTGAATTATGCTGGCAAGCAAGGCATGGTGATGCTGACAGGACTGGGCATAGAGTTTTGCAATAGGGAAGATGAACTGCAGTGGGTGATCTGTGTCTACTAAAATGGTCTTGATTTTTTTTGTCAATTCAGCTGCTTCCATTCCCATTAGAATTGTCCCTCAGCGTTCCCTGAATCTTTAGCTTCTTGAGTATGGTAGTCAGGCTGTTGTTGTGTACAACTGTTATCTTTAAAGCTGAAGCCCCACATCTCTTAAGTGCATCAGTGTATCTTTTGTATTCCTCAGTACTTGCCAAGCTTCTCATGCTCTGAGCCTTAAACAGTCAAGTGTTTAATACGCAACTTGGGATGAACATGGGAGCCGTGCTTTGAGAGGAACAAAGTTGACCACCAGCTTCCCCCTTCTGCCCCACTAACCAGTCACTTCAAATTCAAGTTGCACTTGTTGATGGAAAGTTAAATTGCTCCTGGCATCTTGGGTGGGCTGAGTATCTCCCTGACAAGTCCTTGAAGGGTCTTGCTTGTAGTAATGTTCCTCAGTGCTTGGCGTGGGCGAACAGCACTGAACTCACAACAGAGCTCCATGGTAACAAGCAATGGGATTAACAAGAAAAATAGCCAGTTCTCCTGCTCGCTAGCTCTCTTCTAAAATAGCCTTGTAGCTGGAGGAGCACATGCCTGGACCAGATGTGACCTGTGTTCAAACCAAAGTAGCCACTACCACCACTTTGGACCTACAACCCAAGACTTGTTCTTCTAATATGGTCTAAGGTTGGGGATGAAGTCTGCTCTTCAGGGAGACAGAGTAAGTTCAGAAAGGGACCAAGAAAGACCAGACTGTGAGCACAGTGATAAGCATCCATTTCGTGTCCGCTCCAGGTATTGCTGACACCTTTGGTACCAGAGTAGCTAGAAAATTGCAATCTTTGATTTGGATTTCAGCATGACATCCTAAGGGGATTGTTATTAACGTGGCATGGGGAGTAAGCAGGAAAAAGGATAAGGAAACTGTATTTTCTTAAAGCCACAGTATTTTAATTTCTTATTAGAAGGTAGTGATAGCTGGCAAGTGTTGGTGAGACTTTTTAATCTCCCCTAAATTTCAAATGCTACTAACAGTACATCTTGAAGCTAGTTTGTTTCTCAGTAGTCCAAGTTTGTTCATATTAGGGCCACTGGGTTGCCTACCTAGAAAGGCTTCAACTTCTATGCTGAAAGAGTTGAAGATTTCCCTTGCGTTTACATGTAGGCAGACCTCTACCTGAAGGTGAAAACCTTCAGGTTGGAGGAGACCAGTTCTTGTCTACTGAAAATGCTGTTCAGTGCCTAGAAACTGGCCGGGACTTCAGCTGACCAGAGAGCGCAAGAGCTATCTCTAGATGACAGATTTCAGAGGCTTTCCGCTAATGGTGCATTTGAGATGTTGTGTTGCTTCAGCCTTTTTGTTTGTTTCTGGTAATTAAGATCTCCTAGGATGACTGAAGAGCTATGGCAAGCCATAGTGTTGCTCCCCACTCCATTTTGTTTCAATGTATGTATGACTCCCGTCTTGATGATTAGGGGATGAAAACTGTACAGATAAGGTACCTCTGCTGGAAAGCACTTGAAAGAGAGACCCGTTCTTTATGAGAAACTGAAATGATTTTCCCTGCTGAATTATCTTAGCTTTTCTAAAAATGGCTTTTTCTTTGAGTGCTTCACAATGGCACTTAAATAACACTTTATATTTCAAAAGTACTGAGTGTGCACTAAATTCCACTGTAACTATTAGGAAATAAAACTTCTGGATATTGGCAGAAAATGAATGTGATGCTTCTGAATTTGAGTCATTTACTACCTAAAATAGTAAAAGATGGGGGGTCTGGCAGACTGTTATGTAGCCCAAGTGTGACACAGATATCTAGTAAGCAGACCAATACAGACAGGCACAGGAAGCTTGAAATGACGAGCACTAATTCTCTGAGGCAAGTTTCTATTAACATGACTATTTCTTGAGTAATTTTCAGCTGTACCTCTTGTCTCAGACTCTATGTGGATATATTAAATTGTACATGGTGTACCAGAGACTGAGAAATGTACTACAGGGAAGGGATGTACCCACACTGTGGTGTGGATTTTTTCCCCCAGCAGATAAGGGTTTGTAACCAGAATTGCCAACATACAAAGAGACTAGCTGTGTGAGGATATTATATCTTTTGCTCAAACTGCTTTTAAATAAGAAAAAAAACCCCAAACTTAAGCAAACCTTTGACAGAGGGGAAGAATAGGTTTGTTTTTTAAATACTGAGGTTTTCAGCTTAACTGGCATCCTCATCAGTTCATCAGCACTGTGTATTTGTGGGTGACAGCTCCTTTCTCCTGAAGGAAGAATAATATGGGTAGTGATTACACATCTTGTTTTTATTTTTTCTTCATCACTGACTTTAACCTCATTTTGTTAGCTGATAGTGGTGTCTTGTTAACTGGGTTTTATCCCTTTCCCTTTTTGAAAACACTGCATGTCTCAGCTTTTCTAGCAAGCTGAAAACCACATTCATCATTAATTCTTGTTGTGCAAGTATCAACACAAAAACACATCTCAAGCATACCTTGGTTTTGTTGCTGATTTCTGTGGAGGTATGATAGCACTATAAGTTCCTACCTGCTTTTTCTCTAGCTGCTATTAGTTGAAAGTAGGAATTCAGCTCTTTTCATGCATCAGTCAGTTGTCACTTCCCTGCAGAACTAAAAATCTGCCTCTGATGTGTGAAGCTGACTATCAACCTGAGCTCAGTGTAGCTTAATCTTCATCTGTGGCACTCTTCATCACCAAATGCCCCAACCCTCCTGTTCAACTCTTCCAGGGTTTCCTGTGTGCCATGTGTCTCCCATAGCTTGCTCGCTGTCTCTGAGACGCATCTTTTGTCTGCTCCACTTTCAACCTCCTAGAAGGTGGATAGTTTATTTATCTAGATGTGGGGTTTTTTTATATGCAGGGATCTCTTTATGGTGTTTCTCTCTTGCTATACAGGTACCGCATCTGGGAGGCTGGCTATGGCATCCCTGATGCAAGCCAGTTCCTTTAAGAGCTGGGATAGTGTTTGTCAGAAATGATACTTAACTCTGAAAACAAAACAGTTGGAAGCCAAGCCTTTTAGGAAAGCCTAATTGCTTAGAAATAGGAGTAGCTTTGCTTTCACCTTCAAAAGGCAATATGTAACAGCTCTGGTGCAAATTAATTGGAGTCTGTGCACAGAGCATCAAACCAAATGCCTTGATCCTGCAGTACCTTGACTTGCCAATCTTAACTCTATGTGCTCGGTACCACGCTTGTCACTGAGGCTGTGTATTTAAAGTTCAACAGAAGCTCTTTAGAGGATTAGGGTCTCTGCAAGGTAATTATTTCCCTGTCAGGCAGAAGAAAGGGTGTCCCTTAGAAGTTCTGCAAACACATTTTGCTACTAGAGATCCTAAGGCTTGGTCTGGGAGATGGGTGACTTTGTCCCTGGTCAAATTCCAGCTGAGATTTGCCTGCTGGCAAACAGTAGGGGGCTATGGAAGAACATGGTCGTCATCCTACGCTATATGAACAGTTAGGTGGATCCTGATGTGTTGATGTTGGACTGTTGCCTTCTGTCAAAAATGGTGGAAGGTGTGACGTAGGTACTGTGTGCAGCAGCACAAAGACTTTTAGAGGAGAAGAGGTCTGTGCATGTAACTCTGACCTTGACTCAAAGTTCACATGCAGATAAAAATTAACTGGAGAGTATTCAAATGTCATGAATGTGCCATGGTCGCTTGGTCTCTCCAGCTTTGCAGATGAGAGAATGTGAGAATGACATGTTTTTGGAGGAATCTTAAAGGATAGACTGCTTTGATATTTTAAATATGCATCCGGGGAGGCGGGTAGTTGTGTGTCTTGGAGAAGAATGCAAGTTTATTTGCTTGCTTGGATAATTGCTCGACCACCACTTGTAGCGTGAAATATGAATTTGGAGAGCAACTAATAGAATGGCTCCAGTGAGTGCAGGCAGATGTGGGGTGGGGCATGCTGTCTCCGATGCCTATTTAATGAGCTCTGTTTTAAAGGTTGGATATAGAAACACAGCTATGCATGCACATCCTCTGTAACCCTTACAAGGCCTTTGCCTATTGGTTTCTTAATTGAAACTTTTAGTTAAACTGAGCAGGTTTGTGTGAAAGAACTGGGGGCAACCTTCTTCCCAGGACACTGTTTTGTCCTGAAGAGCAGCACTGCAGGATTGGCCTTGCTTTTCACTTCTGATGAGTTTTGGAGCCTTTTGAAGCCTTAGGTATTGCTTGAATGTATAAAAGCAGAGTATTGCTTTTTACCTCCCTGGTGTGAGAAGGAGCAACCTTATTCCCAGGGTGACCAGCCGTCCAGCAGCTCTTCATGCGGAGTTACTTCTGAGATAGGGTGACAGGGTCTGTTCTACCTGACATGGGGCTGGACAACCATGTGGAAGGGCAGCATGAAATACATCTGTAATACAACTTCAGGTAAAACATACCGTACATATATACTTTAGCTGTATCCAGAGTCCAACTAAACCAATCTGGCATTGACAGCTTAAAAATTAATTTATGGTATGTTTTTGTGTGCTGTCTCACTATGAACCTTTACAGTCAGTCTTCTCCATCCAGGCACTAGCAAAAGCAGAGCAGGAGATAAAAATTAACACCCACCCTATTTTGCCTGTAAAACTCCTACAAAATAAATAGTGCTGCACGATAGACGGAACTATTTACAAGTCTACTTTCACTGCAGATAGGAGCGGATGGGAGGAAAAAACCTCTTTAATACCTGTATCTCTGACTTCTGCATGAACTGTGGACAATCCAGAGTACTCAGCTGCAGGTCCATAGATGCTCTCAACATGAAAAGGTCAATAATGTCCACCAGCTAGTCTGCCCAAAATTGACTCAGTCACTGCCTGTAGGTCTCTCCATAAGGGTGGGTTTAAAAGTAAAACCATTCAAGTTGCTCCGCTTACTCGTATCTGAGGCAATAATGCTTTCAAAGTTAGGAAATAAGTCTGTGCATGAGGTGACTTACTGGGGTGCTGTGATGTTAGTAAGATTTGTGACCACTAGTGATGACCTTAAAGAGTGTGTTTGCCAGTGGAGAGTATGAGGCAGTTGACATTTAAAACAACATTCTAATACCTGCTTATATTTCCAGGTATTATCTTAATATAGAAATACTGGTATCATCTGAGCACTTAAAATTAAATTTTACTCAAGTGTCCCCCAGGGTAAGGCCGTATATCTATTGCATAGCACTCAAAATAACCTCTTTTAGGTATCTGAAATTCCCTGAGGGTAGTTGAGCCTTTAGTTCATCCCATGGGTCATTGCACCAAGAGTCCGCTAACCAAAACCAGCCTGATCCATTTACATTAGCTGTTCCCTCAATGTCATCAACCTTTTGGGGCTCTCCTCTCAAATAATATGAGTGGCTTTCTGGTCCCTCATCTTCTGGGGAAGCTGAGGCAGAAGGGATCAGCATTGCGGCTTGTGCACTGTAGGTGCTGTAATGCTGCAGACCAGAGGTATTCCTTGTTTTTCTCTCTAGCTAGCAGTGCTGGCATAGCTTTGGGATGCTCTGTTCTGCCTGTGAGCACTCCTTACCAGCAAAATGAGGAGGATAAGGAAGATATTTCTTTTTCTGTAACAGGGCATGCCCTTTGTGAAGTATGAGAGGGGTGAGCTGCCAGTGGTTGCACATCTTGTATGAGCCTTCAGTTAACTAATGCACCCGGACATGTTAGCCTAAAGCATTCCTTCCATCTTCTCTGGCGGTGGTGTTTCTTTCAATTCAAATGAACTTTGAGATGAAATGCAAAACAACTCTTTGAAATTAAAGCTTCTTAAGCTTAAAGCACTGCAAAAGTCATGCTGGATTGCAAGATAGGTCTGTGTCTGCAACCCCCCCCCCACCACCACCACCCCAAGAAGTCTCCCATGTGAGTAACTTCTGCCTAATAAAAAACTAAAATTAACCCCTGGGATAACACCCCATGTTACAACTGGAGGACAAATTTATCTTTTTCTAAGGCACCGAGTGTTTAATCCCTACAGACTCTCAGCCTTGAGACACAGCTTGGAAATTTATAGCAGATCTGAGAGTCTTTTGAACTAGGGCTCCGGCAACTCATTTTGGCTAAACGTCCAGTTTCACATCTGACAAACTTTTAACTTGGAGTGTGTGAAAACAAATTCAGAACTTATCCATCTGCAATCCAAAAGGGCAGGAGTTCAGGCCCACTTCAGAGGGCTTTTTGACGAGCAATCATGCTTATGGGTTTGATGGCCAAATCATACTGCAAGCCTGTAGGCTAAGGTGGTGTTGTAGAGGCGGCATGAGAAGTGGCTGTGATAATGATGTGTGAGGTTGGCAAGGTTGCAAGGGCTAAATCATGTGTGTAATCTCACAGGAGACTTTGCTATGAAACAACAGATGTCATAGCAAGGCCAAGAGGAACTCTAGCCAGAACTGAGCAGAGCAGACCATACGTACCTATTCTGGACTTCATTTTGTTGGCTTACAAAAGCATGGCTGTTGTGCGGTGGTCGGGGTTCCTCCTTACGCTGTCCTTGGCTCTTCTGGCTGTACAAACATGACATCCCCTGAAAAGCCCCTGACACTCAAAGGCACTCATGCTGGGAGATGTCAGTTCTCTAAAATGTTCTTTCAGGAAAAAAAGCAGAACTCTGCAATTAAATTCAGTCAAATTCAAGATGTGCAGAACAGGAATCCTATGGTGCAGGACAAAGCAGGACATGCTGTGCTGTGTATTCTGCTGGGGTTTCCTTTCTTATTAAATGACTTAACAGAAGGAAGTCATAACCCACTCAGTGTTCCCTCTTTTGTCTGGAAGAGTTAACTTTGCAGCACAAAAACAATCTGGTACAGCAGAATGACTGCATTGAGTGCAACATAGAAATCCATTTACTAAATGGTGGCTTTCTTGATGGTTTTGCAGGGTGCCTCTCTCTAAAGAGAAACTCCTTTGCTACTGTGAGGGTCTTTTAGATGTAGCAAAGTCCATTTTGACAAATTCAAGAGGCTTTATAATGCGTGACCTTGCTACAGACTGCATTAAAGTGCAGCTACCTACTGAAATGGCCTCAGTCACCAGCTTGGCTTCGGCCACCTCAGGAGCAAGGGTGTGCACGCTGTATGTGAAACAATTGTCACTAGCAGAGTGAGTGAGCAAAACAGACTGCACATTGGTTCTTACCTCTAGCAAAAAAAAAAAAAACAAAAAAACCCACAACAAAACAAACCACTCTTGTTGTCTAAGAGCCTTCTACTTTCCCTTTGATATCTTACCAAGAGGAAAATAACCAGACATCTTATCTATCTCCAACCAGAGAAGTGAAACACCAGTGGCAGTGGATGACACCCATCCAGAGGCAAGGCTAGAACATGGAGGCAAGAAAGGTGTTGGCAGCCCTGGCATTCCTTACTCTGGAGGAGATGAGGAGAAGCCCAAATGACTTCTCCAAGGCCAGCGCTGTGGTGTTGGGCTAAAGGCTACACAAACTGGGGGGGAATCTGGAAAGCAATTTTTCATGAAGATGAACTAGCTGCAGATGCTTTTGTGCAGACTACTGGCTTCTGTCTACACCTGGTTTAGACCTCTTTGAATCTAGGAAACATTTGGAGATTGCCCAGACTGCTTTTTTTTGGGCACCCTAAGAAAGTCTGTTACAGATACATGTGCTTAAAAGAAGCAGATACGTTTCCTTTGTGTGCCTCTGGCTGCTTCTGGACAGCTGAAAACCTAGAGAGCAGGCTTTGAAGGCCTGCTGCCTGTTCCCATGCCTGCTGCTTTAATATTTCTAAGAATTGAATGCTGTGAGCAGACTGTTTGTGCTGGAAATATTGTGACACTCAGAAGTGACACCCTTAATTGGGATCTGCCTTATAGACAAACTTGTTCAGTAATAAAACACAGCATTTCTTGCACACAACTCTTAATTTCTTTACTTTTTCATTATTATTCCTGCCCTCCCCCCATCCCCCTGAGCCAGGAAGCTTAAACTGAACGTGCTGTTCTCAGCTGTAGCTTTCTTCCCTGCTGCTCCTGGTAGGGATAGCCTCTGTCCAAGCAACAGTCCCTCTTCCCATTTTCTCCCATTGCTCTATTCCCTTCCTGAACTTGGGCATGCAGCTTTTATCTCTGCCTTGATCTCCTCCAACTCTTTTTTTTTTTCTTTTTTTTTTTTTCTTTGAAGCTTGGGGGTGGAGGGGAAACTCCCAGGCTGGGGTGCCCTGTCAGGAGATGCTGAAATGACGAGCCGCTCTTGGACCCTACCTGCTCTTGTGGCTTTGTTCCTGACGCCCAAGCACAGCCCCTGGGACTGCCCCTGGATGTGGGTAATTGTTACAAGCTGAGATGAAATGCAGTAGTGTCCCCTGGCCAGGGCTGCCAGAACAAACAGCTTCCCCGGCTGGCTGAGCCAGGAAGCCACTGAGTGAGTGCTTCCTCTCGGAGCTCCTTCCGGAGGCAGGGGTCCTTCCTGCATGGGGACACCGGCCCTTTCCTGGCTATATTTGGAGGATCCGTGTAGCACAGCCCTATGTAACTCTTGCAGCATCAGTCCAGCCTTGAGCTGCTGTGGGGGAGAGGGGAAAAATGACTTCTGGGTTAGGATGAAGCAGCAGGTCTGCAGAAGGCAAGGTTGTTGCAAGGTGGTGTAGTGGCTTGTGGCTACGGTGTACCTCCCCCCAATAGAGGTGGTGTCCACAAGGCTGATAACTGGACCTGATTTTGGATGGTGAGGCTAGATAGAGGCAAGGCTGAGCTGCTGGAAATCTGCTCAGCTTGTGTCTTTCTGCCTCCCCCTCGGGATGAGAGGTCCTGAGTGGCCTATGAAGCAGATGGTGAGGGCTTGTCCTAGTGCGAGTTGCCTCTTCTTGCTTTGAAATTCACTATTAGTGTGATGAAGATAAAATAGAAAATGCGATATGAGTGGTGAGCACCCTGTGGGTCAGACAGGGTGATGGGGTGGGGCTACGTGGTGGGGCATGCAGTTGGGGACAAGGTCTCCCCACCCTGCAGAGCTGCAGGGTGGATGAAGGAGGAGGTGGAGGGCTCTGGGGATACCCTGGATAGCTCCAGCACTTGCTGGTCTTGCAACTTCATTCACAGAGGTATGCAGGCAGTGGCCCAGGTGGGCCACGACTGGAATTCCCAGCCCTTGCCAACTCTCAGGAGTTTGAGGAGCTGTTCATGAAAAGTACTTGGAAGCCACCCAAAAACTTGCTGGTCTTCAGCTTATGGAGAGCTTCCAACTCTGAGGAGCTGGCTCCAAAGGATGCAGGTAGAAAAGGGTTGTTTTCATGTTTTCATGTGCTAGTGAACCATCTTCTAAGACTTGCTAACCGTATCCTCGTTGATCCACACAAAAAAAAAAAGTGTGGCCAGCAGGTCGAAGAGGTGATTCTGCCTCTGCTCCATTCTGGTGAGACCCTACAGCCAGCTCTGGAGTCCTCAGCACAGCGAATACATGGACCTGTTGGAGTGGGTCCAGAGGAGGGCCCGCTGAGATGAGAGGGATGGAGCACCTCTCCTATGAAGACAGGCTGAGAGAGTTTGGGGTTGTTCAGCCTGGAAAGAAGAATGGTCTGGAGAGACCTTATGGTGGCCTTTCAGTACTTAAAAAGGGCCTACAGGAAAGATGGGGACAATCTTTTTAGCAGGGCCTGTTATGATAGGACAAGGGGTAATGGCTTTAAACTAAAAGAGGGTAGATTCAGACTAGATGGAAGGAAGAAATTTTTTATGATGCGGGTGCTCAAACACTGGCACAGGTTGCCCGGAGAGGTGGTATCCCATCCCTGGAAACACTCAAGGTCAGGCAGGACAGGGCTCTGAGCAACCTGGTGTAGTTGAAGATGTCCCTTCTCACTGCAGGGCGGTTGGGCTAGATGACCTTTAAGTGTCCCTTTCTACCTGAACTATTCTATGATTGTAATGGTGTTAAGAGGAACTTTTGGCAGACTTGGGGTCTCCTGGATATTGGGGGCTACATGATCATCTTGGGCACATATGGTGTCCCCAGCCACTTCCCAGAACTCTAGTACCCATCTTGCATCAGCACTATGGTCTGACGATAGGAATACTACCGCAAGGCCACTGTCTTTGCTCAGAATATATGAAAGTCCCTGCTGTAAAGTGTAAGAATTGTACAGTGTGGGAAGACTTGTTGCTTCTCCTGTCCTGATCCACACCCTATTCAGCCTGTTCTCAGGGAGAGTTGATTGAAAGTATGTCTGTGTAGCTCTCTGTCTAATAGGGAATTCTTTACCTGCAGGATCCCTGTTTCAAAGCATCTCAGCTGCTTCCCCCAGAGCTCCTTGTTCTGTTCTGGGCTGCCATGCTTTGTGCTTTCTGAAAAAAGTCTTCTGGATGGCTGAAATCACTGTGCAAATCGCCTCACTTTAGAGCAGAGGTGCTACTGCTTTATGAAGCAGCAGCCTTTTGGAAGCTTTTTGATGTTCGCAACAAGTATTCTCTAAGGATAATAACTGGACAATTATTTAAGTCCTGACTTTAGTTCAGGGCGGGAGGGGGTGTCTCTCTTGCACTGTTAATCAACTCTATCTTCATCAAACTGTGCTCCAGTGTCATTACTGGGGCATAATTCAGAGGGAAGCGGAGCATAAACTTGTGTTACTGAGCCAAATTTGCTTAACCTACCTAAAATAGTCTGTCAAAGCTGTATTCCTCCAGGCCACCGCTAATTATATTTCTGTTGCTGAAGATCAGAATGACACTGTATGATCTGAGCTTCCTTTGATTTAAGGCCTCTTGCAGTGAGAAGTTTCTGGCTTACCCAGACAATAATGGAGGAAAAGAACTGTGAACTCTGGTAGGCAAGGAGAGGCGTCCTCATGTGTCTTTGCTCCCCTTGTTCCTTGAAACCTGCCTTGTCTTCCTGTAAAATGCAGTGCTTCAAAATGCAGAAGTGCCTGCACTGCCCCTCCAGCAGCCCTAGGCATCACTGGAGGGTCAGAAATGCAACAGTGAGGGCCAAGGTCAAAAATAGCTTCGGTACAAGAAATAACAAAAAGTTAGATTAGTTCTGAAGAAGGTCACAAATAAAGAGATTGAAGACTACAGACAAAGGTGGGAAATAAAGGCACATTATGCAGGTTGTTTTTTGGGGTTTTTTTGCTTAAAAATTTAGCAAGAGGAAACTGTTCTTGTGACAGTATGCTAAGCTTTGGAGCTAACTGCTGCAGGATTTTGGAAATGCTGAAATGCAGATGACCTCAAAGAATGAGTGAGCCCTTCTGTGGAAGGGACACGTGCTGCAGGTTATGGAGCATGGAGCCCCACCTCTAACTTTGAAAGTCCTTGGTCTCCTGACTTGTTGAAGAGTGCCCTAGGAAGCCTTCTTATGATCCGGGCTAGTGCTAAAGCTCTTGTCTAGATATTTGTTGGTAGTTGTTATCCAGTCCAGGATGCTAAGCTGGATGCAGGTTTTGTTGATCAGTGGAAGGAGCTGTTCTTAAGCTCTTGGGATAGTCTTGCTTTGCACCATACCCATCACCAGCAATGTCCATTATGTTCAATGCTGATGTACAGATAGCAACAGTGCTCAGGGCCTTAGCTTTTTCTGCAGGACCAAAACCTTAGTGGGATGTTTGTGTAGGAAGTGTGGCCAGAAACACTGTGTGGGATATGGTAAGGAGATAGGTGGTGTCTCTAGCTGTCTGCATCCTGTTCTTTTCTGCAGTTCTAACTAAGCTGTTCTTTATGTTTTTCATAGGACTTGCTAAACTCTTTCCTCATAGTTTCCATTGCTTGTTGATGATCATAACCCTTCTTACAGCGGAAATGTACCTGGTGAACATCTTAATGTTTTAGAAAGTCAGATAACAACCTTGAATCTGGCTAGGACGGTCCGCTCAGCGTTTCAGTGTGTTTTCTGGGATTGAGACACTGCTAGTTAGTGATTTCAGCCTCTTTCGTAAGTGAGGTTGAAAGCAGTCTGGTGACTCAACCCACACCAGATCTAGGCAGTGATAAGTTTGATATAGACTGAAATAAACTGTAAATTGTGCTAAACTGTTCTGAGCTGGAGCATGTACCTTGGGCAATAAGGGATGAGGCTGTGAACTTCTCTAAGGCTGCCAGATCTCATTTACGTTGCTTGGGGTAGAGCTTGAAACTTGAATTGGTTTTGGTATTGAGACAGAACCAGCCTGTATCTGGTGAGGACACAAATTGCTTCTCCAGTCTGCTGCTGGAGGACCAAAACCAGAAATGTGATGTCTAGGCAGGCAGCCTGGTGGAGGGATGCTTGCAGTGAAAATACACAAAGCTGGGTAGCAAGCTGGGGTCAAATCTTCAGTGAAGATTTCCTGCAAAAACCAAAAAGAGCACTGAATTTATTAGTGTGGACCCAGATGGATATCTTCATCCCCATCTGTTGGGCACTGAATGCCTATATCCTGAGGATCTGACAAAAGGCCTGGGGAGTCCATATTACTCAACCAACATGACCACAACTGGCTCTCAGTACTTAGTAATCCACGTAGCATTGCTTCAGAGTACAGTAAAGTATTTTGACTGTGATAGTTCAGGTATCAATCACCAAAATAGCTTGACTAAGCTAGAGGGGAGTCCTGCAGCACATGTTGACAGAAGATGGCTGGCAGTTAACTGCTGTGGTGTTCTCAGTATATAGTCAATAAAATACTTGTAATGGCATGCCAGCTCTCTATTCAAATGCACCATGGGTATCTGCTTTTTATCTCCAGGCTGAAAACAGAACTGTGTGAGAGCAGCAGCCTGCCTGAGTTGCTTTCCTTCAAATGCTGCCTTCATTTGCCCCCCCCCCCCCCGTTTTTGCCAGCTGACGGAAGTACAGCCTGTTGGTAGCTTAGTCAGACAGTGAGAGAAAGATTTGAAGGAATAAAGTTAATGTCACCCATGACCTGGGTAGGGAGAGATGGACAACCATCTTGAAATAGCTGGAGATCATCAAGGAGATGCAGTAGGTGTAATGCAACTTCTTACCTAAATATTTTTGTACTGTTTTAGGGAAGAGCATTGCTAGCTCCTTAATGTATATAACATGAGTGCTTGGCACGTTTCTGTATAAAAGCAAATATACTTGTAGGAATTTTTGACAAGGTATCTTTTGTGGATCAGCATATTGGGTACCTGGAAGGGGATGGAAGGTCAACCTCTTGCTGCTCTGCAAGAAGGCTGCTCCGGGAAAGGCATCATTGAACCTCTCCGTCCCTAAAGCTTAGAACAGTACGGAGTTACGGTAAACTTGATCACTTAAGAACATCCTCCACTCAGCAGCATCATGCATTAGTTGGTTTAATAATGTCAACTCTTTGACCCCAATTCTAGCTATTTATCTGGTTCCTAGCAGGTCTTAAGTTCAAGATCTCAATATGCAGAGACAAAATGATCCAAGGCTGGCACTGGTCTTGGGGAAAGAAAGTGCTGTGAATAGAGGAGTTGTTTCCAGCTCTGAACTAAAATGTTCCCAAAGTCAAACTGCTGTCTAGCTTGCCAGGGTGTGTAAAAAAAAAAAAAAAAAAAAAAAAAAAAAAAAAAAAGGGGGGAAAAAAAGAGAAAAAAAAAAAAATAAATAAAAATTAAAACACCCCTCCAAAAACCAAAGAAAATAAAAGAAGAGAAGGGAGAAGATAAACCGAGGGCTTCCACCAACGGCACCCGACGGCTGCAGCG
>NW_009647828.1:875730-887753 GCF_000708025.1 Charadrius vociferus
TCTTTTGGGTGTAATCACTTGCAACATCTGAGGACTTCGGGACCTTCTTGCTCACTGGAAGGCTGGTAAAAGGGCAGGGCATGTGGGAGCTCCCCAGAAAAGGAAATTACTGTCAAGTTACTCTCTGCTTTTATTTCAGTCTTTTCTACCTACTTTCTCAGGATTCCTAGCCAGGAGCCAGTCTGTCTGCAAGAGGAAACCATCTGAATGGATGACAGCGTGCCAGTGCTTCTGTAGGTGGCTCTTTGAAGTCTACTTGTTATCTTCAGCTAGGACACACAAAAAATGTAGAAGTGAAGGGCAGGGGGTAGGTGTTGTAATTGCAGCTGTCTGCAGAACAGGATCTGCAGCTTGGCATACACGAGTCTGTCACAGTGAACAATTCTGAATGCAGCTCTCAAACTGGCAAATAAGGGCTGGTTTCTGTCAGTTTGGTGGATAAAACTTGCTTCTGCTTATTGTTGCGGTAAGAGCTCTGCTAACAGTACTTAAAACATTTCATATAATTCTGCAACCTCAAGTGGAGAATGAGGAAAGGGGAGTATGGATGGGCTATTTAAAATACATAAAAATTAAGTGATGGATAGGTTGAAGCTTTTGAGCTTGGCTGGATGTTTCGTGGGTTTGGTGTAGTGCACTGAGGCTGAGTGTGCCCATTTGTATCCACATGAGTTGAAACTATCTGGATGGGTTATGAACTCTTACCTAGGTATGAAAATCTCTTGCCACAGAGCTTGCAGGTATCTTGAGGTGTCTGTGCATCTGAACACAGTTTTATATAGTTGAGTGCAGTTGCAAGATTTCAGAAATGAATCCTACACTGAATATCTTACATCCCTTTACATGTAGGGATCTTTCCTGTGACAAGGAAATAATTTTCTATTATTCTGGCACAGGACTGATGGTAAGACACTGAATTCGAAGATAAGAACCACTTGTTTTTCTTCCAACTCTCTGCTATTAAAAAAAAAAAACCAAACAACCCAAACACCAAAAACACCCTTGTTTCCTATACCATGACCTTTGGGTTTTTCCAGTTTGTGCAGGAATAATACTCTCCTGGGAGAGGATGACTAGACCACAGTCTAATTGGCTTAACAGTTGAAAACTTTCCCTCTAGTGAGCCAAAACTACCTTGCTCAGTTTTGTTCTGTTCCTTTCCAGTTCCTCTGTCTCAAAGCTTGTCCACAATTGCTTTTCTTGCAGATCAGTTTTCAGAGAAACCATAATTATTTTATTATTTGCTCTCAGGATCCTGTTTAGCTCTACCAACAACACTGGAGTGAGTGATTCCAACTGCAGGCTTTAAACCTACCTGTCTGATGCTTCATGCTAAGCAATGGAGCTGAATTATTAAAAAGCTGACTATTAATTCTAAGCTGCTTGATTATGCATAAGAATGGAACAAATGTAAGCCACAAAATATGGCGAAATCTTGCAGTCTACCTGGAATTTTTCATGGAACAGTTTTTTCCTTGAACCCTTTGTAGACTGGCAGGTGACTTAAAGTTTGCTACTGGGCTAACAAATGCTTAAGAGTTTCCCTCTCTGCCTTGCAAAGATGGAAAAGAAAGCTCATGGCCTCCAGATCACTCTGAAATGGTTTCTCCCTGTTACAAAGGGTTGCAGAAAGCATATTTAATCATCTCACCATTGGACTCAAGTGATTGTTGTAGCTTCCTTCCAACTGAAAATATTCTATTCTGTCTCAAGGATGGCTTGTCCAACTGTTTATTCTTTCTTCCCTCCCATTGGAAATGGAGGTGCATGGCTGGTGTTGGAAGAAAAAACAAAACAACAAAAAAAAAAAAACAACCAGTGAGGTGGTGGTTGGAGACAGGGAAGGTGCAGATGGATATGGTCCAGCCTCAGCTAGGTAGATCTATTTGGCTGCAGACCCTCTGAGCACCTGCAGAAGGTCTCTTCTGAAAGTGAGCTTGTTCTTACTGGAAAGAAGCATATTGTTTAATGTTTAGGAAAGCCCTTGGTTGAATGAAAACTGGCTGGTTCAACACAGGCTGTGGATAGCTTGTAGTGGACTGAAATGCAAAGTCAAGAAGGGAAGCCCTGAGCTTTGATTTAACTCCACCTACACTTAAGATACAGCTTCACAGAGTGACTATTTGCATCAACCAACAGAAGAGAAATGCAAGTGTGTGCCTGAACAAGAAAGATGGCTATTTGTAATGCTTTTGGACTCTTTCCTGCTTGGCCTTATACTTTGTCGCTGTTCACAGAGGGAGTAGATAAGTCCTTGATGGCATCAATATTCTACAGCATTTAATGCAAAAATATAATTATACAGGTACTGAGCTGCTTCATAATGGCATCTAGGGCTTTATTTATCCAGTTCTCTAGGCGGTGGGAATGCTACTGGTTCAAACTAGTTTTAAAGAACAAGTGCTATCTAATAGCTTGCATATCTGAGTCAGCTGGGCTTTTAACATCAAAAGAACTTGGTTTTGTTTAATCTGGCAGTAGGGAGAGTAACTCTTTCTCCTTCTCTGGGAGTTGGATTACAAACTCTTGAATTTGCTGTTGAGAGGTGCTATTAGTGTTTATGCTGGAGTGACAGTGAGGTCTGTGTACCAGCGTCCTAAACCATGCTAGGTGGTGGTCCCTCTCTGCAACCTCATTGCTTACCTGGGTGTGAAAATGAGGCAAAACTGTGGCTATATTTTCAGGCAGTGACTCCTGCAGTCTATGGCACTGATCATCAAGCAGCCGATTGAGTTTTTGATTACTGGGAATATTATTTTAATGGTTTTAATGGTCTGTGCTTCAGTATGTACACACCAGGCTATTGCTTTCATGCTCTAATTAGTTCTCTCAAAGACTTACTTGTAAATGGGAGAATTTCTATCCCATATCTGTAGGGCTGGAAGAAGATGGAAATCTTTCATAAACCTTGAGTGATTTTGGTTTTTTTAAGGAGGTAAATGCTGCCTGGCTACTCTGTGTTAGAGCATTTCTTACCAAGGAAGGTAGTGAAGGTGGTGAACACCTTCTTAGATCTGTCCTGTAAGTGACTAAAGTGTGTCTCTTTATTCCTTAGAGGGGGTAAAGCACTGCAAGATGGACAGCCTTATACCTGTCCCTTTGTGCCCCAACCAACCCGAAACAGCTGTTAAAAGGGTTTTGTCCTACCTGTGCAATTGAGGTGCACTAGTGATTACTGTGTGCTTTTACTTAACAGTGAGAAAGCAGATCTCCTTGTTGCTTCCTTATTGTAGCCTGGAAGTTGTGTTTGTGCTGATGGTGGGGAGGTGAAGATGTGAATTGGTCCTCCCAGAGGTGAGATTAAACTCATCAATTAGCTTGGCTTAATCTGAGGATCTAGTTCTAACTTTAGTTCTAACATAGATTTATTGCTGGTGGGGCCTTCAGCTCACCATAAACCTCTGTATCTGTCTGGCTAAGAGGCCCTTCAGTCCCTGTAGGGACCAGGTACTGGCATCCACATTCCCTTCCTAACAGCTGAGCTAAGCACCATAGTGTTGCTCCACTGTTGGGTTCTACTGTTGTGTTAGCTTTAATGTCACTTTACTCGTTTCAGAGTAAAGTTGCTTTGAAGCGATGGACACTCAGACCTGAGCTGATGTGATAACCCCACAAGTACACGGAGACCCTCTGCTCTCGGTGAATCCACAGAGGGTAGCAATGCCTCTTTTCTAAGAGGACTTGGTCAGGCATGCGGTATTTCTCACACAACTCAAACCCTTTGCTGGCTACTTGGACTTGACACTTTTCTTGAAACGCCTCTTCTACTGCATCCTTTTACCAAATACCCAGTTCTGATCCCAGTCTGCAGTGTCAAAGCTAGAGGCATCAAGTTGTAATCATTTAACTTGGAAAACCAGTGCATCCCTGCTACTTGTACCCTACTGTCCCATCACTGGGGAAAGGTGGCACCTCAAGGAGAGAAAAGTGAGAGGCTTTTCATGCAACTCAATTTGAGTTAAACAGGCATGACAAACTGTGAATCTGTTTTAGCAGCAAGTTAAACACTATTGGGCTTTGAAGCTTGTTGTGGAACTTGAGCGGCTTTTTTCTGTTCTTGTGTATTTGCTGCCAGCAATTGTATCTACTCAGTGAGATGAAAGTAGTCATCCCAAAGTGTGAAGAATCTTCACAACCACATCCCAGCATATGATCCCTTTTTGTGTTAAAAGTGGGGTTTTTAGCTTGTCTGGAAACTGTTACAGTTGTGCCTGACTTCCAGCTTCTCTGTGCTGCAAGTCCTCACGAACCTGCCACTGAGTTCGATTAGAAAGTACTTTTGCCTGGAAAATGTTGGTCTTTATGTTTGTTCTCATCTCTGCTGCTTCCTGTGGGCTTTTGCTTGGTATGAAACTGCACTGGTGCCCTCCTCTCTTTGGTCATGAAGGTTTCAGGTAAATATTTACATCCATGGATGTCTTGTGATCTGACTGGATGTGTTAGGCAAGGGGCTCTGCAAGTGTGCATAGCTAAGATTTAAGGTTATTCCTTATTACATCTTTAGATGTTGCTGAGTGTTCCTGTTTTTTATCTACTGCCCTCAGTTGTGTAATTCTTTATTGCTCTATTACATGACATCATCTGGATCTGTTGCTCTAGTCCGTTCTCTGAGCTTCATAACATGTTCAGCTGAGTCTTGGGTAAGGACCGTCATTTATTTCTAAATCCATTAGCGTTCTGAAAATAACTAAATAAATGCCATGCTAAACTCCTTATCATCAGCACGTTGCCTCCAGCAGCAGTGAAAATATTCACATTGTTTGAGTCGCTGCTAACTGCTAAAGAGAGGCTGGGGTTGCCAGTGGCTGGACTAGTTACTGAGTTGTTTTTCTTTAAATTGTGCTCTTGCACAAAAAAGGCTGGCAAGTGTGTTCTCTACTGGAATCAACAATCTCTTATGCTCTGAGGCTAAACTAAGGCTGAAGTCAGCTATTCAGCTGTGACTCTGTGCAAATCTATTGTGTGTTTATCTCTGCCTGAGACCTACTCATTAAGCTAGCAAGACTCTTTGTATGGTTGTAGCATCATTTAAGGGTAGGCTTTTCCTATGATCTTACCCATGTAGAAACCTAAGCAACAGAAAACCATCTCTTGCTGAATTTCAGGTGACTTCAGTGGCATGACTGGGTCTCAGCAATGCTGCTGTACCAGTATATACTCTGCCCCATAACAATGAGGTGTGCTGGTTCATAGGCACATGCTGGCAGGATGTAGATGGAGCCTGGGCACTCTGGTCCTTGGTTTACTGCTGCTACAGGGTCCAGGAAGCAATGATACAGGTGAGAAACTGTGTCCTATTGTTAATGAGCCATGAAATGGAGATGTGCTTTGAACTCCATGGAGATGTCTTCTCTTTAATTGCTACAGAAAGGTAAACTGATGCTCAGGTGTTAAAGTGGCAGGCTAGAGCTTAAGCTCCTGGATGGGAGATAGATTTCAATTCCCTGCTCCATTAGAAGTAACTTTTTCTTTATAACAAAATAACCCTGAGCAATATTCCTTCAAACTCTGATTTAAATCTTGCCCTCAGGTGGAGCACGCTCAAGAGCCTGAGGACAGATCGTAGCTGTAAGAGCAATGAAGTCCATGTGCTATTGCTGCTCTCTTGAGCTGCTCTTTACATCATGTCCCTTTGTCTTCTTCAGGTCTCTTAACCTGTTCAGCTGTGATGCGCCTCTCCTTTTCTACAAGAGTTGGAAAAGTTTGAGGTGAAGTTTGGTGTGTTGTAGGACTCCAAGGTCCTGATTAGATTTAGATTAGGCTTTGTGTTAGCACTTCCCTGAGGAAATACCTCTCTCTTCTGCTTCCCACATGTGTCTTGCAAGGAGCATGGCAGGCCTTGTGATGCGCTGCACTGTGCTTTAATCAGTCAGCCAAGAGGAGTGCATGGGGCTGCCCTGTCTAATGGAAGCTTTCAGTGGCCACAAGTCTAAGCCAAACTTACAGCTTGCTGGTTGCAGCCTCGAGAGATCATAGAATCATAGAGTGGTTTGCGTTGGAAAGGACCTTAAATATCATCTAATTCCAACCCCCCTGCCATGGCAGGGACACCTTCCACTAGACCAAGTTGCTCAAAGCCCCATCCAGCCTGGCTCTAAACATCTCCAGGGATGGGGCATCCACAACTTCCCTGGGCAATGTGTTCCAATGCCTCACCAGCCTCAGAGTGAAAACTTTCTTCCTAATACCTATTAAAAAAAATCTACCTTCTTCCAGTTTGAAGCCATTATCCCTCATCCTATCACTGCATGTCCTTGTAAAAAGTCCCTCTCCAGCCTTCTTGTAGGCCCCCTTGAGATACTTTAAGGCTGCAATAAGGTCTCCCCGGAGCCTTCTCTTCTCCAGGCTGAACAACCCCAACTCTCTCAGCCTGTCTTCATAGGAGAGGTGCTCCAGCCCTCTGATCTTTGTGGCCCTCCTCTGGACTCGTTCCAACAGGTCTATGTCCTTCTTATGTTAAGGGCTCCAGAGGGAGGCAATATTCCAGGTGTGGTCTCACAAGAGCAGAGTAGAGGGGCAGAATCACCTCCTTCAACCTGCTGGCCATGCTTCTTTTGATGCAGCCCAGGACGCCGCTGGCCTTCTGGGCTGCAAGCACACATTGCTGGTTCGGGTTTAGCTTCTCATCAACCAACACCCCCAAGTCCTTCTCCTTGGGGCTGCTCTCAATCCATTCTCTGCCCAACTGCATTTGTGCATGGGATTGCCCTGGCCCATGTGCAGGACCTTGCACTTGGCCTTGTTGAACTTCATGAGGTTTGCACAAGCCCATCTTTCAATCCTGTCAAGGTCCTAGATGGCATCCCTCCACTCCACTGTGTTGATCCCCAGACAAATCTTCTGCTAACGAAATACTTTAGCAGACCATGAAATGCCCCTCTTGCTCCCTTTGTTTCCAAGGTAAGCCCAGCTAATGTGGACCTGAGTCTGACCAAGTCTTGTCTTAGTGTGTTGTGACCCCATCTTTTTAGTAATGTGTGAGTTTGGCCAGTCTTGGACTACCTGATCTCAAATGTTGCTTGTGAAATGTTTTGTGAAAAATAGATGGCTGGATGAGGAGCAACTCTTTTAGTGTCCCTACTGAGGGGAAGAGCTGAGCAACCCCTGTTCCTGGACACACAGGAAGGGTATGGTTTTCTTGCCCTGTGGTCCAGGCAGCTTCTGGGGATGGCCAAGTAGTCTGTAGTTAATATTTTGGCCCTTAGGGCCCCAGACAATGAGAACAGCGTTCATTCAGTCCCTGTTAACTGATGCAGTCGGGAGACAAAAGCTCAGGCAGCGTTGGTGCCCATCACATGAACCACAGCTTAGTACTGCAGGTGTGCAGCCATGCTGGCTCCTGCTCTGCTGGCAGGTGGGATCTTCACACTTACAAGACCTTCCAGTCAGGATGTCCAGGTTTTGTTAGGGAGTCCTTAGTCCTGCTTCTCCTGTAGAGGTGAGACCTATTGGAAAATGCATCCAAAGAGCTGATGCTGTCCTCTGCCCCCAGTGTGCGCTCCTTAGGGAGGGCTGGAGCAGGGACTTTGCAGTCAGCTCCTCTCCACACTGCAGTTTACTCCTGTGGCATTCAGCTCCTGTCCAAGAGGGCAATGCTTGGGTGAAAGTTGCTCCTCTTGAATGCTTGCAGGAGACCCTTAAACTACCTCCTGGAGGTGACAGCATCTTTGTCCCAAGAAAAATGAATTGTGTTTTGAGGTATAGGGAGGGGGACTGTGATTAGGGTAAGGATTGTGCATCAAACAGTTACGATGTTTGAGCACTCAGTCCTGCTTGCACCTCCCTGCTCTAGCTGGTGGTAACACAAGTTGGCTCGCACAGTCCTGGCCTAATAAAACCTGCATGCTGGTGTGACTTCTGCCAGGGAGTTTCTGCCTCTAGCTCTGGCGGAGCACCGTGGAGAGACTGGCTGCCTTCCCCAGCTCCTGCCAGTGCCAGGAGGAAATCACCATCTGGGTGCAATCTGCATCTAAAGGACTCTGACCCTTCCCAGCAGCCCTTGGTCTGAGCACCAGCCCTGGTCCTTGCTGACCCTGCATAGCTCCAAGTATCTGTAGGAGAGAGCCAGCAGTGCTTGAGGAGCTGTGGGAAGCTGTAGGTGGGGGGAACCACAAAAAACAAACTACTGGAGGGGGACAATGGAATGAGTAGTTACGTACCTCTTAATCAAATATAATTAATTTCTCCTTTTGTTAGATGTGACTGGCCCTTCCCTTAGTTGTGAAGGTGAGCAGGGAGAAGCAGCAGTGTTGTGTCTTTGCCTTAAAGCATCAGGCTTCTGGGTCAGTGTCTTGTGGTGCTGCCTCTTTAACTCCCCTGAACCCTTTTGTGCTAAAGGGACCATTGTGCCTTTTCTTGGAGTTGTTTCGCGGCTGTTGCTACAGTCTTCTCTTTCATAGTTGAATGACTTTCTGGGGCAGGGGGGGAACTCTTAAAGGATAACTTGAGATGTGCTCCCTTGTATCTGGAGGTACGGATATAGTCCTGCCTCATATTTACTTGTGCCTTTGCGGTGGGCTGGCACCGAAAAAAAAAAAAGTGATAGTTGCTAAAGTCACCATGATGTCTCAATCTGCAGGCTGCAACTACTCAAACTGCAAGGTCACTAGTTACCTTGGCCTCTGATACTGAAGTTCCTTAACAAATCTGGTGCCCCAAACTAGTCTGGGTCTCTGCAGACCATTGTGCCAGAGCAACTTCAAACATCTGTCCCAAAATGGGATCCTTAGTGCTGTGGTTGAGACCTGTGGGATTCAGGGGTGAGACCAAAGAGCACTGAGGCAGATGGCAGGCATATAGACACTTAAAATCCTTCCAAACGACAGGAACTCAAAAAGGAGCTGTTATCTGGTGGTTCCCCTCCTCGGAGGGGGGTTCCCAGCAGGACACTGTGCTCCCTCTGCTGTGCTGCAGCACTTACTGCACTGTCCTGCAAGCAGGGCTGGTCTCCTCCAGCTGATAGCGCACAGAAGGATGTGCAACAGGAGCTCCAGTTGTGAACCAAAGTGACACTTCACTCGAGTTGTGGTCAAAGCAGCAAGAGGTGGGAGGGGATTTAAGGAGTTCAGTTATTCCGATTAAAACGGAATAAACCAACTCTGACTGCAGGTATGGTGGTGCTTAAATTATTTTTTTTCTTTTTTATCCCGTGAGCAACTTCTTTGCTTTTGTTTAAAGTCTTGGCTGCGTCACAGCCATGGGAGGAATCCCAGCACTACTTCATGCATGAGTGTTGGAGAAGAGTTTCTCTGCAATGCTTGGGTCCACCTAGTGTTTCTTTCTGGGCTCCAAACTCTTGCAGGCTCCAGTGCTAGCCCACCAGAAAGATCATGGTCTTGGCAAAAGTGTCCTGCTAAAAAGCAAACATACCTGGTATCTGTCCCTGGCTTGGAGGAAACCCAAGTATCTTCTGCTCTGCTACATGGCTAATCCTGCTGGACCAGGCAATCAGGTCCTGTATGATCTGGTTGTGAAGGCAAGCAAAAATCCACTTCCTGCTGGATTCTAGCCCCGAACCAGCCTAGGTACAAAGAGCTACTTAATGCCAATCAGGCAGTCAAGAAGAAATAACTTGCTGAGAGGATGACGAGCCATCTGCCTTGAAGGGAGGTTGTCTTTGTGCATAAAGCCTGTTACTTGCTGGAGGGGGATACTCAAATGAGGCTCCTCACAAGCTGAAGGGCTCAGTGTAGGGTGTAACTCCTGATCCTTGGATCCAGCTCCCTCTGGGTGACTGCACTTAGCTGGGCCAGTGGAGGCTGCTTGCAAAAAGCAGGTCTGGAGACACTGGTATAGACCAGATACCTTCTGTCTGGCACTATCTGATCTCTTCTCTGGTGCCTGGCATCATATCGGATAAGCTGATACCTTCCAGAAAGCTATACTGGTGATGGGGCTAATATTTCTAGTAAGGGACACCTACTGCTGTAACAACCCTTCCTCATAGTGAAAGATGGTTTGGGGTATAAAAGGAAATCGATATGGGGCCCAGTTTTCCACTGTGATAGCTGTGGGCCCGTAGGATGCAAGCCTTGGAGGAATCATACAAACCCCTGTGGGAGACTTCTATGAAATACAGCCCCGCAAAGTTGTACTTGTGTGTTCTCACATGTAATCCCATAGTTGTCTCCTTCCTGGTCATCGTTTCCCAGGAGGAGCTAACAAGGTCACTTCTTGAGTAACTGAGGTCCCAATCACCTAATGTAACTGGATGCCTTGTATTCAACTTGTACAAGGAGTTAAATGTGGTATTAAATGTGTACCGTTTAAACCATTAAAACAGCTATTAACTTCTGCAATGTATGCATCTTCCAAACCAACATAACTGGATTAAAATCAAATCTCCCCACTGTTCTTGATATGATGATTTTTGGGTGGGAATGGTTTTCTCTTGTGAGCTGAAGGAGATGGCACTTAGCATTTGAAACTGGAAAGTGAGTTGATTCCTTGAAATTAATCTAGGTGCTAAATAAGCATGAATACTCTTTTCTCCCATATTTGCTGCATATGGGAGTATTGGATATTACGGTATTAATATATAATAATACAATATTACTACTGGATATTACAGTAGCTTAAGCCTTGAAGTCTTGGCAGGGGTTTTCCTGCCTCCAGCTGAAATGGTGTCAAATGGTTTTCTAGGGGTGTTTTTCTGGATGTGATTTAGTGGGTGGGGAAGGCTCACTCTGGATATGTTGCCTTGAGACCAAGATCTGTAGCAATCAAAAGCCAGGATCTTTAAGATTTCTTTAAACCCCCCTCACCCCTAACTTCCAAATTTCCCAAATTGCTTGCTGCAGCTAGATCAGCTCAGGGACCCTTTTAGAGAAAGGAAAGATTGGGAAATGGAGGAACAAAACAGCCTGAGCCCAGCCTTTATGTGTAGTATAGGTACTCATCCTAATATGATACTGTGTACAAACTGGAGGCAATGCAAATGTCCTCTTACCAGCTTCTAATTGCTGTCTTGCTTTTATTTCAGCAAAGGATCCTTAAGCTTCACTCGCTGCTTTTCCAACTGCTTTGTGTTCAGTGCTCCTGGTGTTAGCACCTCGAGGATCCTTAAGCTTCACTCACTGCTTTTCCAACTGCTTTTCCAACTGCTTTTTGTTCAGTGCTCCTGGTGTTAGCACCTCCCTCCTGGGGAGAGTGACTTGAGTAGGGAGGCAAAAAAACGCACTAAAGCTTGCTCAGATTGTGAGCAAACAAGGTGGTAGTGGCTGGGAAAAGCTCACAAAAAAAAAAGCAACAATGTTTGCAGGAACTTAAGAAATGTGCCTGTGTTTCTTCAAGCAAAGCCTACGGGTTGGAGAGCATCGCTCTGCACCTGCTTTTAAAGACATTGTTGTTGCTGCTTAACTCTAAAAAGAAATGGGGGGGGTATATCACTGTGCTGTACCCCAGGGATTCATTTTGAATCCCAGCTGGCTGTACTGGGTTATTTCGGAGGAAGTTTTGAAGGGGCAGAGAAAACCAGTCCGAATGATGGGACTCTGGTGTACATCAGCATGCTTTACGGGAGAAGCAAGACTTGTCAGCTTGGTGCTGTTTCCCAGCTCTGAAGTTATGGGCAGCATCTCACCTGTTAACACTTCTCATAGCCTTGTGCTCTTAGAAAAGTGAGAACTGGGTGGGGGTTTTTTGTTTTGTTTTTTGGACAGATGAGCCTCAGCACAGGAGGGCTGGAGGGCTGGATGGTGGGATATGGACTTTTAACCCTTGCTTTTTGGGTGGACCCGGGTCTGTGCCCCGAGGTCCTGGGCCGGACCGGGCGCGATGGGCAGGGGCTGCGGGGCGGGCGGCGCTAGGACCCGGGCAGGGGTGTGACACCGCTCCGTCCCTTCCCCTTCCAGCCCGCGCTCCTGCACCGCCACTCTCTGTATTTTTTTTGGCTGCGCTGTCTCTTTTTTTTTTTTTGGGTGGGTGCGTTGGGGAAAAATTAAATAAATAACTAAACCCCTTCGAAACCACAAGAAAGCCCCGCAAAGTGGCGAGATGAAGACGGGAGGAGAGGAACACCCCAG
>NW_009647828.1:888227-920344 GCF_000708025.1 Charadrius vociferus
GGCTGCCTGACTTCGTGTTTTATGGTGTAAAAAAGTCGCAATAAAAAAAAAGAAAAAAAAAAAGTGAAACTATATGGCTTAAGCTGAACTCGTGTAAAGGGTTTGGGCAGTCGCGTGCATTGTCAACCCCTCCGGCGATGTGGTATCTTTGAAAGACGGGGACGGGGGGTTTAAACGCACTTGGAAATGCACTTTGTGATTTACGCTAAACTTCAGAAAATAACTTCTAAAGTGCCGCCCCCCCCGCCTTACCGAAGGAAGCACTTCCTTAATCAGCATGGCTGCGTTAGCGCTGGTTTGACACTAAATTAAATGACAGGGACTTGGGCTCCCGTAGGAAAGTTTGGTCTGGAGTAAAAGCAACTGTAGGTGGCACAACAGCTTTGCTGCCTGCGAAGCAGCGAGCGGGAGGCTGCTCCTCAAACTATTGAGGATCTTTGCTCGGGGAGGATTGTGTCCTTGTTTTGTCCCCCTCTCAGTTTAATGAAAAAGTTTATTTCAGATCTGATGTTCTTCCTCAAAGCTTTCTTCTGCACTTCTGTTTTTCGTGTCCAGGACTATTGTTCTTCCTCTTGAGACCTGGTGGTGTGGAGTGGCCATCCATCAGCAATGTGCACGTGAACAACTGCAGTTGGGAACATACAAGTTCTTTCCCAGTGTGCAATGTTTGCAGGACTTCCCATATCGGTTTTCTCTAGGTGTGAACATAGCTTTATCCCTGCTTTGCAGAGTTCCTGTCCCTCAAAAGCTGTAGCTGAAGCATGGGATGAACTGCTTGACCCAGGGCTGGATAAATCCAGTGGCATTTCAGCCTTCTCACCTGGGTTGCTCTTGGAGTTGGTTTTGTGGCTGTCTTTTTTGGAGGCTGGAAGGATACAGTGATGCAACGCTTTAGTCCTGTGTACACTGCGACCTCAGTCATTGCTGCCACCCTTGAGCCGTACGTCTCCGTTTCACTGTTATAATCAAGATGTGTTGGCTAATCCAGCTCAGCCAGAATCCTCTACTTTTGAAATATCTGTGGCTTTTATACAGTTGCCACTCTGTAAGAATTATGTACCGCAGAGGAAGTTCCTCGCCGGCTCTCATGTTGTTCCTTAGCAATTTGAATGCTTCAGGTTGTTTAAACGAACATAGCTAGAAATATGAGTTGGGCTTTTAAATGGAGCACTTGATTGACTCCCCCAGTGGCATCAGACATCTGTATGTAAACTCGTAGTGCCTTGACTTCTAGTAAAGCTGTAGTAAATCATTTAAGGCTGTAAACAGTTGTTAAAGCAAGCTTTATTTTTATGTTGAGTCAATGTGAAAACAAAAATGTCTTGGTTTTAAATGTGAGACGATCCAAAAATGGAAGTTTTCTGTATTGTCTTAAAGAATGAAGTGTCAGTGAAAAGTTTGCTATTTCTTGCAGAAGGGAGCTTGAGGTTAGGTACAAAGTTGGATTTTAGTCTGGAGTTATTTGACTTAGCCTGGAGCTGTTTTATTTGCCTGTATAAGACTAAAAGCCAAACTTTGTCCGTGCAGAACTGCACCACATATGTACTTTATGCCTAAAGACAGGTGCTAAATCACATTACCTAGGGGGAAAGCTGTGTTTTTCTTTTTTTTTTTTTTCCAGTGAGTAATTCTAATACTGTGCTGTGATTTAGGTGTCTCTGGGAAGTCACAGTGATTGCTGTCCAAAAGCTTTCTATTGCTCTAGCTTGGGTGGCACTTGAGTTACTTCTTCGTAATGCAAAACCACTGAGTTTCACATTCCTAATGCAAAACCATTTCTAGAAAAGTCCTATTTCTTTATGTGGGATTTCTCTGGGAGTAAACAACTCTCTGGGACACTTTAATGACTCATCATCATGAAACTGTCATCTACCCTCTAAATATGTAAATTACAGCCAATCACACCAGCAGATACCCAGCATATGTTAAGTCAAGCTACCTTTGCTGCTAGCAGCAGCTGGGGCATGGCATGGTGCCTTCGCTGCCAAAGGGGGTTAAGGAGTCCACTGTGAAGGGATGCAGTGCAGTAAGGTGAAAAACTGGGAATGCTGAGGCAATTCCTTAAGGTTCATCCTAATTTGAGTCTAAGCAGTGTTTTGTGATCATGAAGTCTGCAAAGCAGCTCCTTCAGGAGTTTTTGTTGGGACCTGGTGAAAGTGGAAAGACTCCCTTTTTTTTTTTTTTTAATGCAGTATAACTTTCTAAATATGATCTAGTATAAGCTCCCTATAAAGCCGTTCTGCAGAGCATGGTGACATGCTGGCCTGGAGCAGAGCACTGCAGGCTTCTGCATCTGTCAGTGCTGGCTTTGATATCAAAGCGCTTAGCTGTCACTTATAACTCCATGGGTTTTTCTGTTCCTCCTTTCTAAATTCATCTCTGGCTCTGACTGACTTGCAATTAAAAACAAACAAACAAATAAAAAAAGGCAGCAGTACGAACAGCTTCAGTCTAACTCTGTTATTGAAGAGGGGTCCGCAAGCTCTGATGGACAAGTAGGAGCTGTGATTTGGGTAGGGCATGGAGGGAATAGAGTCCAGTTTCATTCCTCATAAATGCCCTGCTGAGAAACTTCAAGAAGATGGGGAGAAGAGCATGAGAACCTGGTATAAGCCACTGGAGTGGATAATGCTGACTTGTGTTGGGCAGGAACTTTTTTGCCTGCACAGGTGCTTTTTAGCTGTCTAGGTTTGAAGGACATGATGCAAATGGCAGAAAAAGGGCTTGTGGGGCTGTGTCTGCCCAAAGGCCTTTCCTGCAGCCATACCATGGTGGGGGATGGATGGAGACTAGTGATAATATGGGCTCTGGCAGGGGGGAAAAAACCCAGATTTGGAGGCGGCGGAGGGATCTCAGCTGGTCAGTGTTCAGAGCTGGGCAACCTTGGTCTCAAGATGCTGCAGGTGGATTTTGAACATCAATGGTGATTAAGTGAGTTATTGCTGGGTGCTACCCACTCATGGGGGCAGATAAGGAGTTGAAAACTAGGAGGGGGGCAGTCTGGGGGCTGAGGATGAGGTGGCCTTCCTCCCCTTTTGGTGTTGGGGCAGGTGCTGGTACCCTGCAGTGGTGGGAGCTGCCACTTGAACTCACCCCCTGGGGAAAAAGCACCCCACAGGGGCACAGTGTCAGGCACCAGGTTTATTCTCCTTTTCCTCTCACCCGCTGCCATCTCTTACTCCAGGAGTTAAACGCCTCTTCCCCCTGCTCCGAGCCTAATTGCGTCCCCAGGGTTTAACACGCGTGTGTTTGTTTTATTCAACGTGTTGGCTGTTCCCACCGGAACAGGCTGATTTTTTTATTTTTATTTTTTTTAGGGATTGAGCTTTTTTTTGCTTATTGTGCACAACAAGCTACTGCACAAGATATTCGGGGGGGGGGGGGGGGGAATTGTAGTAATGCCAATACTTTTTTGAATATTATAAACCTGGCTTATCAGCCTGACGCAGAGCTGGAATTTGTCTCTTCCTGTGCTGCATCTCTGCTTTCTGAGAGGGGCGTTTAAATACAGGCTGGAGACGCAGCCTTTCCAGTGTGCTTTGCTGGGCTGTGACAGCAGCAGCGGGGCTGCTCGAGCAGCTTTCTTTTTGCACTAATTCCTCTCCAAAAAGGAACTTCTCGGGGAGAAGGCTCTGAGACTGCATGTCCCAACAGTACCCGCTGAAGGAGGTGAAGGGAGACGCGGTTTGCTTCGTACCTGGCTCTCCTATTTTCTCCGTCCTAATGGAGCCAGCTTCTTTTTGCTACCCCCGGCTCACCTTTCTCCGCTCGCCCTATGGCCAGTTCGGGGCGAGCGCTGGCTCTTCGCAAGATTTGGCCCCATGGCCGCAACGGTTGGTGACACAGAGGTGGACTGGGCCGGTGGACGGTGCGTGACAGGGGATGAAAGGGTTGGGAACTGGGGAGAGGGTGGTATGGGGTAGCAGAGAAGGCCACTGAGGTTTGGGGGGGCTTTGGAGACGGTGGGTGAGGATGGAGGCAATCAAAGGTAGGACTTGGTGGATGTGTTCGCGCTGTTTTGTTGATGCGCTCTCCTCTTGGACCTCTCTTGGTGGTGCTTGCTTGGCCACTGTCATCTCCACCTCGGAGCAGCTCTGGTCCCTGCTACACCCTCATGCCTGAGCGGGTTGGCCAGGGAGAGCTGATAAACAACCTCAGCATGGAGGAAAAAAAAAAAAGAAACTGATCTTAGCCAGTCTTTTGTTTCATAAGCTTGTTCACTTGCTGAAATGAATCCGTCAGTGTTTGAAACCTGAAATACCTGCTGGAGGCTAGGCGGGCTCGTTTCACCTTTAGGGTTGTGATGCTGTCAGCTCTGTCCTTTTAACTGTTATTAAAGGTATCAAGTGTGGGTATAGGGGAAGATATTAAGATCCTCTGTTGATTTGTCTCACTACAGGGAAGTACCTTAACAGTATTAGCTTGGTTCAAAATTTTACACGTTGCTTTACTGCAAAGAATCTATATGGAGAAACTCGGTAATTTCTGCTGTTTTAGGATCTGAGCCCTGCTGTTAGTGCTGATCCCAAGAACAGGAGTCTTGACTGTAAAACTTTTTTTGAGAAGATAATAAGCTTGATGAGATGAGGTCCTGAGCAGCCTGATGTAGCTTTGAAGATGGTCCTGCCTGGAGCAAGGAGTGGGGCTAGAGACCTCCGAGGGTCTCTTCCACCCCCATGTACTTTGAGCTAGGGTATACTTCCTTTACATCTTATTAACAGTCTGAATAATATGATGTGCCTTACCTGGAAAAGCTTGTCAGGTGGCATGCAAAATAAAAAAAAAAATATGGAGGAGACTGGATGAGCAGTCTCAGCAGAGAAAATGCGTAGGAGGTGTTTAAAAACATGCATTGCCTGTGGTTTCATGCAGCGGAAACAAGTCTGTAGCAAGGACTGAAAACGGGGGTATGTGGCTCTGACTGAATCCCTCAGCTAAAAGTGATGCCTCTTCCCGAACCGTGCCCTGCCTCGCCTTGCTTTGCGCTTGGAAACGTTTGCTGCTGCCTGGTAAATATGATCCCTGGGAAATTTTTACTTAAGTTGCAGTAATTGTCAGAGTTGCTGTAGGGGAGTGACCCAATCTTGCCAGCATTTGGATAGCTCGCTGTTTATTTCTGTCTTTTTTTTTTTTTAGGGTTCTGCCTTTTCTAAGGCTGACTTGATGTTGCTTTGAGTACTTAGGTCCGTGTCGTCCCCCCCCCGCTTTTTTTTTTTTGGCCAGCATAGACCATTCCTCGGGGCTTTAAATATCCAGCGGGGAGAGACTTGGCTTATTGTTATGAAAATCTTGAATTGTAAGGAAAGTGAAGCAGTAGAACAGGCTGGAGGAGGGGGAGGATGTGGCATCTTTCCTCCAAAGCTTTTTAGGGACTGCATAGTCAAGCACTGGGCTTAGATGTAAGTCTCTTTGGATGCGGTGAGATCTTCTCAGCTCTGTTTTGTGCAACTTGCTGTTTTAGTGCAGAATTACTGTTCTGTTTCTCATTCCCTTATGCAGGCTTCTCATTGAATGCATGTGTTAACCCTGGCACTGCTGCTGCCCATGCAGCCGAACTGTCATGCTGGGTAGCGTGGAAAAAAGACATCGGAGCCCAGCTCCACAATCGGGCAGGCACCTCGCTCGCAGAGTACAGCAGCTGTATCTTTAAAATTTGCTATATTTACCTCTCAACAGCAGGTTTTCTTGACTCCCTCTCTTCCTGCATCTTCACATCCTCTTGTTTTCCCTGTACTTCTGTCTGTAAGGTACAGTATCTTCTCACTTCAGTTGAGCCTGGCTGCCACAAAGCTTTTTTTTTTTTTTTAAGGAGGCACACAAGCTTTCTCTGTACAGCATCCAGCAAAAACTGCCGGCTCTGAAGCTCAGGGTCACTTTAATTATTCTATTTTTCCTCCTTGCTACCAGAGGCAAATAGCTCCGAGAAGCAGCGGGATCTGGGTGGCTGGAGGAGAAAAACCCTAAGCCCAGCTGTGGCATGCGGAGTGGTGCTTTGCAGGCGTGAAGTTAGCGGCTTGCTGGCATCCCTGCTCCGGTTGGGAGAGCTGGGTTGGAGGTGCCCATCTGGGAGCTAATGGGTCACGCTCTCACTCCACCCATTCGCCGCTCACCAATTGGAAGTGAGGGAGAAAGATGCTCTGGACGGATTAATATTGGAGCCATTGAAAAAGCAGGAGCCACTGCCGCCTCAGCCACCTGAGCAATTTGGGAACAAGTGTGGTGGCTCAGGGACAGCAGCCAGGAGGGGAGCGGAGGCTGTTTGAACAGCATCTCTATTGAAGAAGTAGCGCAGGTAAGTTGTGTTCTTGGAGGAAAAAAAAAAAACAACCAAACAAACAAAACCCAACAAAAAAACCCCAAAACCCCAGTGTTGCTGGGCGATGCATTTGGACAGGAAATCTAGAAAACCATCTCTGCCAGCTCTTTAATTATTTAATTCACTAAAGTAAGGCAGTACTTGATGTATTTTCAATGGGCTTTGCTGCTTAGTGATGATATCTATTGCCTGTGCCGGATGTCTCTGTGCTGTTGTGTTTAAGGATGGAGAATACCTTTTGAATTCAATTTACATTAACCAGAGTGCTGTCTTTCAGGGTTTGAATTTAGTTTCAAGATATGTATGGGGAAAGGAGCACAAGGGATCTTACCTGTTCTGTTTTCTTTTTCTTTAATTAATGCTAAAACATCTTAACAGCCTGTCTGCAACGCTTTACATACTGATGTTTCACGTGGGGAAAGTGCAATGCTGAGTGAAAACAAAATGCATATATGTAATCTGTCTAAAATGCTAGCAAACATCATCCCTGTTGCTGTAGCCATGGAAGCCATGTAGATGAACCATAAACAATGTCCTGATGAATAACACTCTATCATGGATTGCCAGTCTGCAATTATTTCACCACTGGACCAGGGCATTTTTATTTTGGGTTAATGATGGACAGCAAAATTGGATCTGGTGCTGATGGCTCTCCCCCCACCCGTTGTGGTGTTATCACTACTGCTGTTTTGTGGCTCCTAGACATAGAAACTCCATGGGGTGTTATCCTGCCAAGCCTGTTGTGATTTGAAATACCTGTTTCTGTGGGGACAGTTGAGGCTGCAGAGGGCAGCTGGACTACCATTTGGGTATCTTTTGGACTGTTTTCACTTTTAATGGGAAGGGGGGGAGTATTTTTCTTTTAGTGTCTCGCCTGGAACCACAACTGAAAATGTGTTTGGTCAGGTGGCTGGGTTCACTGCTCTACTTCTGTGTCTTTCCATGTTTCCAGTACAAGGCTTGGGTTTGATCTAACCTCTGGTTTTGGGTGAATTTGAGCTAGTCTCCAGTTTCATCCAGATGCCTTTTGGGTGGTGGTGGCAGCAGTGGGTGCAAGAATAACTTTGCTGCAAAGCTTGGACCAGCCACTGCTGCCTCTTTAGCAACTGTTTTCACTTCTGGTGGCAGTAAGATAGGGGCTTAAAAACTTCTTTTTGTGTCCTAAAACATGATCCTGGTACCCTTGGAGGATGCTGAAGTGTGAAATAGGTGGTGCTGGAGCATCTCTTCCACCTAACCCCATTACTCCTTGCAGCCGCTTAATTTTTATGGTATTTAACACAACTGAACCACTGCAGGGAACAGCTCCCTTCCTCTGAATAGCCCCAAGCAAGTGAAATGTCTCTTAACTGTTTTTGCATGTTTTACACAGTACCGCTGCAGATAAGTGGCAGGTGGTGGCCTCTGGAAGACCTGCCTGTATAAGGAAAGTGCTTCAGCAAAGAAATATGTCTAAAGCACCTTTTTCAAGCCACACTCAACCCTGACCAAGCTTTGGGGCCACTGCAGTATCTTTTTTTGATTAAGAGTTATGAGGTTTTTGATAGGGCCCTGCAAGTGAAGGAGCTGTCTGAAAAGCTGTCAGTAAGAGTTAATGCTTTCTAAATTATTTAAATGTTTCAGGAAAAGTCTACTGAAAAGCCTCAACTGGTCTGCTCTTGGGCCTTTGCCAGCCTGTGGGAACTCTGGAGGTATTTGCTTTCGCTCCTCTCCATGTCGCACTTATGCAAGAAATCCTTGCAAGTCTTAAATTGTGGTGGGTTTGTGGGGGTTTTTTTGTGTTTTTTTTTTTTTTTTTAGAGGGCCCAACAAAATGAAACCTCCCCCTTCAACTCGGGGAGGGAGGGGGGGAAGGCAAATAGCCCAAATTGTCTGTCTGCCAGCCAAATCCCAAAGTGTTGTTCCTCCACTTCTCGGCTTGTCCTGCTCACCTACGAAACGCTGGCTAAGAAACCTGGCGGAGGAGGAAAAGCTATCCTGTTAGCAAAGCAGCTGCACAGCTCTCCATTAACAGGGTCGCTTCCTCTTGTGGCTCACCTCTGGGAGGCACCCTTGGATATTAATTGCTCGGGTGGGCTAAATTGCAATGAGTCAACCTGGGCAGCCTGGTGCTGCTGGTAAATCCAAGCACTGCTGACACCGGCCTTCAGTGTGCATGGCGGGGGGGATTTTGGGGAGGAAGGTCTCTGGTACCTGTCACTGCTGCAGTCAGTGATCTTTTGTTAGATGATTTCATTGTGATGGGTGCTCTGGAGGAAGCTGGGGAGGGGATGAAGAGAGGGGAATTGTTCAATGCAGTGAGGAAGATGCTTTGAAAGCAGACATGTCTGATCCCTGAGCTTGTGTGTGGGTGTGTGTTTGCTTGGGAGTGCGCAGGCAGGAGGATGCTTCCTGCTTTATCCTTTCAATATGATGCTTTCTATTTTCACAGTCAGCGACTGTGAAAATTAGTTCTGGTGTTTCGTTTACCAGAGTGACCGTAGCATGATTTAAGACCTCCTCACACCGTTTCCCTTCATCAGAAGAATATCCAGCTCCTTGCATATAATCCCTGATTTGATACTTTAGTGCCTGCTCAGTCATGAAGCTATAAAGTTGTGATTTCTGGCTGGATTGGGACTGGCGTGCTGGGGTGGTCACACTGTTATGGAGGACGCTGTTTAGATAGATCCATGGGGCAAAAATTGATGTACAAGTGACTAATGCACCATGGGATAGCCTAGAAAATGTCAGAGGGCTGTTGTCGTATTCTCCAAAAATCAGAGAAATGGGACACTTCCCAGGGGTGTTAGATGTTTAGTTTTGGTAATCCAGACCTCTTAGTCCTAAAACTGGGAATTTTGGGGAAACGAAATCCTTGTGGGAAGCAAAGAGATGGTGAAAATCCTGTGCAGATACTACTTCTAGTAGGGCAACAGGGGAGACAAGGGGCACATCTATGCAATTCTGTGGCAAGAAGAGGATGTTAAATGTAACTTTTTAGAAGTGCTCTTTACCGACAGAAATGTCTTCTCCTGTAAGGTTTGCTAGAGGACTTGGCTGTGTCTGCACATGAGGATGGCAAAGCTCGTGTCCCTGCAGGTCTGAGTCTCTTGGCTAAAGCAGCAATTCGCCACTGGATTTGACTACTTAAAAGCACCTTCTTTCTCAGTGTGTGCTCTGGCCAATGCTCTAGCCTCTTCTAAAAGCTTACCACGGTGAAAGAGATTGGAGTAGATTTAAATCTTCTTGGATCATGACTGTCTTCTAGACTGTTTCCAAGACCTCAAAAGTTGATTTTCTTCTAGGTGGTTGCACACAGATGGTGTTTTAGTCAATCCATTTAGGTAAAGGTCTCCAACAAAAATCTCTGCTTTATTACAAAGTCTCTGCTTTATTACAAAGTGGTGCCATCACTTGCTGGTGTACCAGCCTGCATTAAACCTCTAGGCATGCCGTGTGGGGATGAGCCGTTCACCCGTCCTTCAGTGTTTGGCTGTGTTTTTCAAAGGCTTGAAAGCTTTACAAGGAGGAGGATAAGCTGAGAAGAAAAGTGGGGGACAGCAGTGTAGTAGGGGAATGTGGACAGAGGGGAGTTTGCCGTTCCCGTGAGTACTGGCTGGAGTGTATCCTTAGGCTTTCACCGTGATGACTAGTATGTTGCTAACTCTTTACTCTTCAAATACTGCTGTAGAAAGCAGTACTAGGAAGGTATTTAGATGTGTGTGATGGGCCTGTGGTTATAATTGCAGGGGAGGAGGAACACAGCTGGTCCGTTGTGGAGCTGGGTAGCTTGTTGTGGGGCTGTGGGTAGCCTTTCCCTGCAGCTATGCCGCTGAGATGAATAAAGGATAATATGAGGAGGTATAGGGCTCTGGTGTGCCTTGTGAAAGAAGGGTTTATCCCCCTCAGCCTCTGCTGGGGATGAAACGTGGGTGGATGTGTGTCTGCACTGAGAAAGCACACATGGTGCTTGTAGGGGGAGCAAGGCTGTAAAGCTGCTGTGAAGAAGAGTCTTTTAGTTGATCTTGATTCTTACCCCTTCAAAATAAAACTCCCTGGAATGTAACAGTGCTGATATTTCCCATTTAATGACTTACAAAGGGTTATTTTACCCCTCTTGAGTTTTTTTTCCTGTTATTTCTTTCTTTGCCTTTATCAGTGAAAACGTGCTTTCTGGGGAAAGGTCTATGTTCGGGCTTGCCGGAGGCAAGCAGTGCTCATACACCATATTTACCGGGCATTTTCCTGCCTAAGTATTAACAAGCAAGCCTTACTCATATTATGCTTCCTTGAATTACGGTGATGGGTTTTGAAACCCTGACTCGTGTGGGGTTTTTTTGTCACACCCCTCTAGATGTAGAGGAAAACAAGTAAAACCTCAAGCTCTTGTCCTGTGTTGTCAACTGTTACTGCCCAGAACAGTAGCTTGAGGCATGCTTATCATCTTTGACTGTGCCATGTGACCTGTGCTTTCACCAGCATTTTCCAGTTGAAGTGTACAGGGCTGTAGGAAGGGATCAGCTGCTTAAGGTGTAGATAGAAATGAGAAGTGGTGAATTAAGGCAAAATAGGTTTTTCCATGCTGCTGTTCATTCATTCTTGCTGACTTGGGTGGTTTTAAATAATTTGCAGCAAATGTCTCCACTAGGAGACCTCGGTGCTCAGTTCTTCCCTGAAAACTGCCAAAAATCTCATGTTTTAAGAGCACAAGTGATGCTCTGTGGGAGGATCCTGCAATATTGATACATTTGGAACTGATCAGGTAGTTAGTGTGATCAGATTTACTGTCTGAGCTTTTTTCCTATTCTTCTGCGGTGATGCAGTTGTGTTACGAAAGGAGTTTGAGGCTTTCTCATCTTCCTGCTGTTGAGCTCTTGCTACATACAAAGATTTTTAAACTCTCAAGTGCAGCCTCCTTTCAGTCAATGCTCCGCATAATTAAAGAAAGAAAAAAGTTCCCTCTGGCAGGTTTGCCTTGGGATATTATTCCTTGTGTGTGTGGTAGGGTTTTCTTTTCCCCTCTTGAGTCTGTCTGGTTTTCTGCTGACTTCAGGTGGAGGAGGGGAGTTAGATTATTATCTGAAACACAAATTGTGGCTCTTCCCCTGCCCCAAATTGGATGAACCTGGTCACTTGCGCTGCTGCAGGCTCCCCTGTCCTGTGATGTTAATTCATGGTGGGGTGCAGAGGACAAAATACAAGCCAGCTCAGAGTTTAATATTAAATACCAGGTCTGATGGAACCTTGGACAGGGATAACCTTGTCATCTTTCTCCAGATCTAAGTCTTAGATGAGCCGATACACTTGTTCAGGCTGGACTTGGCCCTGGGTCTGTTCAAGGTAGTGCAACCAACTGCAACATTCCTCATCAAGCAGGGAAGCTGGTGCCCAACTATTTAATGATAGTGATGGACACTTTTAGCAAACTCTTGAAAGTCAGCTTGAAGTGGCCAAAACCCTGCTTCCAAACTAAAGCCCTAGATGTCTTCTAGAAAGTAGGTTTGTGCTTTTTTTGTTTTGTTGGGGTTTTTTTTCCACATAACTAAGCAGTTCAGTCTGTCATGCTGAGAATTGGTAATTCCTCCTGGGACGAAACTGGGAAAGTCTAAAGGCTTTTTCAGCTGAACAGGTGATTTTTTTGTTGTAACTTCTTGCTCAGAGACTCAAGTGTTTTGCTTTATCAACTTTAAGGCAAGATGTTGCAAAGCAGTATTGAAGAAAGCGGCAGAAATTAGGATATTGGAGCACACACTGAGTAAAAGATGAAGGTACCCAATGTTTTCCCATCAGTACTTATGGGATACCTAAATGCTCAGGGTGTACAGGCTGTCTGTTCAGAGACAACCCAAGAACAGCCAATATTAAAGGGCCTGTAAATGAAAAAGTACCTTTCCAATAACTCTTTCAGAACAGTGTTTTCTCAAAGTAAACTCCAGTTAAATATTGAGACACTAGAACTTGGAGAGACTTACAGACTTCAGCTTTTACGACTTCCCTCCAGTAAGTACTGCTTGTAGAAAACTTGTTAGAGAGCTACATTTTGCTTCAATATAAGGCTTGTGCTGCAGAGGGCTGTTTACTTGGAAGATGCCAGCAGCAGAACATTGTAATTGAGTTACTGAAGTATCCAGAGAATGTGTTTTTATTTGTAATCCACTAATATTGCAAGGCTCAAGAGAACTTATTACTAACCTTAAAACAAGAGAGTTAAAATGGGTTATTAGATCTGAGACACGTTTCCCCCAGGAATTTAATAATGGAGGACGGCATGGTAGGGTTTTGTCTGTTTTTGTTGTTAAATGCAAATGTAAAAATGGTAAGAATGTAAGAAATCAGGAAGTATACCCACTTCTAGTCTGATACTTCCTTCTGCAGATCATCTGATTCGTCCTAGTCCAAAGACCAAGCACCTTAAATGACAGCAAACTTTACTTCTTAACTGGTAGGAAAATAAAGTTTGTATACCTCTCCCTTGGGTGGCTCTTGGAGTCACTGCAATAGCTTCAAGTAAAAGGGCAGTGACTTCTGAAATCTTAATCTGTATCCCTGAGTCTAAAGAAATACGCTTTGTTTTCCATTTTGCAGCACTTCAGTGCTTCAGCTCTTTACTTTTACCTTTAAATTCAATGCTTATAAAGTGATGAGAAACTAGTCGAAGCTTTTCTCTGAAAAAGAAACTAAGTGGTGACACTTTTAATGCCTGTTCAATTTAGTCTCATCTAATAGGCATCCCTGTAGGGAATAAGGTGGGGTGGCATTAGAAACTTATTTGCTGGAGTAAATTAACTCTTAAAAATGAAGAGCACTGCTTAAATTGTCAAAAGAGCTATACCACATGCTTTTTGGCAGATAATAGAAGTTGGTATCTTGGTCTGGTTGTCTTTGTAGGTATTGGATCAGAAAGCAGACTGGAGCACAAGGACATAGACCTTTCTGTGAGAGATACTAGACGTACAAGAGTGAATTTGCTGTGTTGTGTATCAGTTCCTCAGGGTAATACTTTCCAGCTTTGTTTCTAGAAGCCTGACCTTATATCTTGCTGAAATTGATTTGTTTGTATCTTTTTAATTGTTGAAATCTGAAAGAAAACCTGGAGGAAATGACCTATTAATGTGGCTTTGGTGTATCCGAGGGACTTCCCTCGGTGTGCTGGTGTGGAGACGGCAGGCTTCCACCATGTAGTAAAAGTGCTCTCAAGGCTGTAGGTCTTCCTCCAGCCTGCAAAGGCTAATGCAGGGGCTGATTTTATACTTCATGGAAACACTTCTGCAACTTCAGGTGAATGCTGGAGCATTGTAATGTTGATCTGTAATGTATTTGGAGACTCGTATTCCTGCTCAGGTTTCCCTAAGATAAACAATTGCATTAATTACTGCAGTGTTTTGTAACTGCCCCTTGGTTGAGCTCTTTTTTTCAAGAGTGGAGGTGAGATGGGGAGAGGAAATGCAGGTTGGGAGGTGGGGGGGGCATGTGTGTGTGTGTCAGGCTATGGGTATGTACCTTATTGAAGAGGGAACTCTGCTGTCAGTTCTGCACAACTCAAACCCATTGCTCCTGTCTTCAGCAAAACACAACTAAGGAGCTGAGACCTTGGATATAAATATCCTGTAAGCCTTGTGAAAGGAGAGGCATGTGGAGCCTGCTGATGTGTTTGCCTTGCTGACTGCTGCCGAGCATGCATCTAAGCACAGTCTAGCTGGCCCTGTCCTTAACTAGCATCCCATGAACATAAGCTGTACTTGCTTGTGCTAAACTGATTGAGGAAATATGGGGAGAAAGGGGCTGATGCGTAAGGAGGAAAGATATCAATTGCTCTCTCTCTCCCAAACCTGTCTCCTTTGTTCTGCTCAGTTAAAAAGTTAGATGGATGCCACTTTCTCTAGATTCTCAGAGATGTAGATAATGTAGTCCTACCTGTACTTCTGTTAATGTGTCGACCTTTAAGCTAGTCCCATAGCTCTGCCCGTGTGTCTGGGCTTGTGTAAACACCCCCATCACCTTTTGCCTCATGGGCATGTTACACACCATTCCTGATGTTAATGCGCATAGCCCCTTCCGCAGGGGGGTTGTAACAACTTATCAAAAGGCTCCAACGAGACTGTTTTGAAGTCTGAATCTCATTGGCGCTATGGGACAGCGTTACGTAGGGAGAAGACAAATTGCCACTGCTGGACTTTAGCCAGGACATAGTAGGGTGGACGCCTGACTATTTTTTTTTTTTTTTCCCAAACGTGCCATTGCATCTTTAATTACAAGGTTAAGACCTCTGTTTTATGACTCATCTGAAAAAACAGCACCTCCAACATAATTGCCTGAGCATGTTGCCTAGGGGACTATTGCTCATTAGTGACTCAGAGGAACGAGTGCCACCTAATGAAATGGCACTACCTGTTGTAATACCCTAGCCTTGCCCTTTTCATGCCTAGTCCAAGCAGCAAGCAAACCAGGGTCTCCCATAAAGGTGCGATGTCAACCCGGGCAATGCTGCAGTTAGAAGGTGTTTCTAATGAGGAAAGCAACCAACTCTGAATTCCTGCTCATTAGGCATTATCAACCCATAGAAATAGGTGTGTTCAGTTAAAGAAAAAGCAAACAGTGTCTCATTTTGCCTAGTGAGGATGAACATGTTGCTTCAGGCTCCCTTAGAAGCCATAACAGAAATGAGAAATTGATATACCATCCTGGTGGGAATGTCAGCTCCTTGGGTAATCTGTCTGCCTAGGCGTATTCTGTTTGTTTCTCTGAAATACGTAAATGCAATCATTACACAATAAGAGCCTCTTTTAAAAACTTTCCTTTGATCATTATTTGCTAATCAGTCTGGATGGATCTTCTCCTTCCCTTCCAGGTGGAGGGAAACAATTGACTCGTGTAATGGGTGCCCCTTGGCCACGGTGCATTTGTTCCTCCAACCCATTGTTCTGGGATGAACTTGGAACATTGTGTTTCTCTCTTGGACCAGACACTTGAATTGCCCTCGGGTTTGTGTGGTTTTTTTTTGTTTGGTTTTTTTAAGTGGTCATCACGGTGTCCCTCCAGGAACCCGTGCAGCCAAATGCTATCTGCACTTGAAAGGTCTCATCAGTGCTGGGCTGTGACAAGTGTTAGGGCTGGAAGGTGCTGCCATTGGTGGTGTGACATGTATCCGTCTGGTGCATAAAGGCTCCCAGTGGACCAGGATGAATTATGATGCTTGAGAACGTGGCATACTGTAAAGCGTGTATGGGAAGTACGTAACCTGTAAGCCAAAAGTTATGGGGTAGAGACAGGGTCTTTGGGAAACAGTTTCATGCCTCAAACGAAAAGCAGGAAGCCTAATCTGTAGAACAATAAAGCAGGCAAAACCTCTTTCCTTGTTGGCCCAAATTCATCCCAAGCTTGCGTAGGTAATGTTTGATTAGCCTAATGAAGTGGGGAAAGACAGAGCAAATCTATTCCTCTTTCTGATTGCATTTTGGCTGGGAAGACGACTATAAAGAGGCAGCATCTAGTAGCAGATTTCTAAGGGACTGCTTTGGTGACTCCTGCTCAAGGCTTGAAATAGAGCTCTGTTAGCTCACTGTAAAATAGGACATGCACCTGTAAGAAAAGCTGGTGCTTCTAGCCCACGCAGTCTGAACTGTCAAATACTGTTAGTATTAAAAACAGCCAGGCTGGGCTTGGGTACCAGACTTTGATCACACCTGAAAGCAGGTGCTCCTATGCTGTTTGAACATCTCTTTGCATGTTAAGTACTTGATTTGCCAGCAATTAATTGCAGAACTGACTCACTAACAAATACAGTGTGTTCCATAAAGAATCATGGTGATTTGGTCCTGGTGCTGCTGTGTTCGTGGGTTTGCTCTTGGTCAGTGTCATTGCCCATTTGTGGCTTCGTCGTGAGACCCTGTTGGTGCCAATGATGTTTGCTGCAGGACCCGTGCTCAGGAAGCAGGCCAAGCAAGGCTACAGTGTTCTGGTGCTTATCTTCAAGTGCCAAGCACTCCTTATGGGATATCCAAACTTAGGAGCAGCAGAAATTCCATTCTCATCTAAATTGAGTTGTTTTCTTCTAAAATAAACTGGTTCTTTTTATCTGAGCATAAGATACAACCTGGACTTCATTGTGGCTTGTATATTTTTTTTTTTTATAAAAGCCTCACAGATTCTTAGCTGTTATTATTTTTGGAGGCACTTGTTCAGGTTTGATAGGTTACTGAGATGATCAGGCTTGTCCTGATCTTTAGTCTTGCTGTTTTGTGGTCCCGGCCCAGGATGTCTAAGACTACTTCTTTCAAGCAGTGACTGTGATTGTATAGGATATTCTGGTAAATGCTAAAGTCAATAAGCAAAAGGTTAAAACTGCCACATTCAGGAAAATCTGATGCCTGCAGTATTTTTGGGGCAGGCTTTCTGCTGTAATCCAAGCTTACAGTGAGTAAGGTGAAGATATTCAGCATCTTGATGATTCTTATGTTTCCTTTTTTCCCTGTCTTTCTAGAGTCTCCACCGGCAGCGATGTCAAGAAATGGATACTTCTTTGAAGAGAGTGGCAAGTATTATTTGACTTCTTTGTGCCTAGTATCGCCTTATTGGAGGGAGAGCTGCACTATAGGGTTAGCTGAGAACTTGAAACAGTTGATGCAAAATCCATTTAGCTTAAGCAGCATGCAAAGACAGTCTTGTATGGTAGTTGTGTAATCTTGCACTGGAAGCAGACTGTGCGCTTTTAAATCCTGTAGATGTTCTAGATATTCAAAGCAGTGAATAATCATCTTTACATTGTCATCAGTGACTATTCTGGGTGGCTCCTTGTTTTTCAAGTTCTTTCATGATGTTTTCCTGTAAAACAGGCTGGCAGGTGTATTTGCTTGTCTTTTTCTGGAGCGGGGATCATGCGTAGGTGTCAGATCCCTTTGGAGACATCCTGCCAAGAGCATCAGGCAAATGTTGGATGGCTCTGGTAAATGCATCTCTTGGTGCGAAGTGCTGTCTAAGACTTGTTCTTTGAAGCAAGATTAAGTTGTGGCGTTTGGAAACTTGGATCATCTCCCTTAAAGATGGCTGAGTTCTTGGAGATACTGGACTCGTAAAGGGCTGAAGTATCATAAAGCCAAACTTGAAGTGCAGTTACATCCCAAGTTCTCTACTGGTTTTGGAGAAATAGCATGTGTGAGGGTTGTTAGGGAGAGGTCATCTTGAGAGTTCAACTTAAGACCAGCTTCTTCAGGATGTAGCCTCTAAGAGCCTAGGGCAAGAAGCCCTAGAGAAGGTGCATTGCTTGGAGTATTCAGGGCTTCCAAATGGTGAGAGCAGAAGACTAAATTGCTCCAGTTATTTAGGCCTGTAGATGCTTGTAGCTGTCAAAAGGATCATATTTCTTCTTCCAGGGGTCCAAGTCTTAGGTTAACATCTGGGAAGGGGAAGCTGAATGTCTGCCCGATGTCAGCTGCAGTAGATCCAGCATTGCTATTGACAGTACTTCCTTTGGCACTGGCTTGTTTGCCTTCTCTGAAAGTGTTATATGGAGCCAATTTCTAGGAGTAAAAGGATAAAACTGGAAGTGAGTACTCTTGCCTCTAGTAAGATGTCTTTTCTGAAGGCTGGATTGAGTTGCAGAGGGGCAGAAATTATGGCGGACCACAGGGAGGTTTTATTTCTCTGGTATTTGCAGGTTTTCCAAGGTCATGTAGGGCATGAGGTCTTGGTAGCCCTGCCTCCTACCTTCCTTGGCGTGCTTGTGGCCCCTTGGGATGTGGCTGATGTTTTCTTGAAGACTGGGAATGTAAGAGGGTGATCCAGGCTGGGACCTGGAGAGGAGACTTACGCTTTTAGCTTCTGGCTGAGAGCAGCATTAAAGGCTTGGTGAGAAATACTGCTGTATGATTCGGAGGAGGTACAAAGGGGGCTGTCTTCTCATGCCACCTACTTCATCCCAAGCCCTCCTGCCAGAGGGAACACTCACAGCTGTCTATTCTAGCATCTTATGTGGAAAAGCTCTACACGGCCCCTTCCAGGACTTGATGTCTTGTCCTCCTCAAACTGTCCAAACAAAAAAACCAACCAACAGGTAGATATCTGGATGACTTTAGAACACGTTTGTAGTTGCGGTATTCCCTGTGCAAAGCTTTCCATGAGAAGCTTTTTTTTGTCAACTTGGTGCCATGGCAGTGAGCGTTTCTGCCCTATTTGTGTTACTACTCAGCTTTCGCCTTTGTCTTAAGTAGATGGCACCTTAGAGCAACCATAAATGACTTCATGAAACTTCTTTCCTGTTAAACTTCTGCATGGTTTGGGGGAAGGAGGGAGGGTTGCTCACAAGTTCCTCTTCAGCCTGCATGCAGTATTGGATGCTGTATTAATTGTGATTGAAAATACAGTTGATCTCTCAGCTATTTCACACTGAAATCTGCTGTCATTCTTGTTCCTCATTACAAACTGACCTTTCTTAAAAGTTCAGTTGCTGTTGAGCAATGAGTCACCTTTTACTGCCTGATTTAACTGAGGGCTTCTGCACAGAATATGTGGACAGCACATCTTGGGGCTTGCCACTGTGAATATTCACATCCTTCTGTAAAGAAGCAGTGCTTTGGCTCTCTGTACAGAAGTTTCATGCACTAAGATTCTTGAAGACTTACCCAAAAACTTAATCAGGGCTAGAGGAAACCATAGAGAAATAAGTTACCTTTTCACATAGTTTCAAAACTGCTTGTTTTGAAACGGAGCTATGTAATCATTAAGCTGTTTCTTGGCACCACTTGTTCAGATCTGCCAGTTCATTATGGAGACCAGGAGATGCTCTTGCCCCGCCTTTAGAATAAAAATAACCTAATCCCCTAAGCAGTGTGTTGGGGGAGCAAAGGAAAAAAAAAAATAAACTTCTCCCTTTGATTCCCTTAGCACTTACATTTTTCCCTTTTCTCCGTAGAGAAACATCTTTTAATACTATTGCTCTTTGCACAGTCGAGCTTTTTCCTTATCTCCTCCAGAGATCTTGCATATACATATGGTTTTCTGTATCCTTAGTAATTAGGATGTTTTTGTTTCTGACTATATCTGAGGCTCTGTTCGGAGACTGTGTCTGTCTCTGCCAGCGAACTTTTTTCTTCCCCTTGTTGTGTTCTCAATAGCAGCTGCAGCAAGGCTAAAATGTAAAAAAGGTGAGACTTATTAGTTTAAACCGTTGTAGTGAGGCTAATCTTGGCTGCAGCACCAAAGCGGTGCTTTGTACGAATCTCCTCAATATTTACTGTTCGTAAAAAAAACTTAGTGAAGTATTTAATAATTTGTAGCTCTGTTAATTGCTGAGTAAAGTCCAGGAAGGATTTTTCTAGTGAATAGCTGTTAACATATGAATGTTCTGGAAGCTTAAAGGATTGTTATGGTCCCAATCATGTATCAATCTAATAGATAACTTCTTAACTGGCTAAAAATGTGGAAAGTTAATCAAAAGAGCCCATCTCTTTAGCTACTAGTGCTAGTTTCTAGCTTACTCTTGTTTTCCCCTATTGCTGGAAGAACTTGACTGAAAGCCACTTTTGTGGTCTTTAGTGCATTGCAGAAGGTAAATGCATGCGCTATGGCGGGGGGGGGGAATCTGTTTAGTAGCTTGCTTTCGTAGAAGCAACATTAAAAGGAAAAAATAAAAAAGGAATAAATTTGCCTGGCCAGTTAAAAGTTTCTGATGGAGGGTGTGGTAGCAGCAGGTATGATGGCAGCTGTTGGCCACATTGTGTTTTCAATCCATGTATACTGTCACTTTTAATAGTTTACTCTAACGTATCTTGCTGATGAAAATCCATGCTTTTACTCATTCTTTTGAGTCTGTGGAACAAGCCTTTTGCACAAGCAAATGAACAAAATGTGGCACGGTCCAGTAATATTTGCTGTCCCCACCCACCCACGAGCACACTGTGTGTTTAAGTCACTTGAATCTACAGCAAGGTGGGTTTGTCAAATGAGTTTTCTTCCTGGTGAATTTAAGTGACTAATGAGATGATTGTGTAGACCCAATCCAAACCTGAAGATAATTGGAGTTCTGATGAAATGCAGCTCAGCAATCAAATGTTCAGAGTAACTACTCATCAAGCTGCACATTGTGTCTTGGCTGTCAAGCCTCCTGCACCCTCCTTGGTGATGGTGGGGGAGTACCCAGTGCCTGCCACAAGTGGATTAGCTCGAAAGGCATTGGTGTTAGCTGCAAATGATTAAATTCTGCCCATGTATGATGAGCTTTTTAATTGACCCAGGAACTTTCCCTGATAAGACACAGAACCGGAGGCTTTCTAGTTCCTCTTGGAAAATCCAAAAGATGGAGTCCCAGTATATTTGAATTGTTGCATTGTTTTAATGCTGGCTCAACAGATACTGCAGCATAAATTTTTGTCTTCCAGAGCAAATCCCTCACTGCTTGGTCTCTTCTGACTTATTAATTGGTTTTGCTGGCACAATAAATTGCAGTTGTGTTGAAGGGCCCCAAGGCCCCAGCCTGGTTTGGGATGTTTGGGTATATTTTATCTGCTTGGTTTTGTTTTTCAGTTTGCAGTTCAGTTTGGTATGTGTGCTGTGGGTTGTGTGTGTGTTTTGGTTTTTTTTTTTTTCCTCTTTTAAATTTGTCTTTATCTGTCTTGGAATTGTTTGCCTAACTAGGAGATTAATCTCAATGTCTTTGTGAAACAAATCCTTTTGCAATGGGTTTCCCCCTGATGAGATGCCCACTTTACCAGTGGGAGACGCACTACTGCTACCTATGGAGAGCCTGAGGGGGTGGCTTGCAGGTCTCTTGCAGATTTTTATTTCTGAGAACTGTCCATCAGGAGGCCTAAAATGAAATGAACACTCCTGGTTTCTGTGGGTTCTGGTACAGAACTGAAATTCCACGTGCTGCTGTGTTTTGTAAAAACAAAATAAAAAATAAAAACAAAGCCCCACTGAATTACTTGGATTATTCACAACATTTCCTAGAAGTCTGGCTGCAAAATACAATACTGGAATTAATTCAAAAGTGCCTGGGTGTTTTCGTTGTGTGTTTTTTTTTTTTTTTTGTAGCAGATCAGTTCTTTCAGTTCTGTTATGAATTATTGCTGAAGTGGCAGGGGAAACTTTGTTTCCATCTGGCTCTTCGTGACAAAAAAATGACTTGAAGTAGGGTTGAAAACATGCGACTGAAACTATGGCCAGCCAGTAGTGGAGATCTGTTACTTAAAGGATGCAGGTCTGGTCTTGGTGACTCGTCTGCTAGACACTTTCTCTCTCTCTTTTTCTTTTTCTTTTTTTTTTTTTTAACAAGAAGAGGTTGTGGTTTAATCTGTGGTCTTTAAGCACTCTGAAAGCTTAGGTAACAGATTGATATCTCTATAGCAGGTGGCCATTGCTCCAAAAGGCTGCAAACCCATACCTGATGGGCTCAAAGTGATTGCTCAAGAGCCAAGAAGCATCACCCAACACTGGGGAAGAGCTGGGGAAGCTCTTCTGTCCCTTCAGCTATCCGTGAAGGGGCTGGGAGTGGAGGACACTTCTCTAAATCCATCTATATGACCCATGGAAGTCACTGTCTACTTGTGCCAAGCCATAATATTTGGCTTAATAAAGCAGATCATCTAACAAAAGCATGGGATGTAAGCTCTGGACCCTCTCTTGCCGATGAGTTGCCGGCAGCAAACCCTCAGCAGTCCAACAAAACGGTCTGTGGACAACCCCTACTCCCCCCAGTTGTCTTCTACTGGGCTGGCATAAACCACGGCCACGTGGCTGCCTGCCCACACGATGGGTAAATCTGCTTAGGACAAAAATAGTGAGCCTTGCCAGGGAATCTCTCGACTGTGAACCAAAGGAAAAGCTTAACATTCTAGCAAGCATCTCGCTGTATGCACAACTACTTTATTTAATCAGCGTGGCTTAAATTTTTAATTTTGTGAGAGACAGCTTTGCAAAATGTGACTTGATAGCAGCCTTCGGAGGGTATTGCTCTGTGGCTACAGCACTGCAATTGTGCTTGTCTGTGAAATGGAATAATTTGTTAGGAAGGAAGGAATTCTTTATGACAGCTTTTCAGAAACTTGTGATTCAAAATATTAAGTGGCCCCCTAACTCTGAAGTTTAGCCTCAGCAGGAGCATGTAAAATTTAGGCAAATACTTGCCTAAAAGGTGATGTTCTATCAATACAATTGCTCTTTTTTGTCTGAAAAAGGAGAGCTATTTTGGTAAGTAGATGATTATGCTGAAATTAGCATATGAGATGTGACCAGAAGCTTGCCTTGGTGAGCATGTGAGAGTAGGATGCTGTTTAAACCCTTTTTTATAGAATACTGTGTAGACTGGAGAACTGGTAACAGTTGTAGAAAGTTCTTCCTAGTTTCTTCTGAATCCTTTGATTGCTTTATCCCTGCCAATATTAACTCACTGTAAGGTTATCTAACCTTTGGAGGCAATGTGAGTCTGTGTTTTTGTGCAGAGTGTAAAGGTCAAAACGGAGGTGGAGACTGCATTATTAATTGAGTTTCCTTTTGCACCCAGTGTTGGGGATTTGGGTATTTTCTGAGTGACGCAGTGAATCTGCAAGCCTGCAGTACTCGGGGAACAAAGCAAGCCCTTATAGCTTAAAGCTCAGGCTGATTGCTTTAGCTCAGGTCAATTAGAACTTCATGCCTTTCTTGAAAATTAGTGTCTGTTGGTTAGAGCAAGTTGAAAATCCACTAGTGGAAAAATCAGATGAAGCTGACTTTTTTAACTTAATGCCAGTATCATGACTACTTTTTAGGTAGATACAGGGCTTAATTCTGAGTTCCTTAACACTACATTACAGCTGAGCATTGGGATGCTCAAGGAATCAGACCTGATTTTAGGATAATGTCCCAGTTGATGCCCCCTTACCTTTAAAAGCTATTGAATTTATATTGTTACTTCTGTTCTCCTTCTTTATTTGGCCTATAATTCTTCTGAGAAAGTGGATGCAAACAGCTCTTGGGTTCTTCCAAAACAAGAACTTGTCAACCCCTCCACTTGACTGTCTGACTGCAGCAGAGCTGGCTCTGGGAGGTTTATGGCTTGAAATGCTAAGAGTGGGGCCAGCTGCTGGATTTCAGTTCTGAATGGATCAGGATCAGTGACAAAAATATCTAAAGCAGTCATGTTAGAAGGAAAGCCTTTGCTTTTCCCAGGGTGAAATTTCTGAGGCAGCTGAATCTGGCCAGGAGCACATTGCATACCATTGCTCCTGTGTTCTGTTGAGGTGACCACAAGTGCTGTTCTGTAAAACCGGTAAAAAGGACTGTCCTGCAATTTGATAGCTTCTGTGCCTAAAAACTCATTTGAGAAATCTGAGATAGCTTTTAGCATGGCTAGCTGATAGTGTTGGATTGCCAATCATATGAGCTCAAAAGAACTCTTTTAATCTAACTTTAGCTTTCTGGCTTTTTGAAGAGATTTTGTGGGAGGGGGCAACTACCACTTCTGAAGAAGAGCAGATGCACCCCATGATTCTGGAAGCTGGGGATTGGATTTGGCTGAGGGGAATAGACATTGCTGTGCAAACAGGTGCTGTCAATGAGAACACTTTTCCAGACTTGTAGACTACTGTTAAAGATAAGGGTAAAATTGGTGGTTTCCAGAAAAGTGTTTTGAGTATTCAGAGTGTTAACGTAACATATGCAGTCCTTCAGAAATAAAGCGAGCCATTTTTGCAGAGACTTGGCAGAGGTCGATAACTTGACAAGCTTTGATCTTAGCTTTCCTATTTTGCCCTGCTAATCTTGCTATGTGGATACGGACCTTATCTCATCCATGTAGCTTTTGCTAAAACAGTAGCAGCAATCTATCTGCCTAAACAAAAATTGTGTGGCATGAATATGCCCTGAACTGTGCAACATCTGGGTAATGCCAAAAGGAAAAATGCCCAATCTCCCTCAAAAACCTCTGCCTTTAGATGTTTTGTCTGGCTTGTTGTGCTTAACTGGGTCTGCAGCAAAGTATGGATAGATGCACTTGTGCTCCTAACCTCCTGGTTAGTGTGGATGCTTGCAGATGTTGATTAAAATAACATGATTGGCTTTGTCTCCTCTGGGGCACACTGAGAGGTTATGCTGGGACTGTGTCGGGCATAAGTTTCATAACCTGGGATGTGAAATGATGTTGTTAGTAATATAGCTGCTTTTCTCCCAGGAAATCGAGTTTGATGATTAAGGTTTTGGCTTTCTTGGAGAAGTCTATAGCCCCTGGGCTGTGAGTGCTGCTCCCACGGAGCAATTAAGCTTTTCTAGGGAACATACATGATGTGGCTGAAGCCGTGCTTCCTGCTAACTACTACTCTGCTGAATTTATTACCCCAGCTGCAGCTGCCAGGTGCCAAGAAGGCAGCAGAGGGAGAGGTAATGCCACCTCTGATTGCTGCAGCTCAATTCACTGCTCTTCCTGACAGAGCCCTGGGCTCTTAAAACTCAGCTCAAAAGCAAAATAGCTGCAGGGCAAGCACCTTGTCAAAGCTGTTAGAGGGTTGATAGCAGCAGGACTGGGGAGATGGTGATGAGAGTAAGGAGAGAAGGATGGAGATGGGTATTGAGATATTAGAGCAAGGCAGGCCTGGGCTGGGCATGAATTACAGGGGGAGGGGTGATGCTTTAGAGAAGAATGGCTAGAGAAATTGCTTTTTTTTTTTTTTCCCCGGCACCTGCATAAAATGGGGGGATGCCGTGTTTTCATGTTGCGTAGGATGGGCTGAGGTACAGGAAGACTTAGGGTCAAGGCATCTGCTACTTGTGGGAGAAAAGGGTGAGGAGTTGATTTTTGTTCCTGCAGCACTGAAGGATGGTGCCTGCTGTCCTTGGCCTCATGTGCTTTTTGTTCTTCTCCATTTCTCTTTGCTATGAGACAAGTCTTGCAGGTTGGACTGAGGGGGGGGTTATCTTCCCCCTCTACTCTGCCCTGATGAGGCCACATCTGGAGGACTGTGTCCAGTTCTGGGCTCCCCCGTTCAAGAGGGACAGGGAGCTGCTGGAGAGGGTCCAGCAAACAGCTACAGAGATGATTAGGGGACTGGGAAATCTTTCTTATGAGGAAAGGCTGAGGGACTTGAGTCTTTTCAGTCTGGAGAAGAGAAGACCGAGGGGGGATTTTATCAATGCTTACAAATACTTAAAGGGAGGGTGCCAGGAAGATGGGACCAGTGTTTTTTCAGTGGTGGCCAGGGATAGGACAAGAGTTAATGGGCACAAACGTGAACATAGGAAGTTCCATCTAAATGTGAGGAGGAATGCACACAGCTCATCTTCTTACCTCGAGGTGACCCTGCATTTGACAGGCAGAAGTTGCTCGTGTTTTAAAATGCCTGACAGACTAATAGGCTGAAGGATTCAAAACAGGAGTGGTTAGAAGCCTTGGGGTGGTTTAGTGACAAAGCAGACACCTGCCTGGGAGTGCAGTTCCTGTACAGCCCAGGTTTGGGATTATTTGCAAGCCGAGTGTTTTGTCCGTCCCTTGCCCAAGGGACATGAGGCTCGGCTGCCTTTTGTTCTGCTCTTTCCTCCCCTAAAGAGGGAGGAACAGAGGATGCTTCCCTTGCCAGAGTCCTCGCTGACCTCTGCCCAACCCTCTGATCTTACTCCACCCTTGCCCTTCTTCCAGCCCCTGTGCGGCTTCTCTCCTGTCTCCAGCCTTCTCAGTTTTCAGAGCTCACCACTGCTGTGGTCTTATCAAGCCAGTCTGAGTAGGCTTGGGAAATGAATAGTTTTCCCTATTTGGCTTTTGCCTTTGTCTTAATTGCATTAGGACAGTGGGGAAAACCTCAGCTGTGTTCTCCGAGCTGTGTGCTCAAAACACCTTGCCCCGATGTGCTTCCCATCTGATCCACTGAGGGAGAAGGATGGAGAAGCACAGATGTTTTGTGACAACTTCTCTGGGGCAGCAATCCTGGATATGGCTGAGATGGAAAAGTCAGGATCATGGGTTTTAACCCATTTCAACCTGACTTTTGCTGTGCAGGGTGGCTCAAGGTGGCATCAGGGGGTCTGTCAAGTGCTACTGGGTGCTCTCCTTTGAGGAGAAGTTATGATGTCCACCATGCATTTCAGAGGAACCAAATCACAGGTTTGACGCTTTGCTTGTGATTAAGATACTTGTATGGGGCTTTATAGTACTTCTGAAGCCAACAGGCACCCTGCCTGGTTCTTGTCCATCTCTCCAGGACATAGGCTGCCCTTGACATCTGCTAGCCCTTGTGCAGATGTTTCATACCTGGTGGTGCTCATAATGCTATGATACTCTGGGTATTGTCTGTATGTTCTCTTTACCTCACTTTCTGGCTGTTTTGGACAAGTTTCCATCATGCAGGGATGGAGGCATCTCCCTAAGCTCCACCAGCTGCAGAGGACAGCACCCTTGGTGTCTTGCTGGCTGTCTGGCAGGCTGGTTGGGGACAGCAGCAACTTGAATGCTTTTTGAAGCCTTCAGAGCAGTTCTGATAGGGCCGATTCACATTTATTCCTCCTGAAGGAGGCAGAAATCGGGAGGAGGGTATTAATCTGCATTTTGTTGGGTTTCCCATGGCTCAGATAAGCAGCTCAGAAGTTACCTGAGTGCTTGAACCCCTAGAACCTTCTGAGCGCTCCTGGGGAGATGCCGAGCGCCTGTCGGTGTTTCGCCCGTGGCAGGAAGCGCTGCAGCCCCTGTCCCTGTCGCCGAGTTCCTGTTTGCGGCCTCCCTGCTTGTGGCTTGTTGTTTGCAGTAGTGAGCTGTTGGCTTGAGATCCCTCTGAGACCGTGTGTGCTACTTTCAGCTGCTGCCACCTCTACATTTGCTTATATGAGGCTTTAAAAAAAGCCATCAATATTTTAGTTTCCATTCAAGCCTCGGCCTTGAAACTCACCCTTTTCATTTTGCTGTAGTGCCTAAAGCAAGCTAATGAAATATATCCCTCCTGCTTCAAATTAGGCATAAAAGACTTGTCAGAAGATGGGTAGAAGCTGCTGAATAATCCTGGTAATGTAAAAATTGACATTCTATAATGTCCCTAATTCTCCTAATTAAACATGATACATGAGTATGCCACAAGAGTCCTCCAGCTGCTTCGTAATAAAACGTTGTAGTGAACCAGCTTGCTGTTGAATGAGGCTAGGTTAAACTCCAATTAGAAGCATTGCAAAAGGCTAAGGAGTTGTCTGCTGTAATTAGGAAACTTGTCTCGCTTTCTTGGTGCTGCTGCCTCCTGTGACCTGCTCTGCTGCCCCTTGGGGAGCTGTGGGTCTGTCTGTCCATATCAGGTATCTCCTTGGAAACATCCTTTTTTTTTTTTTTTTTCCCTTCCTTTTTTCCCCCCTCAGTTTCAAATTGCTGAACTGCAAGTAAAATGTCTGCGCTGCTGCTGACTTGAGCTGCTGAATACGTGTTGTGTTTGGGGTGGGCTGTGGTGCAGCTCTTGCTTCTGGGTTGCTGCTTGGTGTTTATATGGCTTCCAGTCTGAGTTTTCATCCTGGCTTTTTTGATCCGAGAGGAGTGAGGCATAAATAACCCCTTGGATTTGCTATTTCTGCCATTGCCTTGGTGAGTAAGGCTGGCATGCGAAGCCTGTGCTATCACTCTGCCAGGCTCTGGAGCGGCCCTTCAGACGCGTGCCTGAGGCCAACCCAAAATGTGCCAGAACCTATTGCTTATAACTTTCAGCCCTCACCAGGGGAGGGGAGAAGAGAAGCCCCTCGCAAGGCCCCAGGCACTGCTGAGCACTTGCTGCAGCCCTCGGCGACCATGATCGGTGGGTACGCCCACACCCTGGCAGCTCTGAGCCCCGGTGTGGCCCAGCCCGGCTAACCGCCCTCCCTATGTCGTTGGCAGGGTACCTCAAGTGCGACACAGATGATGGCTGCGAGGCCAAGGAGGAGACAGGGGGTGAGGAGCTCTTCGATGCGGTGAACTCCTCCATCGTCTCAGGGGACAGCATCCGCTTCTTCGTCAACGTCAACCTGGAGGTTCCACCGAACGCCACCGGTGAGTGCTGACCCCCAAAACAGGGCTGTGAGACACGGTCGTTACTCACTGCAAAATTTTGGGGTCACTTTTTTTTTTAAGGAAAACCCTATAAAAGTCTGGACACAGAGCAGTTCTTCAGCCATCCATACGAAGCATCCTGTCTCCTTTTCCCTTCCCCTTTTAAAGCAAGGCCTTGAGTTTGGGGCCTGGGGCCTTGCTGTTGCTCTTGCTGCTGTGGCCCGGTCACTGGATGAGAGCAGTTTCTGGTGAGGATTCTTGGTGTGTATTGGTCCCTGTAGATAGCTCGAATGTGGATCTGGGGCTTCCCAAGGTTTTTGGATGTTGTTTTGATCATGTTTTAATTGCAATGCTGGAGGTGAGTCAGAGCTGTGGATCGTCTGGGTCAGTCACTGTTCTCCACAGCAGCCGCTAAGGGGAGAGTGTAGAAGGGACTCTTGGGTTTGGACATGTTCCTTTTGGGTTTAATCATCCTGGCTAGAGGCAAGCAATCCCTACACCTGCTGTGTTGAAGCAGGTAGCAAAAATGAGGAGAAAACCAGCCTGTTAAACATTCCTGATGGAGGTAAGGCCCTTGGGCACACAGCTACGCCTACAGTATAGGGAAGTGCTGTTGCATGTTACGCTCTGTTTATGAATACGAACTACCCTCTCCAGGTGAGGGCCCATGTGCCGAGCTCCCCCAAACATTCTTTAGTGGGATCTGTGCCTGCTACAAGGCATCTTCATGCAGAGGAGGAGGATGGCATTTGTTGGCAGTGGTGCCTGCAGTGCTGTGTGGGCACTGGGGGTGAACCCACCAGTGAAATGCACCTCTGGGGCTTCCACCCTCGAGGAGCTGCGGTGTCAGCTTTGAGTGGTGGTTTGGCTCGTTTAGGCCAAGTAGCCATAAAGGAGGTGGTTGTGCAGTCATGTTGAAGATGGACATGTCTGCCCAAAACTGTGCTCTCTGTGTACTCCCTGCCAAGCCAGCATCCTTTAGAAACTTTGCCCTACATGAGGAGCGAGGTGGAGGGGACTTCCAAACAGCCTATTAAATGCAAATTGTAAAGCTATCTGAAATGCTTGCTATTGAGGAAAAAAAATACCTAGATTGCTTTAGAGGTTGCTTTTGCTTTCAGCACACCATTTTAACATCCTCTGTGAGGCACATGCTACATAGTGGAGGAGGACTAGCAAAGCCTGGTTTTAGTGGTATGTGCCTAGGAAAATATGCAGCCTCTGGGACATGGCAGCAGTTTGAGTTTCATCTCGGCAGCTGGAGGCAGACTGGGGGCTGCCTGTGTGGGCACTGACTATTTTGGAGATTAAATGCAGTGGCTCTGGATTATACTTGGCATCACAGTATCGGAGAATCCTTTAAATTTGCTCAAAGTTATTCTTAGGTTACGAGCAAATCCCAATTGATTATAGCGAGCAATTATTTGAAACAGTGATGCAGAATAGGCATGGCCTGGACCTATGCTTGACTATCTTGAAGGCTACTTTTTAAGTTGGAGCGGTGGCTTTAACTTAAGAATAATATCTAGCAATTTTCAAGCCTGCGATTTTACAAATGCCATCTTAATTGAAAGATTTAAGGGGAACTGTACTCTGCTATGACAAGTCTGGATTTAATGCCGTGGGGTGCATTGTTCAGGGATGAGGAATGCAAGTGCTGTGGATTCTTCTGAGTCTGAAGAAGCTGACTTTCCTTGTGTGTCCTCCTGGGCTTTTTATAAGTGTTTTCCCTTCCATTCAAAACAGGACAAAAAAGGCTTTCTTATTTCCCTCAGGCGCTGATGTTTGATGGTATTAGTTGTATCCTTTTTTGTTCAGCTGTTTAGGATTTTTAGGGAAAAATGGGCTGCTGATGTACCGGAGTCCCCTTTCAAATGCAAGGATAGAGGTTTCAAAAAAGGGCTTCAGGCAGAACTAAAGTCCAGACTTTCAATAAGGGTAGGTGTGAAGTGAGATTTATTTTTTTTTCTTTTCCCCATGACAGTAGCAGTGGTCCAGGTAGCCAAAATCCAGGTTCTTCTCTGTGAGTGTTAGGCATAGGATTCTTCAGACTCTAGGTTTTGAGTCATCTGGGCTGTCAGCTCTTTCTCACAGGGGGTTTTGCTGAAGCATCTTCCAGAGTTGATTTTGTCAGTCCCTGGCTGCAGAAGGCATAGCTGATCTTCCTGGACAGCTGACTTCTCAGGTGGCTGAAAGTGGCTGAGATGAGCCCTTCAAGCTCTTCTAACAAAAGTACCCTGAACTGTGGAAAACTTACCCTCTTCACAAGCTTTCTAAGCTCTTCCCAGAAATGAGGCTTAACTATGCCATGGCTGAGGTACGCCTGGGAGTGTACTGTTCCTTGTTCAACTCTGCAATGGGACACTTTTCGGAAATGCCCTTGCATTGCTGCTGCTCTCTGGGTGTTTTGTTTTATATCCAGGCTTTGCGTTCCTGGAACAAAATTTTGGAGTTGAGCACTTGTAGTGTTTGTCTCCAGCAAGACAAGCTGAAAAGAAAGGGGGTGGGGGGGAAGGCAGGTCTTGTCCAGGCAATGGAAGATCCGCCCCCAAATACCTCATTTCCAACCCCCAAGGGAGCTAGTGCTCCAGGATCCTACAAGATCCTCTGGTGCTCTTCAAACACAGTGGAAAAGCAAATGTGGGACTAACACGTTTCTGTCCCCATCCCACTTTCTTACTTTCCCCAATCTGGGTGAAATCTTTGAGCTGAAAGGCCTTCTTGTGCCAGAGGGCTCGATATTGTCCTCTTGTGTCATGCAACCCATTGCAACACCTGCTGGGGCTTAGACGGCTGCTGCCGGGCCAGAGAGGGACTGACCATGGGCCACCCTCTGCAAGGAGTGCTGCCTGTGTTGATTTGCTCCCTAGTGTCAGATGCACCTGCTGCATAAAAGGCATTTGCTAAGTCTTCAGCAGGGAAAACCTCTAAGGTGACTTGAAACAAGATAAATAGCTGCTCTGTGATATCTCTGAGCCTCTGCATGCCTGTTCTGGTTGTCACAGTTTGGTCTTTGTGCTGAATGTGGTGTCCAAATTGTCTCCAGCTGGAGACCTTTTCTGGCAAGCTGCTTTGAGGTTGCTGCCCACCTTAATGTAGGGCTAAAAGATCCAAAAATCCCATCTGGGGAGGAGATGAGTTGGTACCACAGGGTCTGGGTGCTGGCAGGCAACGTAGGTGGAATTACAGACGCAGTGACAACTCTGCCATCGTCCTGTCAAGCTGTTAATCTCCATATGATGGATGTACAGCTCACTATGAGCATAATTGGATGCACTTTACTGTAATTCTGTTTTAAAAAGATCACTGCGTGGGATTAAACGTTGAGCCAACAAAACATAGCACAGCGCATAAAACTCCAACAATTAACCATTGTCATAAAATGCTGGGCTGTGTGTGCACAGAAGTGTATAAAACAGGATAGCCTAAAGAAATCTGGGCTTTAAGGTATGGCCTATCTAATTTTTAATTAATATTGGCTGTTGTTGTGTAGAATATTGAGCCCAAATCAGTGTGGATGCCCAGGCACTTTTTAGTCTCAGCCTTGACACTTAGGTCATTTCTCCTGGGTGTTTTATTGCTTCCTTGTGGTAGCTGATGAAAAGCTTTTCTTATTCTCTTCTGCCTCTCATCCTTCCAGCTTTGGTTTTGGTGGCAAGACTTCTGTTTTCAGTAAATGTTAATAGCTCCAACATGGCGGTGGGTCTTTATCTGAAGCTGCATGCTTTTGGACCTGGTAGTATATTTTGGGGGGAAGATCAAGATAGTTTTTAGAGAGGTTGAGACTTGAACTTAAGTCACAATAAAGGTGTATAAGTAAAATGTTAGGTCTGTGCCCTGCTGCATGTATTTTTGCAAAGTTGGCAC
>NW_009647828.1:920360-938190 GCF_000708025.1 Charadrius vociferus
AGCTTGGAGAGGGAGCCCCCACCACAGGAGCAGGGACGTTAACCTTTCTGTGCTGCAAGTGGAAAATCCAGCTTGACGCTCTGGTCCCTAGGAATTTGTACCAGAGAGGATGGGGAGCATCAGTGAGTTTGCTGTGCAGTGGGAGCCCTCCCCGGCTCATTCCTCTCCAGACTGGTGTGTTACAAGCCCTGTTTTGTTTCATTGCTACCAGATTAGCTGTCTAGTGGCTTGCAGGCTCATACTTGGTTTTACCACTGCTTTCCTGTTCTCTCATCTGGCTAGAGGTGTATTAACCCTTCTATCTTGGTGCTATCTGGATGTGAAATTGACTGTGTATTTTACATGTGGGCTATTCCATAAATCCCTCTGGACCCTGGGCTGCAGGTGAACATACCTGCATCCCTTTAGCCTGTTGCAGAACCATCGAACTAGGGGATTCAACCACTTGCTGTTTTATCTGCAGCATGCTTCAAAATAAATCCCTGCAAATTAATACAGCAATTTGGTTCAGGTTGAGCCTTAAAGTTGTCAGACAGGCAATGCAAAACCTCATTTGTTGTAGTGGGTCTGCAAAGTGTGCAGGGCCACAGCCTTGCTGTCGGTTACAGTGTTCTTATCTGCTTGGAAGCTCCCTTAAATCAGCCAGGCAAATATTTTCATTGTTTGGACCTTGTTCTTGCGATTTGGGGTTTTAAAACAATTCTTTGGACCTCATTCTTGCAGCTTGATTTTAAAACAATTCACCTTTTCCTCCTTTCCCCAGATTGTGATAGAGGGCCTTGCATGGGACTTTTTTCGTAAACTTGGGTGCAGTTTATCAGGGATTTGTGGAGCTGTAGCTGCTCAACTTTTGCAGTAAGTTTTGCCACTTAGCGCTGATGGTCATACTAGTGGTTTTAGCTGCAGAGAGGTGCCTGAAGCAGTTTTTTGGGGGAAGAAGGCAAAATCCTGATGGCAGCAAAAAGCCAATTGGAAAGCAGGATGTGATCTTTGTTGGGGTGTGTGTGGGGGAAATAACGGAACACGATTTACGCTTCATGAGAAATTAAAGCCTGTTCCACCCTCTGGACAACTGATCATTCCTAGATACGGAGAATCAACAGTTTCCTGTAATCTGCTCCAGAGACACACACGTGCACGCCCGCCACTGCCGCTCTGAGCAAAACACGGCACTCTAACTCATGGCCCAGCCCCTGCCGAGATGACTTTTTTTCTTTAAGGGGACGAGGAGAAATGCTAGATGCTGGCGCCAAGGATATTCCAGAGAGAGTAGTGTCCAGAGACAAGTGGTCTGGGCCTGAATGGGTATCATTCTGCACACAATAGTCACATTTCCTCACATTAATACCAAGGTCCTTTTTATGTCTTGAGGCACAATGCTGACCCACGCGTTCCATCTGATAACTCCTGTTTTAGCAGTTTGATGTCAGCGTGGGATGTTGGGCTCCTGAAGCTTCCTATACTCTAATGGAAAGTGGATACACCGATTGTGTGCTGGGGGGAGACGGCCTCCCTCCGAATTTCCTGGCGAGGGTGTTTTCAAAGCGGTGCTTACGAAGCCAAGGGAGGTGCGGGGGGGGTTTGAGTAGTGCGGGTGGTTCTGCACGAAGGCAGTCTTCTCCCTTGTAGGTGCTTCACCTTGCGTTTGCTTTGGGGCAGCTTCCCCTGGGATTTTGAGTGCCCTGTCCCTCCTGTTGGCATGGAAAAATACACCTGTTTCCCCTGCCCCAAACTTAATGACAAAACCTACTGCAGCTTTTTTTTTTTTAAAGTTTTTGTAGTGCGTGCAAAACAAAGTTGGGGATGTGACAAATCACACAGCACTTGGTACTCTTATCTTGTCCCTGCCTCTGTGTGAGAGCTCTGTTCAGTCTGCCTTTCTTTCCAATTCCTCCACAATGGCCAGAGGTGTGTGAGACAATAGTCCTTCACCTGCCCAGCCATTGCGGTGTCTGTGCTGGGAATTACTCAGGTGAGGATTTCCTCCCTGTCCTGCCTGCTCCTTTCAAGCCTGCTCCAGAAAGTTGCAGCTTGTTGCTTATTCCCACCTGCCTTTTACCTGGCTGTTGATTTAAGAGGGATGAACCCAGCTGATTCTAGGCTTTCTGCTGCAGCTCAGCCCACCACCCTATCACTGGAACGTGGGGTAGTTGGGGCATGTTTATTTATCTAATAATATTTAACCAAAATTACTCAAGTATGATGGGGATGAGTCCGGACTCAGCACAGCCACAGCAGGACAGCAAAGCAAAGGATACCCTTGAGATCGTGCTTGTGCAATCCCTCACTGCCAGTGACGAGTTAGAGGTATCTCCGCTGCTTCTAACAAGCTCCCTATGTGCCACATGCTGGTGTTTTGTGTGTTTTTTTTTTTTTTTAAGGCAACAGATTCTAAAAGCAGAACAGTTTTTGCTGCTCACAATGCGGTTGAGGCTTAGATTAGCTCAGACCCCTGAAGAAGTCACCAATGCCTGGATAAAATAGCTTTTTTTTTTTTTAAGTAATAAAACCCCATCAAGTCAAACCTTAAACCTCAAGCCAGATCCTTGATATTTTTCTGAGAAAGTCAAGGAAGAGCTACTGTTGTGTTCTGCTCTGATTTATTAGACTGTTTACCATGCAGGTGCACTGAGGAGTGTATGTAGATCTAAAGTAACATGCACTGACACCTGCACAGCCAAAAAGTTCCCACTCTGTGATTTCCACTCCTTTATCCCAAAGAAAAATGGTCTTAAGATGCTGCAGACATTCAGGGGTGGCTTTGCCTAAAGATGTTTAGGTTTTCTCAGGTGTTAAGGGCAGCACTGGGGACCTGTACAAGGGAAGGGATGGAAAGGGGATCTTAAGTGAAAGGAGATCTCTTAAGGCAAAAGGTGAAATGCCTTAAACTTTGTCATATGACTCTCGTGGGTTTATTTTCAGGGTTGTTTTTTTGCATAGAAGATGTCATTATCTAAACAGGGGGTGGAGGGGAAGTGGGTAAGGGATTTCATTTCTCTGGGTTGCTATCAGGGATGTTATGTAAAGGGCAGCTGGGATGAAACTGTTTTGGAGTATAGTAAATAAATTTCCTGCCACATTTCTTGTGTCCAAGTATTATATCTCCTTGTTCATGTCAAAGCTGGATGGGTCCTGTTCTTCTGCAAGTGGTGGGAAATAAAAAGTGGAGGCATGCCACAGTGCCCTGGCAGGGCTCTAATTGTGCTGACACAAGGCCATGAGTGTAAGTCTAATGTTGGCAACTCATCAGTGTTGCTAAAACTGAAGTGAACTCCCAGCAAGTTGCTTGTAGCATATTCAGTAATGCTGCGTGCTTGTGTGCATGCATCCTAGAAATTCGGGATATGCGTGTCGCCTTGATGTGGCTGCCAGGGGCTGTCAGAGATGCGTTGCTGACTTTTTGGTTTTCCCCTGGGCAGAACCTGGAGCACAGCCTAACAGATAAGGTCGCCCACCCCTGGCAGCTCTCCTTTTAACTGTGTGTGTGATGACAGAGACAATAATGCCCGTAGCTAACTCGCTTGCCTAAAATAGACTTTTGCAGCCTGCTTTGTCCAGTGAGGAGGATCACAAAAATAGAAATGGAAATTTTACATGGTCCTGACCTCTTCTTTCTGTTTAAGTATACTTAATTCTGACATTCAGGTGTGAAGTCTTAATTATTACTCCTGGTGGTGAGACATAACTGATGATTGATGGATAGTTTCTTCCTTGTCAGTAGAGGGTGAATCCATGGTTTTCTGTATCCTTTTTTTTCTCCGTGAAGGGCTACTCCATGGAGGTGCAAGGGTCAAGGGTGTTGTATCTTTTCAGTTCCCCTATAGCTGGAGGGAAGCTGTGGTAGTGCCATGAAGACAGAAAAAAATGGGTGGCAAGCTGGTGGTGGTTGGTCTTGGGCTTTAGCCAAGCTATGTCCCAATGCATGTGTCACGGGCAACCTCATGCGGGTTTTTATCCTGCATTGCCTAGTGGGTTCCCCCGCAGTAAGTAAATGGGTGGTTCCTAAGCCAGGCAGAAGAGCACTTGGGAAGCCTGTGTATTTCTCCCTTCCCTGCCCCCCCCATTTTTCATGTTCCAGTGGATTTGCTACTATCCCTGAGTAATGTTATAGCACTCCAGTGGGCCTTTAAGATAACAGCCCAGAACTGGGATGGCCATATCCAGCTATATCCTTTCCCTGAATCGAGTTTGAGCGGCATGTTGCTTGGATGAAATGATGAATGAGGCTCTGGGCCTTCCAAAGCATCACATCTGTACCCAGTTTGAAAGATTCTGGTCTAACATAGTTAGGTGGTTTTGCTTGTGTTGGCAAAGCAGCACTCGGTGCTCATCTGTGATAAGTACCTGAGAGACCTGTCAGCAGAGAAGATTGATACATGCTTGAAACTGATAAGAGGAGCCAAGAGTTGCTGCATGGTAAAAAGACGTGAATTTCTGTTGTGTTTGCATGCATCTGTAAGGGCAGACTGCAGATATGCAGATATCTTTTTAGCATGTGCTTGCTATTGTTCAGGGTTGTGGGTGTTTTTTGTCTCTAGAACTATTTCTTGCAAGAGCAGAAAAACCAAAACATGTTTTCTCGTCAATGAATATTTATGGCTTCCAAATCTTCCAGCATACTTTTGCATGTGTAATTAGGCTGTAAGTTGAGTAAGCGAGCATTGGAGAACTACAAATGTAAGAGCCTGGGGAAAATGCTTGATGTTTCTGGTTTATTTGGGTGTTTGCTTTTTAATAATAAATAGCATTTTTTAGATGAAACAACTTGTGTTTTTCAAAAGATGTGTCAACTAGTAATAATTGAGACCGTTGCACCAGCAGACTTGTCTACTTAAGTGATGCTTTTAATCACAAGTGCAGCAGCCAAGTGAACTTTGGAAGAAGTTGGGTGATGTAACCAAAGCCTCTGAACCATCTTATTTTGTTTAGTGGGAGACGAAGGCAATCCTTTGCCTCTTCCCTACTGCAGTCAACTCTGCTCCCAGTTTTGAGTTGCAGCCTTTTAACCCCACTGTGGACATGATTTGAATTCCTGTTTGATCAGGGGAGGTTTTGGTTAAAGCAGCTTTCTGCATACAAAAAATAATTGCTTTTTTTTGAGTTCTGGTGTTTTCATGTGCGTTGCATCCTCAGTCAGCTTATTTTTGGAGAGTAGCAGGGCTGGGCTTGAAGGTACCTGTGTGTGTGGTCAGCAGTTCTTGTAGATTAGGATTTGGAAGTCCAGGTCTGGAAAGGAAGCAAAAACCTCATCTGAATAGCTGTAACTGTGTTACATCTTGGTATTTTTCCACAGCTTGGCCTCTGGAAAAGTTTTTGGTCCTCAGTGTTTTTTTCCATGCTGTTGCTGTGCTCACTTGAATGAAAACTGTTCATGTGTTTCATGTATAATTTTAGTAGCAGCTCAGACTTGAGGGTTTTTTGGACAATGGGAAGATAAGGACTTTGGAAAAGAAGGATGCACAGATAGTACCTTTGGTACTAGTGATGCTACAGAGAAGCTGTCTTGGCTGCAAACAGTATAGAGTGGGCTTGTGGCAAAAATAACTGGGTTTTATTTGTGTTTTTAGCTTATACCCCGAAAATTGCTTCATAGATACCCTAAGAAAATGTTAATGCTGTTGCTTGGAATTTTGAACTGGGAACTTCCTGGATATCCCTGTTCCCTGTATCTTGGCTGCATATTAAGTGATGCTTAATAGTCTCTAAACAACAGTTTTCTTTCTTAAGAGCTCTGTTGCTTTACACTTAGATTTATAGAGGCAGCATGGTGAGTTGACAGGACACTAATGTGCTCATCTTGGAGTCACTGCATGCGATCTCTCCCAGCCCGCTCCCTTGGAAGTGCCTGGGTGTTGTTGACTCTTTAATGAGGACAAGAATGGTTTCCAAACGAGTATGATTCATGCAATCTTAGCCTCAATCTATCAAACAACGATGCATTGGATTAAATGATTACCTAAAGGATTAGGAGTTAGATTTTTGGGGGGAGGTGGGGGGAGAAGCGAAGAATAAAAATATGTAGGGAATCCAAAGAGAAAAAGAAAAAGGGGAAAAAACAAACAAACAAAAAACATTAAAAAGGCTGTAAGATACAAACCCCAACAGATCAGATAATGCCAAAGGCTGCTTCTACACTTGGTCTACACTTCCAAAATGGGAAATGTAAAAATTGAATCTCTGCTTTTCTTTAGAGATCGTCCTCTGCCAAGAGGGCAATACTTCACCTTGTTCTAAGCCTTCTGCTTGGTTCCCGCTGCCTGTCAGGTACCTGCAATGGTAACACTTTTCTGATTTTATTTTTTTCCTCCCCTTCTAGCTGAAAATGAAAATGCTGGCTGCGTGTTGCTGCACACATCAAGGAAGGTAAGTAGGGATGCTGTGTGATCATTTTTATTTTTTTTTTTTTATCTAGAAGCAGCCAAAAGGATCTCGAAACACTCCATGGGGGTGGGGAGGTGGGTTTTACTGGCCTAAACAGAAGGCATATTTGTCTCTTTCCTTGAATTCCTCTGTCTTTATTTAAACCTTTAAAGGCCATGTGCTGCTTGTTCTCCAAACAATTTCTCTGTAATTCTGATTGTTCCACTGCTTTTTGTCCCAGACAATTCGTTGACATGTTAATTCATCACTTTCTCTTCTGCAGCTGCCTGCAAAGGGATCCAAGTGTATACCATAGAGATTCAGGCTGCTGAACTCCTCTCGAGCTGAAAGCAGAAACACCCAATAGACATTGCTGTGATTTGGTTTCCTGTTTATTCCAGCTAATCAGATTTGCCTTCACGAGGTTCGGCAGGAGTGAATTCCCTGGAAACACACAGTCTAGGAGGACGATTAGGAAACAACACTTAGTTTACACTTGCTCTCGAGATCGTAACTCAGTAAGGATAAGGTGGAAATGCAAAAAAAAAAAACCCAAACCCAAAAAACTCCAACAAAACAAAACCACCCACCTTGTATAGGCTGTATTACTACAAATCTCTGACTACGAAAGTATACAGAAAGTATGCAGAGAGGAAATAGGTTGATATTTAATACTACATGCAGTCTTGGTCTTTGGGGCTGTGAGCCGTGGCTTTTAGTTGTCTTGACTTGTCCTTCACCTGCCCGTTGGAGGGGCTGGCTGGCTGCGTCAGAACTTGTAGCATTGCTGATCCTGGGAAATCATATATTGTAGGCTTCGTTGAAGTTTGTAACTTGGGTTCTTAAATCAGGGTACCAAAGCTTTGGAGGCTTTTTAGGGAAGCCCAGAGAGCTCTAACTCTGTTTTCCTTTAGGCCTCCAAGACAGCTCAAGTCCTGAAAGGGTATTTTAGCAGGCTGAGTTCGTAGGGGGAGGAAAAGAGTAGAAGAAACCTCCCCCCCAAGTTTAAAAACAAACCACCAAACCCAAACACAACAACAAAAAAATATTTAAGCTTTGATATTCAGTCATAGAAGTTAAAATAAACTATTCTGTGCTCAGGAATGGAAATGTCTTTGTCAGTAACTTGTCTTGTCTAATATTAGTGCCAAGGTTCTCTGAGTTGTATACACTTGATGGAAAGTAACCTAAGAACTTAATCACTTAATGTGCAAGTTCTAAGCCCAAATCCAGTATCTGCCTCTGATAAGAAATAGTTGGAAACTTCTAATGTGTGTCTTTTCTATTTTATTTTTCCTTTTCAGAGCTGTAGGATTCTTGCTTTTCTAGCCTGTAGTTCATGCTTGAGCATTTTAGTGTGCTGTTGAGCAAGAAATACCAGAGAGCTAGCATGCTTTATCAGGACTTGAGAAAAGATGCTATTGCCAGTTTTTTGCCTCCAGGGAGGACAAGTGGAAATTTTGTGTTTCAAATGCAAAGGAAATTAGGACCTGAGTCATGGAGAAGATAGCTCCAAGTGTCTGGAAAGGAGGGAATCACTAGAAGTAGTCAGATCAGAAGTTTTGTCCTGGAGACATTTTCCTGCTAGATTGTCCCCATCTCTTGTGGTAGTCTGTGGTTCTTGTGCCTGTTTGAGAGTGCTGGAAGGGCAGTCTGTGTCTTGGGCAAGTTGCTATCTGGCATTGCACTTGGTAGACAGAAATAAGGAGCAGTTATTTGACATGGTTTGAACTATTAATGACCATCATAGTGTATTTCTGAGGGACTTGCCCAGTGCAACCATGGCAATGGCACAGGTAGAGCTCTGCTCAGGACAACGTGCTTTTTTGGACACCCCTTCTTGTAGTATTCTTGCAGTGTCTGCAAGGGGAGGTGGTCTCCAGAGCAGTCACCCAGCAGAGAACTTGCATTTTGGGCTGCCTTGTTGAGTCTTGAGAGCCCTTTTTTGCACAGATTGAGTGTGGAACTTTGTCTTATGGTGGTTGGCCAAGAGACCTGCCTGAAGTCAGAGGAGGCTGTTTCAATGTGTTCCGCCTTTGGCACAACAGCCTCTGTTTTTGCCATGATGCAATGTGCAGCTTTGCAATCAAGGATACCCAATGCAATTAAAGTGGCTATTGGGTAGCTGTCTTGAGTTTCTTGCTAAGCAGTTTCCAGCATCAAGTATCCTGGTGTGAATTGACTATCTAGCTAAAAATATTTGTGAAGGAGCAGTCATTAATTTCTTCTGAAACCAACAGGTGTCCTGACTGGAACAGTTTTGCTCTGAGCTATCTCTGCGGTGTTGCTGTAGCACTGCTTCCATTAATTTGATCTTGGTTTGTCTTAGGGAGCGATGTATTCATATCTTTTCATGGTGGCTAGTTGCCTTGTAGTGTGTGTATCTTCCCCAATGTTATGGGAGTAATAATAAGGGCAATACCCATCCTTATTTCCTGTAAAGGACTAGAAGCAGGGAAATAAACCAAGGCTGAGGTGTGGAACATGATTTACACAAGGCATTGCCTGAAGCCTCTGGCAGAGATGGAGCTAACTTGCAATAAGCCACTGAAAGCGCTGTCTTGCTGCAACAAGGAAATGATGCTGTTATGCACAGCTCACTGGAGGATCCGTGTTGATTGAGATGACGTGGGCAGATAATAGCCCTCTTCTGAATACCTTTGATTAACTTCTGCTGTCCGTCAACTTTTTCCTTCCACTGTTTTGCTTCTGGTGGCTTCTCTCACGCATGGGGGAAGTTGGTGACACAAAGCCGCTCTTTTTTTGAAAGCTCCTTAGCACTGTGGCACTTCTGATGCTCTTACCCATGGAGGTACAAGGAAGGTTGTCTCCTCTGCTAATCCACCTTGTTAAATGCTGTCTAGGTTATTTGGCCTCTTTATTGTTTGAACCTACATCCTAGGTTGGATTCTGTATGCCAGATGAGCTGAAATGAGTTGCCTACAGAATCATAGAATTACTGAGGTTGGAAGGGACCTTTAAGATCAAGTCCAACCATCAACCTACCCTGACAAAACCACTTCTAAACCATGTCCCTAAGTACCGCATCGACCCTTTTTTTTAAACACCTCCAGGGATGGCGAATCCACCACTTCCCTGGGCACCTCCTTTAAGAGAGGTGACTGCTGGTCATATGGTGACCCCATGAACACCAGTGTTACAGATGGTGATAGGTGTTCTAATCTGCTCTCATGCAATAATAACGTGAGATTGACTTGGCCACTTGCAGCTACATGATCTCTTTTAGATGGAGTTGCAACATAGCTGTGTCACTGTCTCCTTTCCTAAGAGCAGATGGTAACAAAGCCTTGGGGGTGGGAGCTAAAATCCTTCAGAGAATCCTCCTTCTCAAGGATGCTGTGTAAGAAGTGATTGATGCAAAGTAAAACAGTGCTAATTGCAATGGATGTGTACTGACAACTTGATAGTTGCTGTGATAATTACAGTAATTAGTGAGATATTAACATATTTTTTTTTCCCTGTGTCTAGGAGATAAATGGAAAAGGTATAGAGGGTATGTGAGAGGAGGGGATACATGATTCAGGCTCTGGGGTGGTCCTGTAACTTGGGGGAGAATTGTGCCAAGGTCCTGATTGTGGAGTTAACTTGGTGTCAGATTTGTAAAAGTAACTCAGACCTTGATTCTTACTGAGCTTAAGGGGAGCTGAGGGTTTAAATGTATCTTGACAATCTGGTCCTCAACGTCATGAATTCAAGCCTGGCTCGTTTTCCATTGGAAGGAAGATGTGTATAACAAAGTGCTGTTCCCATTTCTTCACTCAGTCTTAAGCTGTAGAAGGAAAGAACAGGACTGTCAGTCCTTCTTGACCAGTATTGTGAGTGCTAACTCTGTGTGTGGATTTCCAAGGACTGAAATGGGAACAATGCATTTGTAGTTTGATCATTCAATTAATGAACTTCACAGCTGGCAAATACAGAAAGGAGATGAGGTTCTGTAATACAGCATGGCTGTTTCTTCTGTCTCAAGGCCAACAAGTCTGCGAGAGCAGAGGAAATCAGCAGAGAGTTGAGACAGTATCAGCCTTTGCTGTCTTTTTTTTTTTACTTCCTATCACACATTGATTCAAAGCTAAATGTTATGAACAAAGGAAGAAAACTTCCTTGGGAGTGGGAACAATAGAAATTTAGGAAGAGTCAAAAAGGTTGATGGGGCCAGATGGCATTCCCCATCTCCCAGTTCAGGCTCCCTAACTGGGAGCCCTGAGGAGAGATGGTTGCCAGCTTGAGGAGAACTGGGTCAAGTTGCACTGAGATGCATACTGGTAATTTTTTCACACTGCTGAGCTCGGAGTCCATTTCTTCCAAATAACTTCTCCCATGTTTCTGCAAACTTCTTGAATTATTTCCTAAAGAAGATTGTGAATGCTACCTTAAGCTTTTTTTGGTTTTAGGGTAACTTCTGTGCTTTATCCTAGGCAACAAAACTATTTTTTTAATTGTTTTCTATGTCAGGGTGTAAATGGTGCCTAGGCATTCACCTATAGTGACTCTGTTAGGATAAAACTTGAAAATGCAGGCCTTCAGTGCATTAATGATACAACATAAAACTCCTTTTCTTCAATAATGTGATCTGAACAATTGAAGTGATTCTGGAATCGTTGGTTTGGTGGCAGTAACTTCAACAAAACTGCTTGTGACCTACACAGATCCTAGGCTTTTGCTGTTAGGTATTGTGTGCAGCTGTCTAATACTCTGACCCCTTCTTAACACAGTACCTGAAATTAAAGAATTTTGAGGAAGAAGTCAGAGCCCACCGAGACCTGGATGGGTTCTTGGCCAGAGCCAGCATCATCCTTGATGAAACAGCCACCTCCTTGGATGATGTTCTTCGAGAGATGCTGAAACACTTTGCTGAAGATCCTGAGAACATGGAGCCCAGCTGCAACTTTGAAAAAATCATGAGCACTTTATTCACGGATTCAGGGACCCCACGAGAAGGGAATGGTAATCAACGCTTGATTTGCTTTTGCCTGTGGGTTGCTGTTTAGTTGTCATCCTTTCCATTGGTGGCATGTTGAACGCTCACTACTGTATGATCCCCAGACTTGCATGTTGCACTAGACACTGGGGGTCTATTTTTCCATGTCACCCAGGCTGAAGGGTCTCAGGTTTCTGGGATTTTTATGTTTTGGTGGAGTCTTGCCCCTGTTTCATTAAGGTGACATGTAGTGGTGTTCTCTGGGTTGAAAAGTCTACAGCACTTCAGTGTCTTGTTTGTTTGGACCGATTAGGCATACTCATCCTCAGACAAGTATCCAGTGCTCTTCAGCAAAGAGACACTTGCTAGTGTCCCTTCAGAAACGGCTCCTTGACCTTGTGATTCTCCATCTGAATTCACACAGGCTGGGGAAGTTTTACTGCTTTGGATGAGTAATTGGTTGGGAAGTGCTAAGCCTTCATGTTGCTCCCAGCCCACTGGAAGGGATGAGAGGCATTTAGTTTTCCTCCAGAACATCAACTAGGGTAACTCTAGCCAATGTTGTTGGCTCATGTGTCACCTTAAGCTATCAGCAAATGTCATAGCATAGTCTAAAACACTACGTTTTAACCCAAGATGTAAAGAAGCTTAACTAAGCATTGTTTCTCTGTAGGCACCCATGATGTTTCAGAGTCAACAGGAATGAATACACAAACATGTACATCGCACCTCAAATGTAACTGTCACAGCCTGAGTGAATTTGTTTAACAGATATGTCAAGTCCTGAGCATGTAGTAAGCATGTTCATGCTTTGGTTACTTCTTCCTACCTGTCTTAGAGCTTCGCATTTATAATTTCTTTAATTTAGGCTTTCTGCCAATAAAGAAAAATTAAGCAGTGCCATAAAATAATCTGAGAACAGTAATTAGGAAAAGGGGGAGAGAGGGCAGGGGAGTCAAAGACATCTCTTCCAGTCCTCTGTGTGTGTTAAGTAATGCTAATCTAATAATCTAATATTGCAGTAGGTTGATGTTGGGAGGAGAAAACAGCTCTCTTCCAAGCTGTGAATAGTTTAAGGACAGAATTCAGAAGCATCAGGACAAATGTTTCCATCTTTCTCTGTCACCCCCTGCCCTTGCATCAGTCTACTGTGCAGATAAATAAGTATGCTTGGTCTTAGTACTCAGCTTCCATTTGAAGGGAAATGTCATTTGCAGTTGCAAACCAAAGATGGACAGCCTGTAATGTTTCCCTCTCTTCTTTTCCTAGTTCACCTCTTATCAGATACAATTCAAGGGGTCACAGCAACAGTCACAGGGGTGCAGTATCAGCAGTCCTGGCTCTGTATCATGTAAGTACCTGGGTTAGATTAGCAGAATCCACTAGCTGCTCAAAACTTGTAACTTTTACTCCTGCTGGGAAGAATAGTGGTTCAGAATGTGCCTTTGTAAATTGGGATGGTGGTGCCCTCTCCATATATGCATCCTGGCCTGTGGGATCTCAGTCTCAGCACCGGACTCCTCTTTGCAAATGCTCTAGCAGCAGCCTGAGCAGAGACGACCACAGTCTCTACAGACCATTAAGCTCTTGAATGCTATCAAAATCTGGTGTTAACAAGCTAAGAATGCTGGAAAAAAAAAAATAATCTGAGCCAGAAAATGCTAGTTACTGAGAAATGTTAATGAGAGGAACTTCTGAAAGGGACAACAAACTGGTTCATGGACTACTTTGCCTGCCAAAGTCTGGGAACTTGTACCAAAAGATTTCTTAGGTCCTTTCATGAAAACATCTAAACTTTGTAACTGAAAAATGAAGTCAGAAATTCTGACACTATTTAGACATGGAATACTTTGTGTGACAATTCAGACACTGGTTAATTTTCAACACTGTTAAACGTTGGAACAGACCCTTAAGACAGTAAGAACTCTGTCACCTGGGATTTGATGAGACGTGGTGGCTCCATCCTAGCTTCCACTTGACCAAAACAAAGTTTTGAAATTATTGTCCTGAAGTCAAGTGTGTTGGGTGAGCCAAAATGTCCCTTCACAGAGGAAGGCCAGAACCTGTCCCTGAGCCAACCAAAGCAATGTGATTTGACTGCTGTTGCTTTATGCGTATGCAGTCTCCGAGTCAAGTTGTCAAGAAATATGTTAATTCCCAGAGAAATTACTAGGTTATGTTGGATAGGTGCGTAAAGGCTCAGGGAGTTTGTGCACATATTCTAGCCTTCACAGTCAGTTTGATTGCTAGGACAACTGTCAATGGTTTTCCTTCTACTAGCAGTTCTCCTACCCTTTACTTATGGCTGGGGAAAAAAATATAGGGTATTCTGCCTTGGAAATGGATGATTTGGAAGATGAGGGGGTGGGGGAACAACACAAAAAAAAATTCAAAAAAGCACCAACAGACAACAAAAAACCCCACCCTTCTTTCTAATCTCTTATGAAAGAGAAAAATGTGGTCTCTGTGTAAAAAGATAACTATTGTATATCAGGGCACTGTTCTGTGAAAGAAGTAAACTGGATAATGTCTATGCTGCATGTGCTACTGTCAGCTCTACCCTTACGCCTGGTATGCCCAGAGCAGCTTGCACAAAGAAGATGAGTCAAATGGTCTTTCTGTACTGATCAACCCAAGAGGGCTTTTGAGCAGTTTTCTCCCTTTTGGGTGCCATAGGTAGGATAGCAGCAATGAGGATACATACATCCTAACCTAGGAAGGGTAGAGGGTGGAAGTTTCTACTGTGGCATGTGACATGGCTCTGTGGAGGACTTTGGAGAGTGTTGAGTTAATAACAAAGGGTTTCTAGAGGTAACAATGAGTGCTGTGACTATATAAATGAAGCTGAAAAGCGTAGGTTCAGCCTTTCTGTAGAAAGTATGCCAAAGCTTTAAATGCATCCACGTGAGTAATACTAGCTTCCATGACAAGACATAATTTGAAAAATAAGCTTACAGCCTGAAGGTGTCTTGTGCAAAACTTTCCTTGTTTCTTCCTTTTGTTACTCTGAAGAGGGAGAAGAAAGTGGTGGGAAAGCAGCGATGAGTTATTAACTATAATTATCTAATTATTGCACTGTATTTCTGCTGTAGCTATTGTGCAACAGATTGTGAACCATATTTTTAGATCTTACATTTTTCTTGAAGTCAGATTGCAAAACAACTTCAAAAACTCTGAAGTAAAAGGAATTTGATGAAAAATTTCTCCATATGAGTGGGAAGAACCTTTAAGATATCTGCTGTTCTTTATCCTTGAATTTAGTCTATACTGTCTACTAAGTTTTAAATTAGCACTGCTGGGGGTTTTTTTGTGCACCTTAACTAACTTTTTATTCCAAGTGGATGAGATAGGCTTGAGTATCACGATAGGATTACATCAATGAGGAAGAGCAGCTCAGAGAGATGCTTTTGGTAGTGCTGCTTTTGCATTGATTTCAAGGGGAAATACTAAAGCTGAAATTAGCTTAGAGTCAGAAAGAACAAACTTGTGTAGGATATTCACTGAGTTGTGCAGAGTCTGGCTGCAGAAGAGCATTCCTAATGTACACAAAAATTTAGTTCTGTCTTCTCTGCGCTGGAGAGCGTGCTGTTCTTTCTTATCTGACTTATCTTCAGTGGGAAGAGTTGTGGGGAAAACAACCTAGGGTGAAATAGCTATTCTGCTTCTGCTGGAATTGGTGCTTGGCTGACAGTTTCAGGTCTATTGAACTGCCAGCAAGGTCAGATGTGCCATATGGATCTGGGCTATAGCCCCATGACAGAACAAACTGTTGGGGAATTGAAGATCTCAAGGTTTGAATGTTCCACAGAAGTCCAGGAAAAAACTGGCTTCTGGTTCACAATAGGATATAGGGCTCTTTTTTTTTAAAAAAAAAAAAAAAACCACAACAAAACCTGATCTTGCTGAAGCCATACCTGGGTATGTAAGCTTGTGGAAACCTTAAGACCCCTTGACTAAAATTCTACATAGCTGAGAGTAGCACAGTAGTTCATACCTCCCTAACAAGCAATCTTCGGCTCTAGAAGAATGAAGGTTGCTAGGTATTTGTATACGTGATGGGTTTCTAACTAGAAAGCGAATCTTCAAAGTTACAGATTACTTTCATCAGTCAAGGACGTGATCTCATACCTTAGGAACCTTGGGCATAACTCTTTCTCATATTCATAGCATTTGCCAGAATAGCAAGACACAAACTGGCATGGACATCTCTTTCCACTTCACTGAAGCTGCTGGTTGATTGTTTCTTTAGAGAGCTTGGGATGAGGGACAGCCAGACCTGCCCCCAGATGGACTGTTATCCTGAGACTTAATCAGCTATTTAGCATGAGGAAGCTCTGCTATTAGTGGGAGCTTAGGGAGGTACTTTTGTACCCCTCCAGCATGCAATGACTGCAGCAGATCAATATATTCTCCCAGGAGGGTGCTCAGAGTTCCCCATGAACCACCCAGAGCCTGGAGGAAGTAAACTGGGCGCTTTGTGTGTCTGGATCAGGAAAGGTGGGGAAGAAGCCCCGTGAGACCTATTGGTTTTGGTGTTGCACAGCTCTGGCTCCAAAAGCCCAAGGAAGGTCCCCCCCTTCTCCAATGGAGAGTATAAAGAGAAGTGGCTGTCATCACAAGACAAGTCCTATTACACCCAATTCTTTCTTTTACTGTCTTACAAATGGAGCTGCAAATGCCTGGTTTTCTATTTTCTTATTTTATTTTTCTTTTGGAGTGAAGGATACCTAATGCTAAAGATGTTAAAGTAACTGTTAACTGACTGCTGCTAGATCTCTCTCCTTGATCTCTACCTAGGAGAGACACCAGCTGAGTGGGTTATTGAACAAATGCTGCTTGAGCTGAGTGGAATTCCCCGGGCATTGCAACTTCCAGACTATATTCTTCTTGCCAGGAGATGGATATAATTGTTTCTTCCAAAGCTTAATCCTTAGAAAAACATGAAAGCAAGCTGCTTCATAGTTGGGATTGAGTAGTTGAAGAGCCATTTCCTTTCAGTGCATTGATAAGGCACGCGGATTGGTGAAGGACTTATTTTCAGTGCATTTAACTGATTTGCTAAAGCTGTTTTAACAGGCAAACCAGAGGAAAGAATCCCCTCTGCAAGAAAAGAGTGGTTTAGTGGTTTGTGTGCTCCGTGTTGCTATAAAATCGCTTACTCTGATACAGCGTGTAATTGCAATGATTCCTGTGGAGGAGAGTTTTAACTCGGAACAACACAGGTAGCCTTTCAAAAACAGGTATTGTGAGGTTATTTTGGATATCAAGCAAGACTGCTGATCAAATAGAGTAAAGTTTAAGAGTAATAACTTCTCAGATTTAATGTATAACTGATAGTTGTGTGAAACATGTTACTAATGCATCTCTCAACAGAAGTAATGCAAAGCCTATTTCATGTATTTAAGGATTTGTCCAGACCCAGAGGTTTGTGGATCTGCAGAAAAGCCACATTGCTTCTGATTTAACTGTTGAATAGATTTCAAACAGATAGGTTGGTTACTGTGTATTCCTCAGAATAGTCTCCCTTCTTTCAAAGAGCAAAATGGGATGCTGTGGGAAATTAAACAGTTCAACTGTTTAAAACAAATATTATCCTTTTAGAGGAATTACAAGATTTACAGTCTTGTAAACAAGAGCCTCTTCTGCAAAATTTATAACCATCATCTCTCAAGTGTTCTTTGGGTTCAAAGAACTGATTAATTTTTAAGTACCTGTAGCCACCCTTGTAGGGCTGTCCAAGGTTAATGCTGGAGAGCTGAAGCTCTTGCAGGTTCTGTGTTATGAAAAGGGAGTTCTCAAATTCAAACCCTTCATTAGGAATGATCTCCCTGAAGGACATCTGTTGGAGAGAAGGATGACTCGTTGCAGTGCTTGCAGCATGTGTACAGGGAGGAAGAGGTGCCTCCTTGTGCATTGACCTGTAGACAAGACTTTTCCCTAGAGAGATTAACCTGGTAGAGGGGATGGGTCTTTCTGGAGCTCAGCAAAGTGTTTACCACTCCAAAATAATATTCAGCTGGGAGTGACTTTATTGCTGAAACAACCCGGTGCCAAGCTGCGAGTGAGCTGGCTTGCTGGTTACAGATTCATTCCTCGCTTGCAAATTCTGGTTTCTGAAAGCTTGTGCCTGGAGCTGCTCGGTGGAGGAAGATTTATTTGCAGTGGATGAGAACAAGAAGTGTCATTGTTATTCTACATTGGGACAGGAAAAGGCTGGCTAGCTGATTACCTCTGCTGGGCACTTTTTCTTACTGCAGGGGATAATTTGTTTCTGAATTAACTTCCTTTCTTGCCCTATTTAAAGAGGGTTTCTGTTTCTCTTGGGTCTTCATAGTTTGACCCTTTTTATGATTTGTTTTAGAAATGTGTTATTACTCTGATAACATCTTGGGTGTGGGGCAGACCTGTGGCATGTGTGACTTGGTGTATCAGTGATTTTGGTGGAGCATTGCCAGTTCTCACCATCTGAGTGCCACACTTAATGCCGCTAGATACGCAGGCTGGAAGGAGGAGGAAGACAGCAAAGCAGGA
>NW_009647828.1:938220-974732 GCF_000708025.1 Charadrius vociferus
TTACTGGAGGATCAAGATAAAAATTACTGAGAACACAACCTGGCATCTCATTAAATCATAGCCCAGCGTTTCCTTGTGTGACTAATACTGGGTGAAAATAGATTTTTTCAGCTTGCTGGCCAAACCAAAGGAGACTGAAATTTAGCTCAACCCAAACCAAAAGGGAACTTGGAGGCTTTGGCCAAACCAGGCTTGATTTAGTCAGCTGAAAATGTCTTGCTAGTTCTCAGTTGTTTTGGGGGCTTTGGCTATTTACCCTTCAGAATTTTTTTGCTTAGTGGGAATTTACTTAAGTGCTACTTGAAAAAAAAAGTTGCTTCACTTTAAAAGTTGCTCTCCTCTTGGCCTGAACTATGCTGAGTGTTACCTGCAGTCTTGCTTAACTTGGGATTTCTTCATGTGAATGAAAACTTTTTTTGTCCTTTACAAATATTTGCCCAAGTCTAGCAGGGACTGCAGTTTTGGCTTGTACTATGTTTGTATCTAGATTCTGAAATTAAAGCAAAAGTGGGAGTTGTAAGTGCTACACCGGGGAATAGGATTTGAGTCAGCTAAATAGTGGCTTGAATTTGAAGAAGAGCTTGAGATATGCTGAATGATGCATGGGCAGAAGTGACTTGGCCTTGCACTATAAGTACTGAGACACCCTTTTTTTGCCCCCAAACAAATGGATATAACAGAGCAAGACCAGGCTTGCTGCAGATGAGGCTGCATTCTGCACAAAGGCAGTGTTTCTCCCTTCCATGCAACAATACTCAGGTGCATCAGACCTTCTTTGTGGCACCTATTTATATCTGGTTTTACTCCGTTTTACCCTCACCAAACCAACTCAGCCTGATTTCTAAAGGTTATTATTGACTTAAATTGTGTCCATACATTGTCTTAAACTAGGCTGAAAATTCTTCAGTGGTCCATACTCAGTTTTAATGTTGTAAGTGATACAGGGATTCAGATGCACGTGTTGGTATCAATAGAGCTCTTTATCCCAAAGAGTTGGAAGAAACTCTGATAGGTGTGAGAAGTCTCAAACTCCAGCACTGTGGATAGAAATATTTTCAGATAAAAATGGGTGATGATGACAGTGGGTGTCTTGTGAATATGCTCAGTATTGCTAAATCTTCCAGTACTGGCTAAGCTCTGTGAGATCCCCTTGTTGCACACTTTTCCAGTCCCTCAAGGTAAGGAAACAGCAGACTCCTCATTTGGAGAAACACAAGGTTTTGGTGTGGCTGCCAGGAAAATTAGCTTGTATGTGGAAGTGATTCAGTTACAAAGAACAGCCTTCTAAAGAGTCAGGTTTTCTGGTCCATACCCAAGAAGCAAAGCTCTCGAGCTGAAGTGATGTTGTAGCCCTGTGGACTGGTGCTGTTGGCAGGACTGTCATCTCTGGAAAGCACAACCTTAGAGACAAGTTACTGGAGCTGAAACATAACACTGCCACTTTGGGGAGAAAGCTAGCTACAGAAGAACCCACATGGCTTGCTTAGTTATTGCATTATATAATAGATTTTTTCCAAATAACTTGCTATATTGCAACAGGACTTATGTTGTAGCTAGGAGAGCAGGGCTCCTGCATGTTGGCCTTTCTGCCTCAGGTAGGAGTAAGCTGAAATGCTGGGTTTATTTGCAAGGTTGTGTTTCTTGGATTTACTCAGATGGGGTGGGCACAGGCAAGCAGGTACTGCTGCGCAGCAGTGCTGAAAGGTAGCTGGTAACTCATACCTCCACAACACTTATAAACTTATATTCACGTGCATGCCTTGCTATCCTGCCCCACTTCAGGGTCTGAGGTATGTGCTGGTGTGATCAGCCCTTGTCTTGTACTAAGTTTTCTCTGGCCATGCTTCGCACTTCAGTATTTTCTTGCTAGGTCAGGTACTGCTGTGATAGGAAAGAAATGATGTCTGGAAAGTGTTAGTACAGCTGTATGAGCAATAGGTACCCGATATTTGCATCTGACCATCTCTGGAACAGAAATGTTGTTCGAAATGCCCGGAGAGCCTTCCTTTCAATTACTCAGTGAGTTCAACAGCTGAGGTATGAAAATGCTGAGTACAGAGCACAAAATAAAGGTAACTTTTGCTAGTGGTGCATTAACTGTTCACTGGTGTTGACCAGTTCAGGTGGATCAAGGGGAGAGGACTGAAGGTGTTAGACGACTTGAAAGTTCTCCTGTTAGTATAAAGCCTGGAGTTTGTCTGTCTTCCCCACTGGATTGTTGAACTGTAACACAAGGAGGCTTGTATGCTGTCTAGCCACAGCAGGATTGCTACCAAGGGCTTTGATTTGCTTGTGAAAATCAGTGTTGTCTGTGCTCATTTGATCCCTTGGGAGGGAAGCATGAGGATTGTTGCAGATGCAAACTATGGGGTTAGTTGAGAAGATAGCTTGTGCTCCATTTTCAGTTACTTTAGAAGAGATTTATTCCTAACCTTAGGACCTGCCTTGATCTTTCTCCGTTCTAAAGCTGATTCGAGTAGACAAAGGACAAGGGGCTGTGGTGGGAGGGAGTTAGGAAATAAATGAAATACTGTCATCTTGCTCATGACCTATATTGTTCTAATTAAGCTGTTTGGTTGCTCTCAGACAAGTGCCTTTGTCAAATTAATTTGTGTAAGTAGACTGCTTCCAATCTGGGATCAGGAAATCAAACTCAGTAAGAAAGTACTTGGTGGTGTGATTTTTTTCTATGCAAGTTGTTAAGAACTTCATAAGAAAATATGTGCTCCTGACTAGTACACCTCCAGCCAAAGATCTCCAGGAACCATTACTGAGATGACCTTCAGGGTGCACAGACATGGGAATAATGTTAAAAAGGAAAGAGATAGGTTAGGATTATGGAAGAGAAGTTAAAGGAGAGATGAATCCTCTTATCACAGAGGACTGTGATATGCCCTTGTTAGATGAATAAAAGGGGGAGCAAGTAGTTCAAAGTGACTTTGAACCAGAAAGGGGAGGACAGGACGGACGGGATGGGGGACGGACACTGAGTTAAGAAAACACAATTCTATACCTCTTTCAGTGTCAATAGGCAAAACCTGTGTACATATCTCACAGGTGCTTTTCAGAACAGTTGAGAAGTAGTAGATGGCTTTAATGGGAACAGGAGAGCTGCAGTCCAGGCTAGTGTTACCTCCCTTCTGCAACTGCATGAAACTACTTTGCTGCTTTTTCAGAGTTTCGCAGCAGGAAAAATGATGGCTACCCAGATCACAGCTCTATTTAAATATCCCAGGGTAGAGACAGACCTGGTCTTTCATGGCTTCCAAACATGGTCTCTGTTTATTTCAGACAACTTGTGGATAGTCATTGTTGTGGGAGTCAAACAGCCATCGTATGCCCAGCAGGGCTGGCTAGATTGCAGGCAAGGATTTCCCTCAGAGCAGTTATCCTGCCTGCTACTGCCTCTGTAGGTCTTGAATGAGGAGGTCAGCTTGGCTTCTGTAATACACCTGTGCCAAAAAGGGAAAAATAACAGCTGAGAGCAAACAGGGAAAGCCATTCAGAGACAGATCTGCCCAGGGCAAAAGAAGTGGAAATATGTTGGTTTGGCACCTTGCCTTAATGTTTCCAAAAGCACTTTGGGAGATCAGGTGAAATGAAATGAAGTGCAAACTGCTTTCCAATAATGTAGGTGTTGCTTTTTTTTTTTCTAAGAGGGCTTTTTTGTAGAAGCTTCTGTAGCAATGCAAGTACTAGGTATATTGCCCTCTCTATCTTTTAGTTTTTTGGCTATTAAAAAGCAGATGGGAGAGGAGGAAGAATACACCTTGAAATCTTGAAAGTTATTTCCCATAAAACCATGGATGTAAAATTCTACAAAAAAAGATAGCTGAATTGGGCTAACAGTAACTTGAAGTCACTGTTCAAGACTCCAGAAGTGACCCTTGCACAACCAACAACGTTTTGTTTCTTGAAGTGGAAGTGTGTGTTTATAAACCTTGCACACCAGGAGACAGCATGCCATGTGTCATAGAGCCATGTATAATAATGCCATCTTCCTTGACAGTTGCACTATAAAGTCCCTTCAGCGACGTCATGTTTGCATCAGCCGCCTGGAGAGGCCTCAGAACTGGGGTGAAAACTCCTGTGAAGTGAGATTTGTGATATTAGTCCTGGCTCCTCCTAAAATGGTGAGTATTGCGCTCTTGTTTGCTGCGGTGCTTCAGAGGGTTCTCCCAAGTTTGCTTTTCCTTGGTCTCCCCCTGGGGTTAATGACAAAATATTATTCTTAAAACAGAAGGGGATGTGAAAAGGCCTGAGATCTTCCCAGCAGTTGTCAAGATGGTTTATTCTCACAGTGTTTGTGAAGAGTAGATTAGTCAGCTGCATCCTCATCTCATACTGGAGAATGGCCTCTAGCCTAACTGGGAGGAGAACACTGCAGATCAAGTGTGTCTGTAGTCCCCATATGCTTTTTGCTAGAGCTACAGCCATAATGCATGTAATACTTCACAGATTTCCCCCCTACAGCTTTACCAGTTTATCTACTATTTTTAGAGGTAAGGAATGCTGTTCCTGGTTAAAGCCATGCTTGTGAAGGTCTCTTGCAAGTCTAGAGCTGATGCCCCACTGCAGAGATCTGGGTTGCTTCCCAGCAAACCTTCTTGAGGGGACTGACAGTTACACTGCAGATGTGGTTGCAGTAGTTGTAGGTGGAATAATGTAACCAAGAGGACAATGTAGTTTTGTGAGCTCTATTGCAAAACTACTTGGAACCTGGGGTGCTTGTAAGGTCAGACTGTGCTGAGGTCCTTTGGGATGTGTTTTCATAGCTTTTGGCGCTCAAAGCAGCAAGGTTAAAGCTTGCTCAAGTGTACTTATTGGTTCTTTGGTGTAGACAAGGCCAACAAATGACGTTTACTGCAATATCACGGGGGGCATCAAGGTCAATTGGTGATCGCCATCCTGTCTTCCTAGAAAGCTCTGGCTTGATCAAGATGGTGTGTTCTTCTAGCTAATGGTTGAATGGTTCAAAGCTCAAGACCTTTTCACACTTAAGCTGGCTATTTACACCTTGGGGATACTAGGTCTGAGCTTCTTGGAGGTGCTGGAGAGGTTGGGGACCTTGACTGAAACAGGACATATCCTGAATCAATTTCCTGCTCTTCAATGCTATCTCTGTGACCTTGGGACCTTCTAGTCTGGTTGCTCCGTCTCCTTCCCCCCTCCACCACCACCCCTGTTTAAATGGAAATACTGGTGTTTCCTTATTTCCCAGGATTTCTGGCAGATCTTTCCCAACTGAGCATTTCAATGCTTTTGGCATAGATCTCATACCCAACAGGCTGAAAACATATTGATGTTCCTTATAAAAAGAAGCAGGCAAACAACTGAACCCGGATGCAATTGTATTGATCTCTTTCATTGTGTGGCAGTTTGCTTATTTCCACCCAGCTACGTGCAAAGCACCCAGCGAACAGCTCTGCATCCGCTTGTATCCTGAAAGTTTGCAATTCTAATGGACAGCATCAAATTAAGGAAAGGGAGTGGAGGCCAAGCAACGCTGCAGTTGCCAATATGCTTTTTATTTTAAATGAGTTTATCTAGCCAGCTCTAAGTACGTATTTCTGGTACAGCAGTTAAAATAATTAACCTGTTGACAGTAACAGATTAAATGAGCCTTGCTTGGGGACAGGGGGGGAAGCCCAGAAAATGGGTATCTGTTGTGCTGAGGAATCCAGTTCCTTGGCTTTCTCTAATACGGAGGATAGAAAAAACTTGAGTTCTCTTGCAAATCTCTGTGCTCTTCCTCCAAATCGTTCCTATTTCTCTGGGAAAGCAAAGAAAGGGAGCAGCGTTGAGCAGCTGCAAGTAACCCCTTGTAGCATCCAGCCCAAGGACCACTGCTTCTTAGATGTGAAAGGAGAAGCCTCCCCTGTGATAAATCCAGGCTGGTTCAGTCTGAAAGGACCAAGCTTACAAACTGTAAAAACAACTCCTAGAGCAGATTATCTTCACTTAAGTCCAAATTCTTCGCTAAAAACTTAAATCAAGCATGTCTGAAGGGACATTCCCTGTGATGGAAAGAGGGTGGTGGAGAACAGGTGAAGGCAGGGCAGTGTGAGTGATGGCGCAAGTATAGTGTTAGTGATGATTTTTGGGACTAGTGTAGGGCCACCCACACATCCGTGCCTCTTTGTCAAGCAGCACTGAATTATTTGGTTGTGTTCGTGAAGAAATTTCTTCATCTGCTTTATTATGAATCATGAAAACTAACTCAGATCAATCACATGCTTGCCACTACTTTTCACAGTAACGTGAGCAGCTTGGAGGCTGTCCAAAGGAGGGTGGTTGGTTGGGTGTCTCTAGCAGTTGCTGCATGATGAGTGCTGAGCGTAGCTAAGGCTGAGGGGTTAAAACCTTTGCATCAAAAGCAGCTCTTAATGAGCTATGATTCTGCATAACTACTTTAGCAAGTATCTTATCTGTCCTGACCAAAGTGGTACAAGCAGTTGAACAGGTCAGGGTTTGGAGAGCTTGGATTTGCTGGGTTTGCGCAGGGATTCGGGAAGCTCAGTCTACTGTTCCCTTCGTGTCTAATATCCAAGGCGCTTGGAGCAATAGGAAAGTGGGCTTGGATACTGTTGAAGCTGGATCCTCAAAGATAACACCTGTGGCTCACAGAAATGTTAAAGCCTGCAAATAGGCACTTGTTCTTTTTTCACGTTTGTAGGTCTCCTGTCTCTTCCTGGCATTTGAAGATAGACAGTGCTCCTTGTGAGCATGCTCAGCTGCTGCTTTCTTATGCTTTCCTCCATGCCAGTAGTTACTTTGTCTGAGAGCTCTAAATCTCCACTTGTGTTGCCAGAATTGCCCCAGAGAGGCCAACTGAATTGACTTAATGCCTGGAAAATAGAAAGCTGATGAAGCAGATGTGCCCAATAATTTCAGTCTTCCAGAAAAGATATCAGGACACTTCTACCTGCAGGAACCTTGACTACGGTGTCTTTCCACCTCAGTAGCAGTATTGCTGAGATGCTGTAGGATAGTGAATACTCTTATTTGTTTAGTCTTAGCAGCCTTGAAGGGACAGCGGGGATAAAACGCATGCTCAGCATGATTCAGCTTTGGCTCCAGTTCTGGGAAGTTGATAGAGTAAGACTTATCTGTGCTTCTGGTCAGGGCCTGTACGCTAATCCCTCCTTGCTGTGGTTGGTGTGTTAGTCTCCAGTAGCTTCCACGTGTGCCTTTGCACATGTGTCTCTGGGGTCCTGGAAGCCAGGCAGCTTGCTCTTCAGAGGTGCCCAATGTGGCAAATCAGTGGTTTTACCTTTTGGAAGTGAAAGGAAATATTTTTAAAAAGTTTTTTTTCTGTCTTTCTTTTCCTCACTCAGAAAAGTACCAAAACAGCCACAGAAGTGGGCAGGACCTTTGCCACAATGTTTTCAGACATAACCTTTCGGCAGAAACTTCTAGAAACCAAAACTGAAGAGGAGTTCAAGGAAGCCTTAGTCCACCAACGCCACTTGTTGACGGTAGTGAATCAGAGACCCTCGGCGATGAGCGATGGGCACAAGTCGCATGGTCCTAAGCCACTCAAGGTAAGGCTGGTGATGTCTCTTGCCATGCTTCTGCTTCAGTGGGTTCCAAATACATAATTGCAAGGATTTTTGTATAAGGAGATGAAGCGCTTGTACTACTTGCCTCTGTCGGGCTCTCCTAGCAAGCTCTCAGCACTGAGGTTTCTACAAATGGCTGCTGTGTGTATGTCCACCTTCCTCAGCTCCTGCTATAAATTTAAAAAAAAAAACAACCAAAACCACAACCACCACGAAAATAAAACCGCTTCAAAGAAGGTGCTGAAGGGGGGTGCAGAGCAGTAGGGGCTTGAAATGGTTACAGGAGTTTGGTTCCATATGCTTAGTTAAGGGTGGGATTAATGGATCACTGTGCATTGTCAGTCCAAGGTACTTAATCCTTATGATCAGAAGTCACTGAAGAAGTTGCTGCTTGTCTTTCTTGCAGCCAAAAAGTCTTTTGGCTATCCCTGCATGGTAATTTCACTGAAGTTCCCTGTCAGTATTTGGCCTGACTTCTCCCTGTTTGATCTGTAGCTCTGTAAAATGTTACTTGCTTTGTACTCTAAAGTTCGAGGGAAATGCTGTAATTCAGCTTTCTTTTCTGGAATTTCCTGTGTATTGGTCATTGCTTTGCTTTTCCGTTCAGAAATTCATTCTTTAACTCGACAGCGTACCTGAAAAACAAACTGTGCCATCTCTAGCTTGCTGTTCCTGTCCCTTAATTACAAATACAATTACAAATAACCTTAAAGCTTTGGGTTGCCTGCAGTGCAGAAGCTGGTTAACTTATGACTTTTTTTTTCCCCCCTGGAATAGACTTAAAGGGTTTTGATCTGCACATCTGGAAATGAGTAAAGCTTATTTTTTTCCTACAGAATCCCTTTGCTTGTAGGTAATGCTTTGAACTTTTGCTAGGCTCTATACGTGCTCTTACGTTTGCGGAACAAGCCATGAAACCCCCTTCAAACCTAGGCCATTCAGAGTGGTGGTATTTGGAGTAGTTGCAGTAATGTAATTTAGGTAAAGTACGTTTAATCCTTTGCACTTGGTTCAAAGGGGGTTTTGGTAGAGCAGTGGAAGCCTTCTGCAAAACTAGCCCCTTTTAAACGTCTGTAGAGGATTTTCTGCTCTGGCTTGGTGAGCAGGAGGGCTGGATGCAACACTGAGCTTGTGGCCCTGAGAAGCGGTGGTTCCTACCTGCCTTGCTGGGCAAGCAGTCTTGGCTAGGCAGATTTTTGATGGCTCTGAGCCAGTGCTGTAGATAGTGACACTTGTTTCTCTAGTGCTTGCTCTTGGCATTGACCATTCTTCGTCTGGATTTGGTAGATGTTTGTTCTTAAAATATTTTATCCTTCAGCTCTCGGGAGACCTAGCCTGTGTAGTAGTAACTCTGCTTTCTCATGTGTCTTGGAAGAAGCTGTCCCCTAGCCCACCTTGCCAGCGTGGACCTTAAGAACTGGGATGGAGATTTCTTTTCCTGGCAAGCAAAGATTTGCCTGGAGAAGTGAGGTTGATTTGAGATCATAGTCTGCATTCCTCAGTTCCTATGACAGCCGTCTCCAGCAGCATCTCCTCCCCCTCTGCCTGCCCTGTGCTATAGCCTTCTGGAAAGGGAGCATTTAATATGAACACAAATTCATATGAGACCAGGGGTGTAATTTCAACCTGTGAACCACCCCCAGTGAAATAAATACCCTAATCCAGAGCCACTGTATTGTTGCAAGTGAGCCCTCAGGAGGGTAGTCTCTTGGTAGCATAAAAATCTGCCTCCTGTCTTCACTTGGTCCTGCAGTGATGGGAGAGAAATGGGCCTCAAATGCTCTGTGTATGATTGAGATTTTTGCAAGTGCTTGTTTTTACCTCTGCTAAAATACTGAACATGACAGTTGCATACCATGCTGTGCCTACAGCACAGTCAGTTTGCATTGGCTTATCTTGGAGGATTATTTAGGCAAGGCTACATACTCCAGTCATAATTAAGTCAGCCTAAAATCCTCTTGGTTACTGAGGCATCTAATTGTGATTTTGTTTGTGGAGGAGCCCTTAACAATTGTGATGCTTTCTGGCTGTGATTTTGTGTCCGTTTGATACTTGTGTGGATTTGCTGGGAGGGCTGGGCTATGTTGGCTCAGCATTGGCAGGAGGGAGGATAGCATGTGTCTCTGGTCTGTGTGAAAGTGTCGTGCAGCCCTCCCAGTACTTTAAGGGGAAGGCTGAGAAAGGGTTGGTAGTGTTGGAGCAGGTATTTTCTGTTTGTCTGTGTAACTCATAATACTGGTTTAGCCTCTAATCCAAACAACGGTGGTTTTATGGCAGGAGACTTGAAGGGATTTGTGAAATGGAAAGGAGAAAATTTGTGAACTTTGCCCACTGCTTTTTTTGTACCTTGTTGACACGCTTTCCTCCCTTCTGTGTCAAGAGCAACGTGGGCAAAGCACTGGAAGGACTTGCAGAGGAGGAGAATAGGAGATTGAAGGAGGATTTGGTGCTGGGGTGCCTGAGCTGGGGCTCCTAAAGGCCAATAAGCTTTGAGGTTGATGGGGGATGTAGCTCTGGGACAGAAAAGCATTCTGAATAAGGCCACCTGGTACCAAGGATGTTAAATCAAAAAGAGGACAGGGCCATGAGAGAGGTGCCACCACAAGGAATGGAAAGCCAATGGGTCAGCCAAACTTGATCCACTGAAGGAGAAATAAGCAGGGAATGACAGTCCAAGAAATACCTAGCACCGTAGTATATGAGGAAGCAAATCAAGAAGGGCAAGAATGAAATGTCAGCATTGTCCTTCCCAAGATTTTTGGAAACCTCCATGAGGTGCAGGCTCAGAAGATAGCAGGAAGAACAAGACTGAAACATGCCTGGAGTAGAGTTAGATGATGAAGATGCATGGTGGATAGCTTGGGGTAAAAGTAAAACCAAAGGGCAGAGTAACTTGAGGTCAGTAAACTTGGTCCTTTCTCTCCTCAGTGCAACCCAAGTTGAGTATGAGGTTAGTAGGCAGAGAGGAAACTAAGAGGAGGATTAGCCATACAGAAGAAATAGCTCTCTCCATACTTAGCTACTGATGAGATTTAGCTTGATATCTCTATGCCCCACCTAGACTAAACTTGCACGTGTGCAAGAAATAAATGCATGAAGGAATTGGGGGTCTCAAGCATAACTCATTGCCTCCCCTTTTCTCAAACTTGCCTGAAGTGCCTTGCGGGACAAGAAGGCAGGCAGTGCTTTTCTCTTCTGCACACTTACTGCTGCCTATGAACAGGCAACGTGCATGACTGCCCCTTCCCTCCCTGGCCCAGCAGCAAGCGTCTGGCTGCTTCTCCGGAAGATGAGATACCCTGAGCATCATTTTCCCTGTACTCACTGCAGTGAGATGAGTAAACATATTAGTCATTAAAGCTATTGTGATTCTCTGTTCTGACTCGTGCCTTCAGGAATGTCTTTCAGCAGGGCGGGAGGGGGGAAATTAAATTGCTTTTCAAGTGCATATGGCTTTGATGTCCAAATATGCCTCCAAATATGGTTTAAGCTCATAGCTGGTTTTAGAAATGCTTAAAATGCAGAAGTTATGCTGGTGTCTGTCTTTCCATCCTGATTATTCAGGTTAGTTAAAACTGTCCTAAAATACAGGTGTATTGGCAAAACGCAACAGAACTGACTTAAGTGGATGAAATACAAGATGTCATAGTCACTGATAAAGGAGCTGGTCTTCTGTGGTGTCTTTTGCACCCCAAACCCTAGTGTTTGCTGTGCCCAGTGTATTCCTTCTGAAGGAGAGGTTTCCTTGTTGTGTTTTACTTATGGCTCTGATCTTCCAGGCACTGCAAAGCAGGTGAGTCCCATGAGAAAAGGCAGAGTTGTGTGTAGTCTGTTAAATGAGCACTGTAGTGTCAAGTCCTTTCTAAAGCAGTAAGTTTTTATCAGTTTCCACATAAACCAGCCAAAGGAAGATGTCCATGCTGTTTTGGGATGATCTGTTGGTGTAAACTTTGGATCTGTGATTTCTGTCCCTCCTCTACACTCCCTAGCAGAGGTCATAAGTCTTCTGTGTCTAGTTCTGCAACAAACATATGTTTTAGATGAGACAGCTGGGGTAATTAACACTGCATTTGATGTTCTGAGTAGTATGTGCACTCTGAGTTGAGGATATCAGGAAAAAATCTGACAGGTGCCTCATTTGCAAGTGTTGCCTACTCTGATGCTTTCCATGTGTTTTATGTAAGGATGTAGTTGTGAGAATCGGGAGGCTGTAAGTCAATAGCAGCTGTCACAATTTTTTAAGAGCTCCTATTGCTTGTGGTGAGCATCAGATCATATAAACAAACATACTGCACCTTGCAGGCCCCCAAACTGGAAATAAAAGGGAACGTGTTGGGGTTTTAGAACCCTTTCGCAATGATCTTGCTGTCTTTTAATGGGCAGAAACTATGGCTTGGTTACGTGAAGTTGTTCAAGCTTGTTCCCTTTTGGCAGAGTTTGAGGTGTAGACAGCCTTAGTTCCCTCACTACATCTATTTGAGGTCTCCCTTTCCCATGGCAATGTGAAGGAAGGGAGCACTTGCTGGGGATCCCTTTTCAGAGGTTTCAGGTGGATTTGCGGGAGGAGTTTTGTGGTGGCATCTAAAGAAAAAGAAGCTGGCTAGAGGAATGGAAAAGGCACCTCTGACCTGATGTTTAACCCCAGGGTACTCAAGGTCTAATCCTGCTATTGGCCAGGGTGTTTTCAGTGGGTTATGCTGTGTATCAGCTCCTTCACCTGCAAAGCAGGGATATAGATATGAATGGGAGGGGGGAAAAGGGAAGGAAGGGAGGAACATGGGGTGGTCTGGGGGATTTTCTTTTACAATGCTTTTGAGGATATAAATTGAAGTGCGAAGAGTTTATTTTTATTATCATTACAAAATCTAATTTGAATGCCCTATTCAAAGTGACCAGTTTTGCTCCTATCAGTATTGAATACAGAGGTTAATCTCTTTAACAATGCATGAGCGTTTAAACTGACACAGCACTTCCTTCCTTTCTTTAGTTGCATGAGTTTCTCAATGTTGGCAAGGGGATTTCTGATGACATTGCACGAAGATTTCCAGTGTACGCTTTGGACTTCACTGACGGTATGTTGGCCAATGTTTATGAAAGCATTGGCCTGATTTTGAATTTTTGTGATGCGATGTCCTGTTTACAGTGTGCATTGAATGTGTTCTTTGGTATGTGTAATAGCTCTCTTCTTATTTAAAAGAATATTTTGACAAAAGCCTGTGACTAGGCAGTGTGGCACACTACGTGATAATCTTGCAGTGTTCCTTTAATGAAGATGCTAGCTGTATGTAGACAAGGATTTTAATTTTTATTAAGCAGTGAGGCGATTAAATGGATGGATTGTTGTCGCATGTAGACACAGATCAACTGATTGCAACCTAATTAGTCATCACTGGCCTAATAGGCCCTTTCTACTGTCTTTGCAAGCCAGCATCGATAGCAATTATGGTGATACTGTGGGAATTGAGAATGCTTAAACAAAATTGGAGCTGCAGTAACTTCAGCTCGGTGCTTCTAAAAACAGGATATAGCTTGTGTGCTGTAGCCAGATCACAAAAGCAGCAACACAGTGTTTATATTGAACCTCAGGTTTCAGGCTTTTTATAGCTCCCACAATGGCCTTGTTGATTTTAAGAGTCACTTTCTGCCTTTTCGCTTTTAAACTTTCCCTTTTGGAGGTTCTTAAAGGGTGTGAAAAGTCTTCAGGACAACCCATGATTATGGAGCCTCAGCCTGACGTCAAAAGATTTTTCAGTTTCTTACAGCTTATTGGGGAGTTAGTTAATATGCTCAAGTATCAAACCCAGAATTTGCATAAAATAAAGATGTAGAGTGTAGGCAGGGAGAATCTCGGGGCTCTATCAGACCCCCTCCTCCTTTGCTCAAGCCACAGTGTCCCAGCCTTTCCCACTGCACCTCTGCTGAGGGCTATCTCCCTTGGAGTTGGCATAAGAAAATAAGATGCATACCCGAGCCCTGTTTTGCAGACAAGTATTCTAGTGCAAAGCCACTTTCTGCAGCAGCTTAAGCTTTGAGAAGCAAGCATGAGCAGGGTATGGATGAGTTCTCTACTACATTTCAACAAGGATGGTCATCACCAGCAGAGGAACAGAGCGATTAGCTGTTGGGTGCTTGGCTGAAGGAGATGCCATATGTCTGGGGAAGTTGCAAAGTAGTTGCTTCCCACAAAAATCCAGCTTTGACTAGGAATGCTTCATCTATCACGATGCATTTTGCGGTTGGTGGTATCCACTCTGCTGAGAATAAAATGGGATGAGATGCTGGCTTAGCATGCTGGTTGAGTGCTGGATGCTTTCTCCATGTGCTTTGTAACTGGTGGGAAGAGACTGTTTACAGGAGGCTTGGGGTGAGGCAGGCAGGCTCCATTTGAAGTAAAACTAATTCTATGCTCTCTGGGGATTGAGGGTATGCTGTGGAGGAATGGAAATAAATTATTTTCAGGGTAGCAGTAAGGAGTCTGATAAAACAGAAAAAATACTTCTTGATGTGTGCGTCATTGGAACCAGATCTGGTAGGAGATTCAAGGTCCTAATCTGGATGCCTCTAGAGTTGGTTCTGGCCACTTCATTTCTATTGCTGTTGCTTTGTAGGGCTGTCAAAGTCTAACTTTTCATTATAAAGGGATACTGAAGCACTTCAGAAAATTGCTGCAAGACTGCTGTTCAGGGAGAAGCATCCTGTGGGGACCCATGTTCATCTCAAGACAGAGCAGTATCTGCTTGCTCTACCTATGGCTGTCAGTGTCCTGACAAAAGCGTCATACGATGGTCCTGCAGCCAACATTGCCTTTTAACAGATTTGGAAATCCATTTCAGGGTCCGCGTTCTGGCTCTGCATGCATCCAAATTAACCTGTGTGCGCTGCCTCTCAGCCCTGGGGCTGTCAGCGATCGCCAGGTCCACAAGCTTTCCATGAACTGATGTACATAGCAGATCAGGCTTTGCCCAAACAAGGTGCTGGGATTGTCTAGCTTGAAAGAATTGTTCCCTTGGTTTCATCTGCCCTGAGTGAGATGCATACTGTCATAGTGAGAATCCAGCATTACTAATATTTCAGAAAAATGGTTTTGGTATAAAATGCAAATATGTTTAAAAGTGTCAGTGCGTTGTTATACAAGTGTCTGAAGAGTGGAAGAGGGAGGTGGAAATGAACCAAGTTGAAACTCAAGGACTGCTGCAGATCAAATGTGAAGTACTCGCCTTAAGAGCAGTTTTGCCCTTTCAAATAGGATATGGGGAAAAGAGGATTTTTAAAAACCTATATATTAGTATGTGACACTTCTTCCCAGAAACCAGAAATTAGGATAAATTCTTTAAGGATCTGTGTGGAATAAAAACCAGATGGAGCATAAAGTATCTGCCATAAACCACCAAGACCGAAGGTGATCAGGAATGTGAAATTCCTGGACCATCTCAAAGCAGCAGTGTACCAGAACATTAGGGATTTGAGCTATCCAAGTATCTGTACTCCAGACAACCACACGTGCATCATCAAAGAGCTCTGAAATATAAAGATGCCTTTTTTGAATGGTTTGAGTCTCTAAGTCCTCAATCTGAGAAGTGTCCTGGGGTTTTGGTTTAGACAGATAAACCGATTAAGGGCAGGGTGATAAATAATAAGGCTTTTGTAGGGCCAGCAAATGTTTTGTCATTTGGACTTTTGTGGGATTGGTCTTCACATGCTGTGCAAAGCTGGACATTAAATTCTCCTTAACCATCATAAGAGAGGAAAGAAAGGAATCATCTTTCTCTTTTTTCCTTTTTCTTTCCCCTCTAGATTAGGAATTTGACGATTTTAGGTCTGCTTTGGGTTGTAGAAGTCTTGTGTATTTTACTGAACACACAAGGATCAAGGAAGATTTTCTACAGGACTTTAGTGATGTGGATGGCTTGTATTAGGTGTCTTCTAGCAGGAGCATCCTAAGATGAACAGTTGGATTATGCTGAACCTAAGAACACCTGTAACTTTCCTTTGAAGTTAGGATAACATAATTTGGCATGTAGTCTCCTCTTAATGGCTACAACCTTTGCTTGTGGGATTCTACTTTCTTTAAAAAAATCATTTGTACGGAACTTCATCCTGATCTTGTCAAATAGGCTCAAAACACACATATCAGTATTATTCCTCTTAAAGATTCAGTTGAACCATAGCAGCTTCCTGATTTTTGTTATGTTTGTTTTGAGGCTGGTTTGAATGAAAGAGGAGATTCTGCATGGAGTCAGCTACTAGTTTCCCGAAACCCCTTAAAGTTGCTGCCCTTCCTCTTCAGTATGTACTTTCTGGTACAACATGGAGGAATAAATACACATGTAGTACTTGGAGTGCCCAGGGGAAATTTGAGGTGCCTGAGGTTTTTATGGTGAGCTTTGATGCTGTGTTCTGCCCTATCCCTTCACCTCATGTGGAGGGAGTGTGAAGGGAAGGGAGGAGAGCTAAGATTTATTCTGCTTCCTCCTGTTTTCCTTGACCAGTGTCCTTGACCCACTGCTGTGGTGGGTGGGGATAGTTCAGCTGGAGGTGTGGATTCCTCCCTGTCCTTGGTCCTGCAAAGCGTCCCTGACCAGCTCGTGAGGGTAATGCAAGCATGTTTGCTGGCAGCATCCTCGGGATTTGGTGGTGGTGTTTTGCAGGAGGGAAATCTTCAAAGCTCCCTGTAATGCAGGCATGCTTAGAGGGACGGCTTAAAAGCACTGGAAAAAATGGGATTTGAAAGGGAAGTTTTGTCTTGCTGTCTAAGATAGTACAGAGCTTAAATATGCTAAAATCTTGACTGTGGATTGGCTGTGGCATGTTTCAAATCTTCATTGACTTTCCCACCTGGTTGCGCTGGTCACCTTGTCTGGCAGGATTGCATTCTTGAGGGAGTCGGAAAAAATAAAGGGATTGCAGATAGGCTTTTTCGCTTCTCTTCAGTGCCTCTGCTGCCCTAGGTTAGACGATGGGATAGCTCCTGCATCACCCTGCAGCCCTTCATTCTTAAGTATCACCTTGGTGTAAAAGTTCAACAGCTACTTGAAGACTGACTGGTTGGATGCTTTGGGGCATCATGACCTGGGTTTGCAGAGATGATGCTTTTGAAGTCTCTCTCTCTCTGTCAGTGGTGGATGGGAATGCATTAAAGTTGCATAAAAGCATCTTGTTCTGTCTGTGGATGTTTTTTCTTCCAAGAGACTAGCACTTCATGGGAAATGGGCTGCAAGAAACAAGAGTAGAAGGGAAAGCTCTGAGCCCTTGATTTGTTTCTTCATACTTCTCTAGTCTAAGCATATGCTTGGCTTCTGCTCTAAAATCAGTAAGAGTGGATTTGTTTTTCCAGTTAAGTTCTTAGTCTCACTTGTACTGTGATTTACTCTTTACAGGACTTTAGGGAAGGTTCATCTTCTGTTCACCTTCAGAAAACTGGGCAGAGTCCAGCAGCTACTAACATAAGTGAAATCACAGCTTGAGGGCATTAGCAGAAGTTTGTAATGCTTTGAGTTTTTATGGCTAAAAATCTATGAAAAGAGGTTTTTACCATTGAAAGGTGACTTTACCATTTTTACCATTGAAAGGTTTTTTTTTTTAATTAGGGCTTTAATAGACACATCCTTTTCTGCTGTGCTGCAGATCAGTATAATTAAACTTGTTTTGCATTGGATATTTCAGAGAATTGGGAAAGAACATTAATAGTCAGACATTTCATAGAATGTCCATCTGTCTTGATTTTGATTCAGTAAATGTATGATTAGTAGACTTAAGGAGCTCTAGTCTGGCTCTTGGTCGTTAACTTATTGATGTAGAATACCAAGCAAAGTGAGGCCAGCATTGCTGCAGTTTTCTCTGAAACTCTAACCTTGTCTTTTAAAAACTACGACATTTCAGAAATTAAAGCAAGTAAAATAGAACTGTCATGTTGATGAACATAATTGCTTCTCATGTCAATGTGTAGATGTACCTTAATTTCAAGGGATTGCTTTTGTAATAGTCAGCTACTCAAATTTCACAGCTGGACTGAGACTTGATTTTCTGCTACAAATTTACATTGTGCAGTTGGAGTGACACATTTTTCAACGGCTTTATGAGCCTGCTACAGATTAAATGCTTTCATAATGCAGCCCACCTTCTTTTAAATAAAATAATGTCAGTCCCTGGGTTGCAAATAGACCCTGATAATGTTTAGCCAGATGTTGACTTTAAAAAGGCAAGAGGTAAATTGTGGATTTTAGTGCTTGTCTCAGGTGAGTCTGTACAAGGAGGCAGCGCTTGCTCATGGTTTTAACCACAATTAAAAAGGGATTAGTCATGTTCATGAAAGGGTATGTTTAATCTGATGTAGTTGTCTCCATTATGAAGTAAATTTTGCTGCCCACCAGTAGGGTTTCTTTGCTTCTTGGCTCTCGTGTGGCTGATTGTGGACTAAAGAAAGTACTGCTTTGTACTAGAAGTCTTGGACCCCACCATGATGTGGCATAAGGACCTCCATGATCATCAAGGACTCCTGTTACTTGCCTGCTTTGCAAGGATTGAAGCTGAAACTAAAAGCTATGCATGAGCTCTTGTGATGCTCTTCAAGGCTTTCTCCTTCCTTCTGCCCTTTCATGCTATGATTTATGTACCTGAAAGAGTTTTTTAGAAAGCACCTCATCACTTACGTAGCTTTCTCGTAGCTCAGCAAACGAGTTTGGGGTTTTTTTTAATACTAGTTGCTTCTCTGGTCCTAGCTGCCTGTCTTTGAATGTTTTCAAAGCTTTCAGGCATTGTTGCCTCTGACCTTTCATGTTGGAAAGACACTCCTTTGTCCAAAAAGCAGTATTCTTGAGCAGCACAGAGTCCTTTGAACAAGGATGTGACCATCTCTATTTGCAAAACTACCACTTGGTCCACTGTTTGCCCTGCCAAGTCTTTCCTTTACTCTAAAGGTCTCGGGCACTTGGGAGTGTGAGGTAGGAGCCTGCAGCTGTTGGACTTGAGATCACATGAGAAAGCTTCATCTGCAAGAAGGAAATTTCAGGCTCTTCGGTTGCCAAGAGTGGTCAGGAACGTGGTCAGTGGTTTCTGAATCCTCACAGTAAATTGAAAGGAATCTGGCTTGAAACAGCTGGTCCTATGACTCCTGGAAGGTCAGGCTCGTGTTTGAGATGTCTCTTGTCAAGTTTCAGCCCCTGCCCTTTTTTGAGGATGCTGAGCATCAGAAGTCCTGTTTATGTCTGTTCCTCTCCTGTCTGTGAACAGGAACCATCACAAGGTGTCCTTTTTCTTGCAGCTGCCTGTTCATCACACAACTTTGATTTTTGGTTTTTGCGTTCTCCTGTCCTTATCTCTGCACCGCAGATGGTGCAGAAAACAGATGTTAGATAAGATCCAAAGTCATTGAGTGATTATTTTATTTTTCTCTCTCTCTCTCTCTCTCCCCGCATTCTCCTGGTACAGTTAGTCTGTTGTGGCAATGTCCAGATTTTCTCAGTGTTGCACCAACAGCCTCTAATGCAAAGCCCTCCTTTTTCTGATTCAACTCATTGGCTTGCAGCTCCCTCAGCAAAGGACTGATGTTAGCAAAGGCTAGATGGGTATTTGGGAGCTTAGGGGTCCATGCCTGTGTGGGAGTTTACTGCTCAGGAGGCTTCCAGAAAGGGGAATTGGGCAACTCCAAGCTTGTCCAAGTGTCTCGCAGCAGTGATGTCATGAAGGATGGTGGCACATTGAAGCCTGTTTCAAGGTTTTGTTTGAAAAGGGTCTATCCTCTCTGAAGAGGCTGTCCTGTGGAAAAATGTATGTTCTCCTTGAGCAATATCAGCTGTTGTCATCTCTTATCCTTTCTCTTGTGTGATATGAGCTCACTGGGGATGGACATCAGCCTGAAAACAGGAAAAGGAAGGGAAGCTACTTCAGAGGCCCTTCAATTCAAATTATGACACTTTAATTCTCTTGCTGGCTGCTTTTGTTTTGGCCTGGTGTGTTTTTTCCGATGGAGATGAGAGGGGGTGAGTGAATGGAAAAGAAAGAAGCTATTCTTTCAGAAGGGTTTTTTTAAAGCAAAACTCTTAATGTACGCATTCCTGACCTCTTTTGCTATTTGTTTTTGTAAGTCTGTTAGCACTAATTGGCTCAGCATAGCATATTATTGATTCAAGCCTATAACCTCAGATTTCTGCCTAGGGAAAAATGAAGTGCTTCTTGTTTTCCTGCCCAAAGCATCATGAGTTGCAAAGATGAGTGTTCATTGTGAAGCTCATTTGGGGCATAGTCCAGAATACCTATAAAGTTGGTATTAAAAAGGCAGGGGTGGAGGGTTTATGAACCCTAAACTTATGGTCTCTGCTTTGATTGTCTTCCAAGGTTTTGGGGCTGGCAAAATTGAACAAAAGGCTTCCAATATTTCCTGTTTTGACGATGCCAGAAATGCCTGTTGAAGCAGTCTGGTGGCATGTTGGTGCTGCTTTTTCTGATCCCAGATGAATAAAAGAGCACGGTTGTGCAAAAGCAAATGTTAAAGACCTACCTATGCATTTAAAGTGTAGACTGAATTTCTGCTTTTGCCTTTCAGCATTAAAAGAACTAATGGCACATATGGCTGATGCAAGTAGGGTTTCAATGCTTTACAAGTGGGTAGTACAAATATGACTTTTATGTTTTACACTAGGTGTTACTGGAAACAACAAAGCTATAGGAAAATACATCACAACTATGATCTTTCTGTATTTTGCCTGCCTCCTTCCATCCATTGCATTTGGGTCACTCAATGATGAAAACACCCGAGGAGTTATTGGTAAGTTCATGAGTTTGGTGCATCTGTTACAGGATTCCATGTATTCAAGCTGAGTAGGTAGGGTGACAGAAAATTCTGATAGTTTTTATTTGATGAATAGAACACCACCGAAGGCTTTTCCAGTTGTCCCATTCGTGACTTTTTTTTTCTCAGAAGACTAGAAAAATTGAACACTACTTTGGATAGTATCATCTGACTTGACCTGATATAGATATATGCTACTGTATTTTCAAATGATCCTCACTTTATAACTGCATAGTTATCTGCATATTTTTCCTAGTACAAGCTCCTGTGCTTTTGATCTGAATTGGATTGCTAGTATCCAAACCACTGGTATAGCAGTGGATGCTATACCAAAAACCAAAGCTGTATGCTTTGTTCTGTCCCAGTTGTGGCCCTGAAGCAGTTCATACTGCTGTTATAGTTCATAAGAGTCTTAGTTGAAATCTTGTTCTGAAGGCCTCCACAAACACTGGTTGTTTTTATAGCTGTTTAAAATAAAAGAAATATAAATGAAAAAAACAACACAGCCACCCTGCCCCCCCCCCCAAAAAAAATAAACACATACAAAAAAACCCCATCAAAACAAAGAACACCCAAACCCCCCCAAAAACCCAAACCAAACAAAAAAAGTCCACCAAACTTTCACATTTCAACATCTGGAAACCTGATGGCATTCTAAACTATTGGTACAAGTTTGCTAGCAAAGGGTCACTTTTTCCTTTCACAATATCTTACCTCAGTACCCTCTAAGCATTGCTCTTACTTGTTAGCAGTTGACTTCTATGCCCTGTAAATGCTTCTTGGTCAGGAAGGTGTTGGTTAAAAACCCTGTTTGTTTCCATCCTTCCTAATTACTTGTAGATGTGCAGAAGACAATCGTCGGCCAGTGTATTGGAGGGCTGCTTTACGCACTCTTTTCGGGGCAACCTCTAGTTGTACTCCTAACTACAGCTCCTTTAGCACTCTACATTAATGGTAAGTCTGTTAAATGTGTACATCAGGGGACCGATGTGATTGCTGTCAGTGAAATGGGACCTTGTACAATAACTTTGCAATCCTGTTAGAGCTTTAGGTGCATTTGTTTAATACATCAATGCTAAAGGGTTGCTTGTGGTGTTAAGGGAGTGAGGAGGAATTTGATTCAGGTTTAGTTAAAGTTGGTTTCTAAAGGAATCGTCTTTGCATAGAAAAAACATTGCTTAAGAATAAGTATTTCTTCTGCTTCAAGGAGGAAATCTTTTTCATCTGGTTTTCTCATGTGGCTGCATTTAACCAACTTGAGGATAAGAGCTTGAGACAAAGTTGGTTTTGTTTGGGCTTTTTTTTTATTGGCCTTTAAGGTGTGTTCAGTAGCTTCCAGTTACAGGTGCAAGCTGATATTACTGAGCCAGAGGTGTAAAGGAGCAAACTCAGTATCTATAGGAACAACCAGATGGGCTATGACTAGCTTGAAAAGTTTAAAACATGAGGTTTTGTCCCCAGTGCAGTGACTGAGTATATGTGGTGCAAAAGCAGGGGAGTTAGACTAGATGATCTCTAGAGGTCCCTTCCAACTCTGAAAATTCTGTGAAAAGCACACATGAGATCCCTTGCTCAACAGCATCCCAAAATGTCTGCAAGAGCAAGTTCAGAGGGCTGATTTTTATGGCCTTCATTCCTAGGAGAGATGCTTTGAACTGTGTTAGGGAAAGTTTTCCAAGTGCTTCTCCCTGTTTCTAGTAGAGAAAAGGGGAGGGAGAAGAACGATTTGGTTTGGTCCAGTGTTCGTATGTGAGTGTAAGACCAGGATTTTAATACTATCTGCCATAACATACATATCTGTATGCCATAACATACATATCTGCCATAGCCTAGAGAAGAAAAGGCTCTGGGGAGATCTTATTGTGGCCTTACAGTACCTAAAGGGGGCCTACAGGAGAGCTGGGGAAGGACTTTTTACTAGGACATGTAGTGATAGGACGAGGGGGAATGGCTTTAAACTGGAAGAGGGCAGGTTTAGATTAAACATTAGGAAGAAGTTTTTCACTTTGAGGGTGGTAAGGCACTGGAACAGGTTGCCCAGAGAGGTTGTTGAGGCCCCATCCTTGGAGGTGTTTAAGGCCAGGCTGGACGTGGCCTTGGGCAACCTGGTCTAGTGAGAGATGTCCCTGTCTATGGCAGGGGGGTTGGAACTTGTTGATCTTCAAGGTCCTTTCCAACCTAAACCAGTCTACGATAACTGCGTTGCAGTGAAGTCCTGAAATCGGTTCTTTTTGCCATCAAGCAGATGGGAATCACAGGGTGGTAATGACAAAAGTTTCATCTGACACATGAACACTTCATTTTTGCAGTCATCCGAGGAATCTGTGATGACTACAACTTGGATTTCAGTGCTTTCTATGCCTGGATTGGACTGTGGAACAGCTTTTTCCTTGTGATGTACTCCCTCTTTAATTTCAGTCTTCTGATGAAGCTCTTTAAAAGGTAGCTATTTTCAAGAAGTCATATTTTGATCAGATTATTCAGCAAATGGAAAAATTATACATTCCACAAGCTCCTTAATTACAAACTTGCTGCAAAATGTATTTTGAGAGATGAGGCTAGTATCATTTCAGCTTATTGTTCCAGCTTGAAAGAAGCTTTTAAAGATTCACTGGGTTTTGTTTCCTGAGGTGGAGTCTAACTAAAATTGGTATGTTTTCATGTAAATGCATGAATATGCTGATTTTTCCTTTGAATGGAGTTGAATGCAGACTCTGCTAATGGCTATACTAATTCTTGGAATTTTTCCACAGGTCAACAGAAGAAATAATTGCACTTTTTATATCCATCACATTTGTACTCGATGCCTTCAAAGGCATTATTAAAGGTAAGTCTTGCAACAGTGTCTTTCAGTGCAGATTTCTGCTTCGCTTCCTTGTCAAAGGGAAATATAAGGCTGCAAATATGCATGACGTTTGCTTGTTCCATGTTCATTCAGGGTCTTAAGGGAAAAAAAGTGTGTGAGATTGAAGCAGCCTTGTGTCAGCAGTTTACCTGGATGTGCAGAATTTCTATCAGCTCAAATTTCAGTTAGCTAAAATTAGTGTCTTAACTTAACAAATGGAGAAATCATATTAATGTTGCTGTGAAAGTCTTCTGATGATGGTCTCTTTGGTCCTGTCAAAAAAAGAAAAAAGTTCAATTTGAACACAGTGCATCTTGACCTCTTTCCTTGCCACATTATTAAAGCTACATGGAGGGGAGTCAAAAGATAGGTTGAGATTGCCTGTTCTTATGTGAGCTCCGAGACCCTTGTTTAATGCAGCATAAGGACTGCAGTACCTTCCAGCATGCTCCTAAAGCTCTTCTGCCCTTTCCAGCCACTTGGTCCCCATTTCTGCATTAAGCTCTATGTGAGTATTCATGAGCAGCCTTGGGGTTTAACAAATTTCCCTGGCATCTTTCTTCCTCCTGATCAGGATTGGCAGGAGGTAACTGTGAAAGTGAAACGTGAACAGAAATGCCACGTGGATGGCAATCTTTCTGCTCATCCCAGTGAGGAGTAGGCCAAGTCTATGTTCCCTGTTTGTTAGGACCTGTTGTCCAACAGCTGCAAGCTTGGGCTATCCCTTGAAATCCTTCAGGACACACCTAATCATCACACTGAGCACATCGCTTGTTTTCAAGATCCTCAGGCTTGGCTCATTGTGGTATCTTGCATGCAAGAATACCTTCAAAGAGCAGGTTTGACACTGCAAAGCAATTTGTAGTGAGATATTTTCTTGCTTCATTGGGAATCCTTAATTTGGCTCCTTGGGCATATGCTTTGATTGTGCAATCAAAGGGGTTTTTTTCCTCTGTAGAACACCTGCATCTTTCAAATATCTTGCTTAGACAAACCTTGGTGAAGGAAAAGCTGTTCTGGGATACTTTGCTTTCTCCTTCCTTACTTGTGTAGCTGTAAGCTTTGCTTAACATGTGCTGTTAGTGCCCTGTTCTGGAGGCATGAGGCAGTCTCCCTGTGTTACTGAAGTGTTCCTCATAAGAATATTCAACTGCTCTGTAAAAAATTAGGAAACTCAAATGTTCACAGGGCTTCTGTAGTAGACAGCTGATTTCCTGTAGCAGGGGAATGGGGCGCAGCTTAAAGGTACAAAAAGCACCCATTGATCTCAGCTGCCAGACTTGCAGGAATATGCAAGTACTGCAGTGGGCACAGGAGAGGATCCTGGAAGTTAATTAGTGTAATTAGTGAATTAGTGTAATTCTCCCTTGTACTTGGGAAAGGCTGAGTTTATTAGGAACAGTCATAATAAGATCAGACCAATGCTCTACTCGTTTGCCAGCTCATGTTAGCTTGAGCTGCATCTGGGGGTGTTCAGTGCATCAACAGATGGGACCCCGGGTCCAGTCATGCTCCCAGATGCAGAAGGGCACTGATGCTAGAAGGCACGACTTTATCCTTAACCCTTTCAGTGCTTGTATTTAAACACATGACACCAGTGCAGCTCAGCTGCATGCCTGTCTGTCGTCTTCCACTCCTGTTTTGTAGCAGGAGGTGATGGTTGCTGCTGCTGTCTCCCTCTCCCACTCAAAACTTCAGTTGGGCAGTTAGGTAGGAAGAGAGAGTTGGTACCATGCTGCTAAACGCATTGTAGTAACAGTTAGCCAGCTGACAAGGGGCTTTTGGGCTTTCTGAGTGCCAGGGGACATGCTGCTCTTGCTCAGATATGTTTTCCTCAGTCTGTTTGTAGCTTTTTTTTTTTTTGCAAGGTACTCATAGATGTGCAGGAAAGAAGGGGGGAGGGATGCGATACTGTACAGAGGAATCAAGCCATGTGTATTCACACTCTTCTGGTGACACTTTGTTTTTTGCCGTGTGACCCAGCCACTGAAGCCGTGTGCGTTTGATCTTGACATCTGCACTCTGCAGGAAATGGCGGTGAACCGGTTGAAGCAAACAAAGCGAGTTAATGTTGTTGGAGGGAACTTGAGCGTGTGCTAGGCTTGAGAATGGCTCTGTTTCAGCAAGGGCACCACCTGCTTTGCTGCTCTCTCTGGATGTGGGCAACAAGATTCACCTCTCTTTGTTATAAAAACAAACTATAAATTTGCAGGAATCAAGTCCTTTATAGCAAGTCTGTGGTGCAGGATGAAGACCTCTGGCTATCCATCTTGACATGTTCTTGTTGCTTTAACTAAAATACAACAGCGAAGTCAAAGTTGGTTGGTTCCCCCTCCCCACCGCCCCCATATCCAGGACTGAGTGGAGCAATCTTACCTAGTTTTGAGATGGGTGCAAATTGACTGCAGCCTGAGAGGTAGTGTTGGGCTGAACACAGGGCACCAAAGACATGCTCAACCCTAAATGTATTATTGCAGTATAGCCATGTGTGGGAAATGGAGAAAATCCTGGAGACCCCCCAAAAACTAACTTGTTTCTTATTCGCTCAAGTCCAAATCTAAATACAGAGGCATGCAAATACAACTCTGCAACTATGCTGAATGTATGTGCTGTCAGTTTATCGTATGGTCAGTAATTGTGCTTTTTCTCTAGGACTTAAAAACATTTAGGGTCAGCTGAGATGGTGAATCAGTTTTTAGCCCTGGCCAGCTGCTAATCCCCGGGAAATACTGCCATAATCATTTTTGTTGTAACAAAAGTGTCCTTTAACGTTCAGAGCCGGAAACTGCAAATCCTCCGACAACCTGTTCTGGGCCAGCGCGTGGGTCATGGCAGTGCTCTGTGCCTCAGTTTACTGGGTGTCCTGTGTGGGTTGGACACAGCTGTGAGGATGGAGGGAGGAAATGATAGCAGAGCCTCTTCCGTAGCACACGATGCAGAAATACGCAGCGCTAACAGAGGCCATAATGAGATTGCTCCTTACTGGGGGAACCTTTCTCTTGCTTTAGAAGTGCAATGATCTCCTTCTTTCTGGCTGCTGCTGGGAGCAAATTGAAAGGTTAAATTTTAAACTGAAAACCTTCTATGATCTTGAAATTTATATACCGAAGTATTGAATGTGAAGTAACTTGTCTTTTCTTGTGACCTTTGTGCCCTACTGACCCCACCCATTTGTCGAATGCCCAGACCCCTTTTCAAAGGTAGTACAAGTGGTAATAACCCTTCTGTTAAAATGGCAGCATAGCTAAACATACAGCATTTTACATTGGGCTAAGCTTCAAACCAGCAGTAACACAAACTGTGCTTGAGCCAAATTCAAGGTGGTTGCAAATGCCAATTGTGCTTTGCAAAAACATCTAAAGTTTGTTTTGCTTGTTTTCAAATATTTAGAATTATGGTTTTTGCCTGCTTTCCTTGTAGCTGTTGCAGATGGAAAAGCTGAGGTGCTTGGTGTTTTCAGAAACCTGATTGTTATTTGGGGGTAGAGAGAAATGTTATGAAAAGCATTGTACCCTAAGTTTCAGATTGTTGTATTTTTGCCTAAAGAGGATGGTCTTGTCCTAAACTTTTGAGTTACCCTGCGCAAAGTTTGAAGGGGTATTTTGACAAAAGTGAAGAAAGGTAGAGGGACTCCAAAGCTCTGACATAGTGCTTTCCATCCTCCTGTATCTTCCCATTGGTATGGGGGGGAGCTGGTGCTGTCTGCTGCTGTCTGATCATATAACATGGGAGCACCAAAGCTGCAAAGCCCAACAACCATCTTTCTGGTCTTACTTGCTCCTTGTGGCACCTCAGGCTCTTGTTCCCCAAAGAGGCGAAATCATCTCAAAACCACATTTACATGCTTGGAGCCAGCCAATATCATAGAAATAGGAATGCAGCTGTCTAGATGCTCAAGAGCAAGAATGTATTTGCAACTGTTAATTACTTATACAAATGCCTCTGAGCTAACCTAATATCTTTATGGACAGTTCCAGAGGCATCACTGGGTGTTTCACTTGAACAGGTTTACTTCAGGTGCTCTGTAACTCTATTTCAATTTGGAGCGTAAATTTAAATGTTCTACCAGGTTTTGGATGTCATCAACACTATCTTTAAAATCTGGACCAGCATTGGAGGAGAAGTAATTACCGTACGTTTTATTGTCCACTTAAGGAACTGTGCAGCCTGGTTGCTCTTAACTTTTTCAGAGATCCTGATGAATTTGTTTTCCAGGCTGCTGAAAGTAGGTGTCTATACATGTATACATATATATTTATTTAAGAGCAGTGATTCCAGTGCTAGGAACAAAATCACATAAATAATTACCAGTGGAAGTCCTTACAGTTCAAATGTGTTGTTTGAGATCAATTTAACTTTTACCCATTAAAATAAGTGAAAAATACATTTGTAAAGCACTGGCTTCACAAGAGAAGCAGCTGTCTTAATTTCTTTTCACTGGTTTGAGGGGTAGAGCTGTAAACCTGGTGAAGCGTAATGTTTAATACTGCATGATCAAGCAAGAACGAACCACTTTATTTTACTTGCTTTGATTGTCACAAACCTATCCTAATGCTTGCCTGTTGGTTGTTTGTACAGTTTTTAAGAAATATTACTACCATGGGCGCACAGGAGACAGTTACTTGGAAAAAGCACGAACTGATGCTATTCCAAGCCTCGGCATCAATACCACCTTCTTGATGAATTCATCAGTGAGCAGATCCATTTCCCTAGAGAATCAAACAGGCACGCATGATGTGCATTATGGACGTGAAACTGCCGTCCTTAGTCTCATGTTGATGTTGGGTACCCTTTGGCTTGGTCATACGCTCTATCAGTTTAAGAAAAGGTGAGTTACTTCACTCTTAGAGCTCAGCCTACTGATTATTTCATATTGCCTGTGAGGGATCGCTAATGGTTTAGATCATAATTTTGTTACACAGAAAAATCAGGTGGAACTCTTCCATTAGTGATGGTAGAAGCCAAAGCCAGAGATGAACTTGGCTGGCCACCTGAAAAATGTTAGCAGTAGAACAAAATGTTCAGTGACTGGACGATGCCCTTCCGTATTTGGTTTGGCATCACAAGTGACTTCTTAGAAACCCTTGGGTGTGAACCATGTGTTTCATGTTGGAACTCCTGTAACTACCACCACAAATAGGCATTGAACCATTTTGGTGGGCAAAATTCCCTGATGGTGCCAGGTCTACTGAGAATGTACCTTCAGTGTGCTTTTGGGAATCAAATGCCCAGCTCTAATTTAGGTTTCACTCCTGCTACCCTTAAAACTTAACTTGAAATGCTTGTAAGCATGTAAACTGAAGTGAGACACAAATTGGTGCTTGGAGGACTTTTTTCTAGCTTGCATCCTAGTTTCTTGTTTCTTTATGGATTTTGCTTATGCTTTCATCAGTCTTCAAAGGCTATAGATTCCAGAGGGTTTAAGGCTGAATTAAAGACTAGTTCTTCACTCAAAGTATCTCTATAGAATTGCAAGATTGGACTGAATTTTAGTTGTTAAAGCATTAGTACTATCTGGATTGAGCGACTGTACCTACACTGTGGTGTTGATGGAAATTTTTTGTCTTTAAACTGCAGCCCATATTTGCACGCAAGAGTACGTGAAATTCTGTCTGACTGTGCCTTACCGATTTCAGTTCTGACTTTCTCTGTTGTGGGTTCCTATATCTTCAAGGAAATCGAAAGTAAGTAATATTTTTTTTATTCTCTGGAATACTGGGGGAAGCTATGTAGGGTGTATGACAGAGAAATGAAATCCTAGGAAAGTTTTGCTAAAAAATAACAAAATTCTTCCATATAATTTCACAAATACTGCATGTACCTCTCACCACCCTAAGAGCTCAGATTTCCTTAATGGGAAATAGGATTTAAAACGCTAATCAAACCGAGGCTAAGTGAAGCTTTTTCTCTAAATAAATTATTTCAGTGTGTCTTTTCATTTCAGTGTAGTTTAAAGTACGTATCTCTTACAATAAAGAGGATCAACAATTTCTGGCAAAGAACAAAGGGTAGAGTAATTAGCAGGCAGGAAAGATTGTTGCCAGTTGTACAGCCATAGAGTTGATGATCCCAGTCTGTCCTCTTTGTCTTCACTTTACGTTTTCCTAATTTAGGTGAAATGGTGCGGAGCATCTGGGCAGTTCTAAGTTATACAAGGAAATCTAAAAATGCGACACCATTCATTGGCCAAATAGATCAGCTTTTCCATATCAGGAAGCGATAATGGGGACAGGAATTGCATTGTCCTGTGGTGACGTGAGTGGGTGATGTGAGGAAATGTATGGAAACAAATAAGAAATGGCTTTTTTCTGTGATGGCCATTCCATCCAGTTGCATTGTAAAATGATGTGTGGCCATGAGTGATTTGTCCCTAGTCATGGATTTCTTCCAATGACATTTTATACTAAAATGCCTTGCACAGCTTCTTGGATATGAGGAAGTTTTAAAATGCCTCTATCAGTCGATTAACAGAGCAGGATGAGTATACTGCTAGTTAAAACAAGGTTTTCTAGTCTAAAAATGCCTCGCATCTGTGGAAAATGAGTTTCCCTCTTGTTTTGCTCAAATATATGTAATGCTTCACTAGAACTAGCAGTAATCTGTCAAATCAGGATGGCAGCCAAGTTCCAAGAGGATGGAGGAAAAATATAAGCTAAAACAAACAGATAAGCCTGTCTTCTATGGTCTTCTGGCTCCCACATGCCAGAGCCTCACACTTAGTTTGCTGCATTGATTCCTAGTAGTTTGTGGTGTGGGTGAAACATTACTTGAGTCCACGTGGATGGCTGGACATGAAGGTGCCTCCTAACATCATTCCCTTCTTCTTTCCAGTGTCCAAATTTAACTACAACCCATCTGAGAGCTTGTTCGTGCTGGCCCCAGTCCAGTCCCTCTCCATTGGGTCAGTAATGAGCGCCATGGGGCTGGGGTTCCTCCTGTCTATGCTCTTCTTCATAGAGCAGAACATCGTGGCATCGCTCACAAATGCACCAGAGAACAGGTAATGCTTTTGGTACTCCTCTTCCTCTGTGGAGGGACGTCCTTGAGTCTTTTCCCAGCACTGCTTGTCCAAAGCTTGTCTGAATATCAGAAAAGATATGCAGCACACATTCTTTAGAACTACTCTTGTCACAGATGAAAGTAACTCTGCTGCTTAATTCCTCACAATCCCCAAAACCCAATATTGTGGCAGTGAGTCAAAGGCATTAATGAGCTCGTCACCTCAGCCTGTTTTTTCTTTTCCCATGTGTGAATCTTACATAGATATTTTGTGTAGTTTGAGGTCTGTGGATGTATCTCCCGATATTTAGTGAGTGTCTGACACATGTGGACATTTGCCCTGCTCTTACAGTACAGAAAATTTTTTGAAAATGAGAAGTCAGTGACATGCATAAATGTTATAGCTTGATATGCTGCAGTTGAGCATCAGAAAAGAAGTGTTTGGAGCTGTTAGTCTCTGACTAAAAAAGGTGGAAGTGAGGCAAAACACTGTCTAATGTCTGATAGGTCTGATTTAGGTGCAAACTTGAATTAAGATGTTACACTATTAAAATATTCACTCTGATTTTTTTTTTTGTCCCAACTGAAATCAGATATGATATCAAGAATGAACTTGTATGACTTTTTTCCCAGGGAAACTACCATGTCTCAGATTATTTTTTTTTTTCTAGTGTAATGCGTGGGAGGGTTCTCTCCTTGCATAACATTCATTAGCATTCTCCGTGTTGCAGCTGGAGTGACAGGGAAGAGGAGACAAGCTCAGATTCAGTTATACTAATTTGGTTTTCTTTGACAACTTTTTTTCCCCTCTTATCTTTATTATATCCCTTTAAGTAAAGTGTTGCATGAATCTGTAATGTAAGTGGGTCATCTCTTTCCTAATAAGAGTTTCTCTAAACTTTTGGTGTCTTGAAGGAATAAAAAGTATTCTTTGGAGCTTTGGAGTGTTTTTCAAATACCTTGTTACAGGGCTGAGCTTATGCTGATCAGGTATAAGGGCATGGGTTTTTAGGTATGGAACAACTAGGACCTGACACCTTCTGTTTGTGGTACCATCACAGAATAAAAATAGTGTTGTCTATACCAGCCAAATGGAGAATGTGCTGTTTGGTGTCTTACCAAATGTAGTGATTACCTCCTGTAGGGGAGGGGGGAAAAAAAAAAAACACAGAAAAGATCGTATTTCCTGAAAGTACACTGATGTGCTTTGCTAAAGAATAATTAAAGCAAGCATATAGGACAATCCAAGGAATACTGGGCTGGTTGGCCTGTGTGAAGATAACCTAGGTTAAAGCATCTAGATGTGTACGTGTGTGAAGTTAGACAAGCTCAGTGGAGTCTATCCATCGGTCAAAGCAAGTGTATATCACACACGGCACTGCAAGACTTCTGAGACCAGTGTCCCAAGGGGACTAAAATGATGCTGCTGTTAGATGCATGGCCTTTGTACATAGAAAGCCCTCTGAAGAGGGCAGACAGGACAATCAAATGATAACCTTGGGGATACTGGAGATGCTTTTGCTCTGAGAAAGCAGCACATGAGCAGGGATCATGCTATCGAAGTGTGAGCCAAGACAGGAAGTGTGTTTACAGTCCCACCCTTCCTGTCAGCACTTTGCAGCTTCAGAGCCATTACGATGTAGACATCTACCTTATGTAGTCACCCTGTGGCCTCCTCAGTCAATGGAGGTGAGCACTTCCAATGGGATGAGTCTTTTTTTGTTCCAAAATCGAACTCCACCCAAGATTTCTGCTGCCCAAACAATGGCATCTCCTGCTCTTTGAGACAGACATTAGGCATCGACCTTCATGTGCTCAGTCATGTCTACTAGCTCCATGCACCTCATGTTCTAGAGCATCTCAGATGGCTCCAAGGGTCTGCATAAGTATTGAACAGAGCTTGCTTGGGTGGCATTAACATACTTAAATGATGCTCCCTTTCTGGTTGATGGTGCCCATCAAGCAATTCAGCTGATCCCTTGTGTTGTATCAGGGTGAACATGGCTGTCTGCTCTGCCCAGGCAGAAATACAGCCATAAACATTTAAGTTGGGTATCAAAGTCTGACACTTGAGTCCTTCCCCAGCCTTTTTTAAAACTTTACTCATGGCATCTGAGCAGTTGGTACCAGATGGGTGTGTTCAGGAAAGGGGCAGATCTTGCAAAAAATCTCAAGGTTAAACTAGGTGCAAGTTCAGTGTTGGCAGTGGGAACGTGAAGTGGTCAGCTTCCTTGGTGAAGGCTGCCAATTTCCCCCTTCCCTAAGAAACAAAATGGGGAGACTACCCTGCATTCACCAAAGTTAGGAGCTTATCTCCTTGGTTGATTACTGAAGAGGAGCTGAAGCTTAATGAATTCATGTCCCATTTTCTTATCATGCAGTAGCAATTACATAATTAAGGGGTTATTGCAGCATACTGAGCACATGTTCTGCTTGTGGAGAAAGAAGGGGATATCAGGGTTAAAAATAAGACGGGTGGGAAACTTCAGTGTCAGTAGTTTGGCAACCCATGCCCAGATTCCTAACGACTCCCCACATGGACTCTGCTAGGAGATATACGTGTACATTTTGGGTGGACTCTGCAAGAAATGTAGTGGCAAAATGCTGATGAAATTTTGATGGGCTGTTATTTTAGTGGGTTGCTTTTCTGCTCAACATTGTTCTTTGCAGGAGATGACTGCTTTGGGAGTAAACGATCAAGTTTCATTACCTTTCGTGTTCATGTAATGCAGGCTGTAAAGCAGAAGTACAAAATCACTTTGTGCAGGGAAGTGTACTTCAGCGTTTAGCATTTGAGCTCAGGTTCAGCAAGAGCAGCCTGTTACAGTTTGCACTGGGTGTAACTGCTGTCAACAAAAACCTTGTTTCAGGTTGGTGAAGGGAACAGCCTATCACTGGGACCTCCTCCTCGTTGCTCTGATTAACACGGGGCTGTCAATCTTCGGCCTCCCGTGGATCCATGCTGCCTTCCCTCACTCCCCAATGCACGTCCGTGCTTTGGCCTATGTGGAGGAGAGGGTTGAAAATGGACACATATACGAGACGTAAGTAGGAACTGTGGAGTTGTCTTGGATCTCTTTGGTTTCATTTGTGGTTTCCTAATTCTTTTGGTGCAGTGGTTGCAGAGTTAGCTGCTGTCTTGAAGACCTGCAAGATAGGAAGGTGGAGGGGAGATGTACCAAATGAAGCCACCTCAGCCAGCATGGCCTGTGACCTTGCTTCATCCCCACTTCACCAAATCACTTGTTTTAGGACAGACACAAATTTATGCTCTTCTCAGTGGCTGACAGCAGCCTGCAGGAATTCCACCCACTCCAATGTAAATTGGCCGGCTCTTCCAGGGGACAAGGCCTTTTTCAGGTTTATGTTTATGGAAATCTGAAGAGATGCTTTGGCCAGATCTTTCCAGATGTCTTCAACAGAAAAAAACCCAGTCTGATTCATTGCCTGAAACCTGTCTGGTGGTTATTACAAAGGGTAGGAAGAATGCAGCATTATTTCAGAGCTCCCATAGCATCTTCCGCCACGTTTTGGGAAGGCGTGATGCTAATTAAATTCTCTTGTTTTTAAGCAGAAGTGACTGTGAAGCCGTGCCTGGTCACAGCTTTCCTTTCAAGACTTAACGTTTTTGCTGTTCTGAGTTTTCCAAAACCCTCTTATTGGAGACCTATAACAAAAAAATTAAAAACATAATCTCTATTCTGGAGCAGATTTAGTGAAAAATTATCTGGTCTATTTGATCTCAGTATGTTACAGTTGAGTGCCTTTACCTCAGAAGTGGTAATTTCCACTTACATGCTATTAGTTTTAATTATCCTGTCTTGGTTTCCATTTTCAGAGTTGCCACTTATCAAAAGTGAGGCTAAGTGGTCATTTACTTTGGGGGATGGAGTAGGTCGGTCTTTTAATTTCAGTCTCGCTTTCATACAGTTCTTTGTTCCAGCTGGCCCAGCCCAACCTGGTACAGCTGGTTTTTTGGGTCAGTGATGGACAGATTCCACCTTTCACATCTGGAAATTGCTGAGTACTGCTACTCTTTGCAATGCTTTTACAGACCTTTCCTGGGAAATTAGCCCCTTGGGCTCATATTCCCATTAGTATATGTTGGTATTAGTTGTTCCCACAACTATATGTCTTGAATAAATGCTAAACCCTATTTCCAAAAAAAAAAAAGCACTTTGTAATTTGAGTTCTTTAGGATTTTAATCCATGCTCTTGCTCCTGGTGTCCATGATCAGCTCTGGGATACCTCTGCTCTCCTCTATTTCTTTGTGAGATCCAGAATTTACATGTTGAAACCCACATGCCAAGCCTCCCTCCTGCATCTTCTGTTGTCAGTTTTAATACCTGGTGGCTTTTTTCCTGTTTTGCCACCCACTGTCTTGATTCTGCATTCTGGCGTTCTCCTTGACAAAGTCAAGTCCCTGCCTGAATTAAGGACTACCTTCTGCCCTTGTTCTCAGCTCCTTCACCCAGCTGCCCAAAAAGAGTATTGGAGAGCCCTCTTTGGCCATGCTGACTTAGAATCATAGAATTGTCTAAGTTGGAAGAGACCCTTGGGATCATCGAGTCCAACCATCTACCCTACTCTACAAAGTTCTCCCCTACACCATATCCCCCAACACCACATCGAAACGGCTCTTAAACACATCCAGGGATGGTGACTCAACCACCTCCCTGGGCAGCCTATTCCAATGTCTGACCACTCTTTCTGTGAAAGATTCTTTCCTAGTGTTCAGTCTAAATCTACCCTGTTGGAGCTTGAAGCCATTCCCTCTTGTTCTGTCATTAATTACCTGTGAGAAGAGACCAGTACCAACCTCTCTACAGTGTCCTTTCAAATAGTTGTAGAGAGTGATGAGGTCTTCCCTCAGCTTCCTCCTCCTCAAACTAAACAGTCCCAGCTCCTTCTAAGGATGGCCTAATCTCAGTAAGCACATTCCCTCCTGGTACAGCTCTTCCTCTGCTGGAGGCAAATCAGTATGTAAAGGAGTGCTGTAAACTGGATATTGGGAGCGAAAAAGGGAATGAGGATTTCCTAGTTATTTGAACTCCCTTTGAGACTGAAGCTTTTTGTTCTCTGCAAAGCATTGAGCTATAAACAGGAGACTCTGAACAATGTTGTCATCTCCTTTTTTTTTTTTTTCCTTTTTTCCTCTCAGCTAGCTCTGCTGAAAAAGAAACATTCTGAAGCTCAATTAGAAAATCAGGAGTTCTTTCAGCGCTGGCTCCCGTGGCAGGCTCCTTTCCTGCACTCGAATCAAAGCTCTCAGTGAGGATGATGATATAAACAAGAATAATGATCTGTCACAATGAAAGCAAAATTTTCTTCTCCCCTGTAGAGTAGCCACTTGAGTTTCATGTGGCAATCTGTGGATAGTCTCGTTACTCATATGGAGGAGGTTGGGAATGGCTAATCCCATGCTACCTGTATTTAAAGGATTCTGGGGAAATGAGCCTGCATTACGCTCTTTAATCTCCATTAATTACTTCATTTCCATCACAGCACAGACTTTATGGAGCTGTTTCCTCAAGGTCCAAACCAGATTCTGAACACATGCAAATTACAGGGCTTCTTCTGTTGACTTAATGCGACTGTTTGTGATTTTCTTACCGTGGAAATAAGAAAGGTACTAGAAGTGGTAGAAGACCAATTTGAGGCTGGGAAACCTCAGCTTTAAAGATACCATGCTCGGTCAATTATGAGCAGTTTTAACTATGTTCTGATAAGAAAATCCAAACTGCTTTAAGTGGCATTAGCAGGAGCTGGCAGTAGTAGTTGCAGTGCATCTTGTATGTGATCAAACACTCTTCAGTGCTGTGATACTGCTGCATCCCCAAGAGATGACAGCAGAAAATTTCACGAACTTCAAAAATCCATTACCAAGGGGCTGCTACTCTGAGCTGTTCTGTACTTGGCAGACTTGCATTGATTGAAATGTGGTAGCTTCATATCTAATTTTGATCCTGAGCTCTTTGACTTCATTTGCAAGGAGCCTAGAAGACTTGTGCGTGCTCGAAGTGATGCTTGCAGGTCATGAGCGTACCAAGCAGTGGGTTACGTCTTTGCCTGAAATAGCAGAAGTGCTTCCTCTGTAGCTTGGCCAATGACAAAGCCAAGGGAATTTTTGCTGTACCTGGGTGAGGCTAAATCAGTTCATGCATCCTTTCACTCCTGCTTTACTGGGCCACTTGAGAGGCTCGTTGTGGTTCTGATAACTCTGAAGTAGTTTGACCACTCCTCATCGGATTATCAGATTACTGTGAATTAGCACTGGCAGTTGCCCTTTAAGTCTCTGTTCATCTCCAAGACTTCTTG
>NW_009647828.1:974804-1045011 GCF_000708025.1 Charadrius vociferus
GCTGTCTGCACATACCTGAGAGAGGTGCTATACCCTCCCTCAGCTTCTCTAGGCATTGGCAGGAACCTCTTGACATAGATTTTGTTCTTGCAAGTCTCCTATTTGGAAGGAGGAAAGCTGTGGTTTCTGCTGTTTAAATCTAGCCAGGGGAAGGGGGAGGTTACTTAGTTTAACACCTCCTGTGGGCTCTTCTGTGCATCCTCTTGTGATAATCCTAGATAATATGTATGATCTGCCCCATTACTCACTGAGGTATTCAAGTGTTGTCCTCGGGACTTTGTGTACTGTTTGTGATAGCTGTTGTTCCTTAGGTCTCATGACCGCTCATGTTAGTTCTGCCATGTTATCCAAATCCTGACAGCAAGCCTTAGGCTGTTACCCTTTCCTTATCCCTCTCTAAATACAGGGGTGGAAGCATCTTTCATCCTCACAGCTTCACTATGCTCTTAAATGTGTGAACAGATTTGAAGTTCAACCTGACCTTACTTTATAAGCAAGACTCTCAAACTTAAAATTGAAAGAATTGACTGGAAAGCAATCTTCTTTAGGACTGTAGGGATTATGAACTCCCAGCAGTGCATATGTAAAAGAGGGAAATCTGTTTTGATAGATCTCATGGCTGGCTCTTGTGTTCATCCTCAGAGTGTTTTGTGTACAGGGTTAATTCGGAGTATGTCTCACATCCAGGGAATGAGGCCACTAGATCACACCAAAACAGCCTATGGACAAGAATTTCTCCTGATAACAGGGGAATTTGCTCATTAGCTTACCCACTGATTTTGGCGGATTTATCTTCTAAAAAAAAAAAATGGTTATGTTAAGAATCCTCCTTTTCTCTATTTATAAGTACTCTTGAAAGATGAGGGTTTTCTTTCCTCCTATTTTATCTGGTAATATTTTTTTTCCAAACTAGGGGATGCTCACAGGTTTAGTTGAAGTGAAAAGAAAACATAGCAACCTCCCCTCATCCCCCAAGCAGGCTCTGAAAGTTGCTGCATGCTGTCAGTCTCCTCACCAACCCCCACCCCACCCTCAAAAAAAAAAAAAAAATCTGTAGTCTGTCAGCTCTGGAAAATTTGCATTAATTAATTACATGTTTTGCATGGTAATAGGCAATTTGCAGTGCAATTGCTATTATCCATAGCAGAATTAAATTTTTAGCTCCCAGTGTAGTGCTCTCAGCATTCCCTTCCGTATAAACAAGGAGATCATATACATCAGAAATGCTGACTCGCTGTCAAGAATGCAGGCTCTTTTTTTTTTTTAACAAGTAGTTCATTAGTTCCCATAGAAGTGAATGAGTTTTCTTTTGGATAGAAGCCAATTGCATATGCGCTGGGTAAATCAAGGAAGGGATTACTGTCCAGAAAGAGGATTCTTGCCTGGGTTTTTTTTGGTTTTTTTTTTTGCAATGTGCTAAACAGAATTAGTTTAGAGGGCAATTTAGTTCAGGATAGGATCTGTGGAGCTTTGCAGAAAGGGAATTTGGCATTTTTCCAGCTGCCCTGTTTGAGCTGTGGATTAAGTGTCTGGCCTGGATCCAGCAGAGCTCTGCCTTCTCAGTATCAGCACGGGGCCAGAAGTGCTGATCTCGGTGCAGTGGAGACGAGTTTCCCTTTCCCAAGCGGCACGTGTCCTGCACCTACACAGAGCAATGAGCCCCAGGAATAAGCTTACATGGATACTGGGATATTGTCCTACTCCCCTAATCCCTATTTTGTCGCTTCTAGGATTGTAAGCGTGAAGGAGACCCGATTGACAAGTCTAGTGGCGAACTTCTTGGTTGGCCTCTCGCTCCTGCTCCTCCCTTTCCCTCTCCAGTGGATCCCAAAGCCGGTCCTCTATGGCCTCTTCCTCTACATTGCGTTGACCTCCATTGATGGAAACCAGCTCTTTGAAAGGGTGGCTCTTTTGCTCAAAGAACAGGTATGCAGACTGGGGCATCAGCCTGGTGGAACAGAGAAGGAAATTTTATTTACAGCCTTAGCACCAAACTGTGCCAGGAGCTACACGGAAACCTATTGGTGTTGGGCATGGGGTTACCCGCAAAACTCATGTTCTCAGGAGGCTGATTTTCCTGCTCCAGCCTGCACTTTGCATATCCCTTTCACCTTTCTGTGCAAAGAGGGAGTGCAACTTGATATCTCTAGTTTAGCCTGGCTGCCACTGAGACATGAGCTTAAGAAGTCTTTTCCATTAAAGCGGACAAATGAGTGGAACAATAATGCAGTGTCAAACAACAAAAGTGGCATGGTTATTGTTGGGTTAAAAAAAAAGGTGGTAACTGAATTGTTCATAAATAGCGCTGCATCTTGTCTCTTTCAAATTCTGCATAAATTGCTTTCTGCATTTTCCTGCCACAAAAGCATTTTAGCTTTCTTGTTCAGAGCAATGTCTTGTATATAATCCTTCTCCCTTCAGTCTGTTAAGAATTGCTCTGGAGATCACTTCTCTAGAGGCAAAGATGAGTGCATGGATGGAGCTAGGATAGCTCCTACCAGTGAAGAAGGCTTCTGAACTGTGTAGAGTGCAAACCAAATATACATTCAAACAATGCCTTTTTAAAAAAACAATGGCACAAACTTTTGCTCACTGAATGTAGGGTTTGTAAGTTTTAAAAACCCACTGTGGTGTCGTGTCAGCATGACATGCATTTTAAAACTAATAATAAAAAACACTAAAAAGCAAGTGCATAATGCTGGTAAATAGTGATCTGTGATTTCCCCAACAGTGATTCGGAACAGGTAATTTTTTGCTGTAATTTACACTTTCATTTTGACTTGTGTGAAATGCCACGAGATAGGATTTTAAACTCAAAATGAAATTACTTGCATCATTGAAACCCTTCTGATGTGGGATGAAAACAAATCTAGAAGATCTGTTTTCAAGCCATCTCTATTACAAGTGCTAAGAAGGTGTTAGCTTGCAGTGTAGGCGGTACCTGGGAGCGATAACGAATCTGCAGCTCACCTTCTCTTATGTAACAAGGGTCAAGGACTTAATAAGCCAAACATTTGGCTCTGCATCTCTGCTAATTTATCTTGATCTCTAATATTACATCCCAGAGGTTAAAACTGTGAAATCCGGGTAAAGATTACATTTGTCATGTCAATTTTTGAATCAGGATTGAATAGTTACTGATGTATGTGGAATATTACTTCTCTTTTTAGTACAAATTATGTGTGGAATTTTCCAAGCTTCTGTTTGGAAAATTAAAAAGTATTCTCAAATACAGAGATCTCCCTTTTCTGGAAACCTTTTAATGAGTCATGGCGCAATATGAAATCCATTGAGTCTGTATCGGTGCCAGCAGACAGTCGCTCATACTCTTCATTGATGTATAGACAGTGAGTCAAAGCCTCTGCTCAGACATTAGCAAGTAATTGTCAAAAGAAACCACGAGCAATATTTAGCCTATTAATGTCACTATTTTCCCCCCTTCTTTCTCAAAAATGAATAGCTTATACGAGTTGAGAAAATCACTGCAGTCTAAGTACAGCCTCTTCCTGCACCTCCCTGCTCTCGTCTCCTGGTCTTCCCCTACTAGGGTTCAGCCAAGAAATGGGACCACCGGGGCAAGCACAGAATCTGATCAGCAGAGGACAGAAGGCTCTAAAAATAATGAGGAGCTGGGTTTCAGGTGGAGAAACCATCCAGCAGTAACAACACCCACATCTGCTTACCATCACCCCCCTGCACACCCCCACAGGCACTTCACATGTTGCTGTAAAGCCTTGATAATCCTACTCAGGGGAATCTCATTACTGTACTTATCAAGATATTTTGTTGCACTCCAGATGCTCCCAAAGGCAATCTTGGCTGTATGGTGTGTCTTTTCTTCCCCAGGTTTCTAGTGCCCAGTCATCTTCTGTGTGTTGCTGCCAATGCTGTGGTTTAAGGCACTTGCTTTAACCCTACAAATCCTGCATTCAGCTTTTGAACCTGTTAAGGACTCTGATGTTAATGTACTCAGTGTATGTGTTTGTAAATAGAAGACTCCCTTAAAACCCTTGTGTTTAAAAGCCTGTGCCACATTCTGCAGTCGCAAGTCCAGGTCGCTGCATATCTAACATGTAACTCTTCTCTTCCCAGACTGCTTATCCTCCAACACATTACATCCGCAGAGTGCCCCAGAGGAAGATCCACTATTTCACAGGCTTGCAGGTCCTACAGCTCCTTATCCTCTGTGGTTTTGGCATGTCACCGCTGCCCTACATGAAGATGATCTTCCCGCTCATCATGATAGGGATGATCCCAATCAGGTACAAAGCTTGACTGCTTCTTTTTCCTGTCTCCCATACCTTCAGGGCTTCAGGCTTGGACTGCAGGAAGTCCGAGTGGTCTAGAAGGGTACTTTCCTGAGTAGTCAGATCCTGGAAGTGGGTGGCGGTGACCTCTTTCACCAGCTGCTCAAGCTTGCAGAGGAGTGGTGCAGTGAGCCTGTGATTTCACTGATGCTGGGTGTTGTGCAAAGGGTTCTGGGCTGGCAGGTATTATTCCAGCTAGCAGAGAGGCAAATAAGTCTCCTTTTGCAGTTTGTGAGATGCCTGATCTTCCTGAGAAGCTGTAGGCTGAGCCTTCACTCTAGGTGGTATTTGGTAATGTTTCTTCTTGCTTTGCAATTTGATTTCCTTAAGGCCTGTGCTCAGAGGTAGAAACTGTTCCTAAGAGGAATACTTATCTCTTAGCCAGTGATCTGTTGTGGTGACCTTACAGAAGTCCTGCACTGCTGGATGCCATTGCCAATGATCAGTCAGGTCAAACTGGTCACATTTAGTATTAAGATGTATTTTTAAAACTGGGAGGACTGTACAATATCTTGCAGTCTTCAGAGGGGATCATTGAGAAATTTACCTAATTTCTTCCTTAATGTTCATTAGCAGTGACTGCCTATCATTCTCCAGTTAAATCATTCATGCTCTCTGTCCTTTGGATATAATGAGAAGCCATAATAAGATCTTGGAAGATATGTTTCCAGTCCACTTGATTATTTTTAGGCTAGCATGGTATCCAGCAATACCTGGTTGTCTTTGAGCTAGCAATCTTGGAGGTTTTCTGTCTGATCTCAGAGTTTCAGGGCTGCCAGTGTAATAATCTGCAAAGGCAGCTATTGTGGTGTTTTTGTTGGGTGTTAAAGATGCATCTAGTTCTTTCTAAAACAAAAGCAAATGTCAAAGCTACCATGGCTTTCAACAGGATCAGGTTAGAGATATTTGGGCAGGATTTTTAAAGATAAACAAAATCTTGGAAAACACTGCAATGATTGTTCCTATGGTAAGAGTCTCTCACCCACCCTTCACATAGACGTCACTTTGGATGACAGGTTAAGTGGCTGGTAAATACTTCAACTGTGTGCAGTGCTGGATGATTGGCTCTTGTGGGAATTGCAAGTCTCTGCACAGAGCAGCTCAGCACAGAAAAGAAAACGTGGGACACTCTTTGCCAAAAATTCAAGTATCGGACGTAGTGTAATAAGCTAAGTTAGTGTGGAGAGAGTGCTGTCAAAGAACCTGATTTTTGTAATAAGAGCTAGATAATTTAGTGGTGCAAATATATCTTCTTTTGAGTAAATAAGATACTGTCATCTTTTACTAGCTCTTTTGCTAACTCATTTCTTTCCAGAGCAGCTTTTTTAGTAGCTGGGTAATCAACCATCCTGCTAAGGGGAAGATGGTGCTACCTGGCGCAATACAGCCATTTGCCCTTGGCTTTCCTTTCTCTCGGTTTCTTTTGCCTTCATGTAGTTTCTGCAGACTCCAGCTGAGAAGGCTGCACCATGATGCATGAGCTCTGTAGTTAACAATTACTTTTTCACAAAGATTTGGCATTCTAAATAGATTAGACAGAGTAGAAGAAATGAAATATCTTTTTCTCTTTTTTTTTTTAAGAAGTGAAGGGAGGAAGAGGAGATGGGACAGTAGCCAGGGGTCAAAGTCAAGAATCAAACCCAGATGAGTGAGTCATGGCTCAGTGTTCCATCCAGAAAATCAGCCATGTTACTTGTCTGTCTCAAAGCCGCATTTCCATCTGTCCGAGAGCATTAGACGCATGATTTGCATTGTCAGTGGTGAGGGACCATCTTTTTCCACTGGTGTAACGTTAATGTGAAAGATAATGGATTTCAATGGCCTCTCATTATTGCAGTGGAGAACAGCCTGTTGGGAGAAAATGTGATCTCTTTGGGTATCCCCAGTTCCTGGCTTTGATTCAGAACTTTAGGATGACTAGTTTTTGGTTGCTCAGAGAGGAAGAGTCTTCTTTCCAAGTTCTCTGCGATGCTTATCTGTGCTCCCACAGCTCTCTAACATTTTATTTCATGACAGGTTTACTTAAGCATATTCTGGTACTTCTCAGTAGTAAGTGGTGTTTGGGATCTCTTGTGTAGCTATTGAAAAGGCCCTTCCAATTCTTATTCTGTCTTTCCTAGTGCCTTGTGCCTTATTTTAACAGTTGAAAAATAGCTTCCTTATTAAGCAAGGAAAAGTGTCAAATTAAATATGGAGTAGGAGTTAATGAGAGCAACTTCATAGCATATTGTTACAGTGCCGTGCCTTTCTCACCCAAATATGTTAATACATGAGGATGTTTTTGCCAACAAATGACAACACACAAAAAAAACCCCAAAAACAAAACAACAAACACAAAAGTAAGGGAATCACTGTGATCCAGTGGAGAATCCAGACACTGGGTAGGGATGGAATCTTACCAGCAGCTGGAGGAATGAATGTCCCAGCCCTTCTTATCCTCTTGCCATGGTCTTAAGTCTTGCTGATATATTTGGTGTTTCTCTAAAGACCAAAGCTTCTGGGTTGTCTATTAAAGCTTCTTTGTGGTGAGAGCTGAAAGAAGTGACTAGGGTACTTGGAGAACTGAGGAAGTGCAAGACAAGTAACACTTGAATGCAGGTCTTTGAGCCAACATTCCCCCTACAGGGAAAGTGGTGAAGAAAGTAGAAATGAGAAATAAATGGTGATTCTTGGCAAAGTAACCCAGCAAACTGGAGGCAGCGGGAACCTACTAAAGCTACTACCTGCCCTAGCACAAAACAGGAGCTAGTGAGGTTGCATTTTTGGCACCTTGAAGACTGTGGTGATAGGAAGCTCTACGGAAGTGACTTTGTGAGGATGTTCTCTTTCCTCTTGAACTGAAATGAGGAGGCTTCTTCTAGGAGGAGCTCTGCACTGTTATTCCTATAAATGCTGTATTTGCTTGCAGGATTTGTTGTTTTTATTTCCTCCACTTCATCTCCCCCTTCAGCTGGGTGAATCTGTTGTATGCATGGCTATGGACAAACTCAACAAAGAGTCTTAGGACAGACAAAATGTTACATGACTATAAACAAGCACTAATACGTTCTCTCTGGTTCAATCTTAGGTATAACCTGCTCCCTAGGATCATTGAAGCTAAATACTTGGATGCTATGGATGCAGAGCATTAAACGGGGTCCTCTGCACATGGAGCAGTGAGGACAGCTCTTCTGGAGTTGGAAGGCGGCTTTGCCAAGGTGTAGAACAGTCTATCTGCAGTTCGTTCTTTCTTTCACCACTTTTTCTGCTCTAATATGGCGTTGGTAATGCACACGTATCAAAGACCAATCGAGTGTTGAAGTGTCAGACCAAAACAGCCTTGGACTTGGGAGGCTGATGCTCTTTGGAGTTGTGAGGCAAGCAAGCTTTATGGAAAATGCTACTTTCCACATCCCAAAACTGGAAACCCCAAAGATCAGCATGTCCGTATAGCTGGAGCATGTGTTCTCAGAGTTGTCATGTTCCCTTGTTTGAGGAGTGGGGGGGAATCTCTTTTTTTTTTTTTTTTTTTTTTTATGCACCGTGTCCCTTTCTTCCAAAACACTATAAGGACAACAACTGACACTTCTTTTACAGAATGACAGGCCTGTTCTGGCATTTGAATTCAATTTCTCATGCAGCCAGTATTCCCAAATTGGTATTCTGGGTGGGATGGCTTCATGCTAAACCACTGATGTCAGGAGAGATGTCTGGCCATCTTTTCCGACCGGCAGGGTTGGAAACAGATATAATTTGTATTGATACAATCCACAGCTTTGGATATTTAATTCCTACAAATGAGCTGGAAATGTTCAGAGGTTGGGCTCCCATGGCAATGAAACCACACCTGGGTCTAAACTACTTGGGATTTAATTTGGGTCTTTCTAACATGACTTCTTGGTAATCAAACACAGATGTGTAGTTTTGCACAACTGCAACATTCTTGTTTGCACCCAGAGTCATATGCTGAAACTTATCAAGGGCAGTTGTGTTAATGATTGAATATACATATGTACAGTAGTGCCTATGTGTACATATATACATATGGATTTGTGTATATATATTTTGCATAGATATACAAATAGGCCTGATTCTTTCAAAATATCAAAAGTGTTTTGTGCAGTCAGTGTTACCTGTGATGTCTTGACCATATTCTTGTTCTCTGCTTCAGTGCTGCTTTTTCTCATTTGAGATATGGTCACTTTTTTCTTTTTAAAGCTGCTCAGTTACTGTTTTTGTTCATGTGTTGCTATATTCAAGGTGTTCCTTTGCTTTCTTCTTCCCATGGCTTGAGACCTTCATCATTCTGTCTTGATGCTCCAACATGTGAATCTTGCATTTAATTTTAATGTACAGCATGTAATGAAAGTTTTCTTCTTTTGCCTAATCAATATTTGTTGGTCATTTCATTGTTTCTGTTTTGTAGCTAATCTCCAGTTTTCCCCACTCCCAGACATTATATTATATTGCTGGATGAATCTAATTTCTGCTGTCTTGTATTTCAGTTTATTTAATTTTGCTTGTACTATGGTCAGTTTTCTTATTTGGAGTACTGTGAAACAAGCTGCCCTTTAGTTCAGTGCTTGCCCTTTGCTGCACACTACAGATCACAGGTAAAGTGTTAAGAAAAGTGTGCACCTCTGAAGATGATGAACTTCCGAAGCAGTAGAAACTAGGGAAGAAAAGTAATATAACATGAAATGCAAATATATTGTTAGCACAGAGAAATGTTTCTTACCAGTTGCTTGCCCAGCAAATGGTGCAGAGTTTTTATCAACACGTGCCCTACTGATTGGGTGTTCCTCTGCACGATGAGAAAGACCAACTCTAATGAGGAAGGCAGGCATTGGGTAAAAAGCTTTTATGCTGAAACTAAGCCAGATTCACTGAAGATTTGGTGTATTTGCACTAAATATCAGGTGGTATTTCACTGTATTGTAGCTGCCTACGGCTTTAAAACATGTATGAAAACTGATTTTTTTTTTTCTTATGAAACCCTTCATCTTTGTATTGATACTTGGTACTTGATGGAGGAGAGCAGTAAGAGTGTTCCCAAGAATGTGGCCATGGTTTGTGTATCCCCAAGAAATTGCAGGGGAAAACCCTCAGCTTAGCAAGCAAAACAACATTGCATAACCTTGAAAGCATGACCTTCCTGTTGCACCAACCAACTCTTGTGGGACTGAGAAGTCTCAGGGTCAGGATGACCACCCCCGTACATCAAAGCAGGTAATGCCAAGGGTTTGGCTTTCAGTCAGTCTTGGAGGCAGGAGGGGTAACTCATGCCATGTCTGATAAGTGGCATGACAGCAGGTATAAATCCGTGCATGGTTTCTCACCACCTTCATCAATATTTCCTGGCTTTTGAGTCATTTCTGTGGTGAGGTCAGTAATAGCTGTTACTAAGGTCTACATGTAGAAACGGGGCAAAACAGTCAGCAAACAGGATTTTGGGGCAGTGCAAAGGTGGAGGCAGCAAAAGTATGTCTGATCTTCAGTCAACGGAAAAAGAGCAGGTGACAGCAAACAATTCAGTCCCTGCTGTAAGACACAGAGTGCAAAGGCCTGATGATGATGTTTAGATAACATGTTTTTCCCACAGATGTCAAAAGATTTAACCAAAGGTAGAATGAAAAGCATCATCCTGTGGTTGAGTAAGCTATTAAATGTACATATCCTGGGGTTGCATTTCTGGTGCCTCAGCTCTTGGCAGGAGGAATTTGCCCTGTGGGCTGGTTTAAATCATATTGTGGATGCTGTGGCTGGAGGAAGGAGAGGATGTGCCCAAGGGACTGTGGTTCTGGTCCTCTTTGAGGAAGAGCAGAAGCCCTGGGTGAAATTTCCTCCAGCACAGAGCAATGGTGGGGTGAACTGGCACGCAGGTCTTGCCAGAGGAAATAGTTTTCATATCTACCCTCCATACCCCCACTTAGAAGGACCAAAAATGTGCCCATGTAAAGCCTCTTTAAAAGCATTGATTTCTGAGTGTCAAATGTTGCTAACTGAGGTTATTTAAAATCTAAATAGCTTGGAGGGGTTAAATATCCATCACAACTCTTGCTTATATCTTTTATTGCTGTTGCTTTACAAGTTATGATTTCAGTGTTTGTATTTTCTTTGTAGCATCAATAGGATTCTGTTTGGCAGGGTTTTCTTTCGACAGAAGTCAGGGGCCAAGGAATAAACTGATGGGAAATCAGCACAGCTCGGGAAAAGAAGTTGTGCTGGCTTGACTGGTTGAACATTTGGACCTGTGTCTCAATATATGGTTAGAAGGGAGATGTGAGACTCAAGGCCCCTTGTCTCATGAGGAATTGTAATCATCCTGCAGAGGATTTTTTTCATACAAATACCTTTTCTGTTCTTGTTTGCTTCTGGGTTTGCTGACTTAAGTGCAGGCGTTTCCAGGAAGTAGGCTAACTAGGGAAGGAGAGTTTGTTCAGAGTTGATTGAGCACTTTAATACTTCTGTGAAGGTTAAGACAATTAGAATGTAAAAGAAGTTTTATTATAAGCTTTTTATATACGCACAATGCTATGTATAACTGTTGCCAAAGAACTGGGTTTGAAAGATGTTGATAGCTATTAAGAGAGTCCACGATGTTCACCTGGAACCGTAAGGTAGTAAAAAGCTTCTGAAACAAGTGGGTATTGGAAGTTACCTTTTGACAGCTGCCAAAACAATCAGAAACTGGGGACAGAATAAACTTCTACTCACAAACTTGTAGTTTTTGATCCTTGCATTGAATGTAGGAGCTAGAAGTTAGCTTGACAATTAAAATTGGATTTATACCCAAATAGTTTTGTTGGTCTGAGACTTATTTTGTTGCCTTCAAAAATACTGTTGACATGCTATGTATGGAAAGAATGTGTTTCTCCATGTAAATTAAGGAAATTTGGTGAAAACATGGACTGCTGAGCAGGCAGCGTAGCACTTTCTAGATTGCTTAGGAAGCGAATCTGACAACTTCACTAGCAACAATCCCCAAATTCTCTGGCGTCAACATTTGAAGCTATTAATAAACGTCAAGCTCTACTTGGATATGCATCGGTGCATTGCTGCAAGAGGATGGGGGTGGAGTAAATGAATTCAACTTGTTTGGTTCAGAGCTGCCATCAGGTGAAATGCTTCAGGATGAGCCCAACAACTGTGGAATGTGATACTCCCTTCCTGATGACCTGTGTGAACCGGGATGCTCTGAAAAGAAGTATGGCAGATGGTTGTGTTTCCATATACTGTAGTTCAAAAAATTCTCCTCAAAAGGTCCATATCCCCAGCTGTACCAAAAGACTGAAACTGTTTGTGAACTTTTGGGTATCGTTTGGCTGCTTTAGAAACTGCTGCTGAACTGTGTTCTGTGGACATTCGTTGAAGAAACATGAAGCTGGTCAAAGCTGGATATAGCTGGAGAACACTTGGGTAGGAGGGAAGGAGTTGGGATTTTTTTGTGGAGTTCTCAGCCACAACGGGACCTGACACAAACCATGTCACCAAAAACACCTACCATTTTCCAGTCTGTGTCCCACTAAGCGCATGTATCTACACTATCTGTTGACGCATGTTCATGCTATTCATTGATCATGCTTTTTTCTTGTTTGTTGTGTTCTGCATTGGCCCTTTGTAGTGTTTCTACCTGCCTGGAAGGTTAATGGGCAGAACCAGGATTGGCTCAAGCTCATCTCTTGTGTCTCTGTCCCCCCCCCCCCAAAATTTCAGTGCAAGCTATTTCCTGTCATCTCCTGACCCACTTCTCCTCTTCCCCAGCCCTTCTCTGGAAGTTGGCTCTGGCATCCCTGCTGTGGAAATGCTGCCAGAGTGCCAAGTGGGAATTTTGCTCTGGAGGACTTGAGCTTGTGTCTGAGCAGCAGCATAGCAGCAGCTTCTCCCTCAGGGCTCATTTTGCCATAATAGGCAATTACAAAGGGTTCATAATTGTCCTACAGTTGCACTGTCTTCTGCATCTCTTCAGACTATTACTTTATGGTGCAGTCCTCCAGTTGGGCTGTCCTCCTTTCATTTGTCAAGCTTCCAAAACAACTTAAATAGATGTAATGGGATGGGTTTGCTGCATTTTCTATCTGTGCTGAGGCCTGTGGATGTTAGAAGAGAATAGTCTTCTCTAATTGTTTTCATATCTAATTAAGGCATTTAAGTACCAAACCCTGTCCATTACACCACTGGCTGCAGATCTGGTTGCAAAGAGCAAACCATCAATATTGTGTAAACAGCAGACAGACGAGGGAGTTGCCGGAGTACATGCTTTAGAAATACAAATTAGCACTTTCCTCTTCAGCTTTTGTGTGTTTTCCCTTCAAAAGAAGACAATCCTTGGCTGTGTCTTTCTGTTGTAGAGAACTCTGCATGAGCTTGGATCACTTGGCGCTGTTCTGATGTCACATTAAATATTAAGAGTCTGTCCTGGGGGAGATGCTGCCTTCTGCTCCCCATCTGCATCTCTGCTGCAAAGAGCTGCTTACTTGGAGAGCTCTTGGAGCAGAAGAGGGGGATGCATGTGGCATCTCAGTTGATCTGTGACAAATTCTTGCTGCTGTAAAAGCTATCAGTAGCCCTCATAGCTGCAGGTGGGATTCCCAAAGGTGAACAAAATGGCAAAGAGTTTAAAAAAAAAGTTTGCAATTAAATTCTCTCCCTCTTGACCTGAGCTATGCTTGCTTTCTGCTCTTAGCATTAAAAAAAAAAAGGCAAAACAAAACCCACAAAACCAAACAAACCAACTCTGGCAGTAAAGTATGTTATGTGATCGGGGTTTTGCAGAAAGTCAGCGTATCAAATTCAACAGCTGGAGTATCAGTTTCGGTGCTTGGGAGTCTTGCTGAAGGGCTGAGATCAGTTCTCGCTCTGCCTATCAGCAACAATCAGTGTCTCGGCATGCTTTTTTCCAGGCATCGAATTTAGATAAGTTTCGCATGATTGGATGACTTAGATGGCTTCTGCAAGTGTCCATACGAGCGATGGTAGGGTAACATGGCCATGCTGGTCTCTGCCAGACGCAGCTGGAGCAGACGGTGCAGCCCATGGTGCTGTGAGAGATGGCACCTCTGGTTTTGCAGGTGAACTCTTCAGGAGGTGGTTGATTTGACATCTAAATGACACAACCAAACTCATGCAGTGTACCCTCCTCTCTGTGAACTTACCTTGGGAGCTGTGTTAGCCAGCTTTCTATTATGCAAAGCATATGTCTTTAGCGTCACACATTTCTGAACTTCTCAAATGTGGGACCAGTGACCCTGGTTTCAAACTGCGTCCCCAGCAGAGTCCCAGCCTGCATCAATAGGCTTTTAAGTGATTCATGTCTTTATTGCAGAGCTTCACCTGTGCAGGTGTTAGCAGCTACCTCCCATCTCCAAGACTTCTGAAGCTGAAGTGTGATTAGGGCCCTGGTTTTAAGTGCCTGTATCTGGAAGCTCTGGCTGCTGGGATGTCCATTGGATGTGTCCATTCCCAGCAGGTTCTGGGCTGTGATGTGAAGTGCCCAGCAGGTCTAAGTGGATCTATTCCCATGGGAGACAGTATGATTCATCTGCGAAGCATGGCAGCTGCTGGAAAGTGAGAAGTCTATTGTGCTGTTTGACCCTTGGAGGATTTAGCCTCTCGCTTGTGGTGGAGCCACTCTGATTTAATAAGTGGCTTAGTGCTCTGTTTATTTTCGGAAGTGTTTAGCCCCTCTGTTCTCCCTGTCTTCTTTATTGATGTGAAGTTGTACTTTGTTCCCACATAGATGTTGTTACCCCAGAAAATAAGAGTTCTCTTATTAAAGCGCAGCAGTTCAGCTGCTAAAAAAAACTACCTTACTTCTCCAAAGTATGCGCTCTTGAATGTTAGTGCAAACCAAACCCCCTTCCCCTCGGTCCAACCTGAGAAAGGGGCTGTGTCTTAACTACTCCCTCACTTTCCCCTCCTGCTTTCCTTGGAGGGAGTATAATGCAGGATGAGCTCTGAGGAGGTGATCTAAGAGGAGAAAAGTTCTTGAGGCAGAAGCCAGCTCATTTCAAATCCCACATCCCCTTTGCATGCAGGAGAGCGCAAGCGGAGCCGCTTGGCTGGGGTGGTCTGTGGCGTACCAGGAGAACACCAACGGTGGGTTTATTTTTCCAATGTGTCACATAACATGTAAGTGGTTAAATATTTCTGTACTTGGTGACCAGGAGGTTTCTGTCACAGATTGCTCGGGATCTGTTTTAAGTGAGGGAAAGCACATGCTCCTATTTAGGGAGATACAGCCTATAGATATTGCACTTGCTAAATATGCTCTTAAAGCGCATGCCTCTATCTAGTGTTGATTTTACAGTGAATTATTTCTTTTGATAAGAGTGGCTTGGGGCGGAGGGAGAGGGAATTCCTTTATTGTATAAGGAAAATATGTATTTAAAAACAAAATAAAAAGAAATATGCTGTTTATATATTTCTACTTTGTGCCTAATCGGTGTCCTTTATTTAACTTTAAGCTCCCAGCATAGCTTGGACTTCTCTCCTAGTGCTGATGTACATATTTCTCCAGTGGGGATCCCTGTGGTTGAGATACTTCTGTAATCCCCAACACTTGTAGCATTTGAGCATCTCAACCGTGAATGTAAGGACATGTTCTCTTACCTGTGAGAGTCTGGGGAGCCAAAAATGGGATTCCTTCAACCTTTAATAGGGAAACATCAGAAATAACTGTATCTTTTACCTCATACGGTGCACTGAGAGCATCTGGACTTGGCCTAGCATTGCCCTTGTGGCTCCGACATCTGTGGTATAATCCAAACCAGAGATGACCCTAAAACCTGGTCAATTTTGTGTTGTACAGGAGCCTGAGAATGATTCACTGCTCCAAGGAATAAATTCACTAGTTACCTCCCACAGCATCCACGCTTGGACAATTGCTCTCTGGCTCCCTCTAGCTAATCGGGATCCTTGAAGGGCTCACTGCAGAAGGGGGCTTTTTGCATGTGCACCTAAGCTGAGGTTGAGGAAAGGGTAAGGCTGAGAATGGCCGTGTGGGTCTGGCAGCATTATCTGAGAAGGAGACAGAGCCTGCAAACTTGTTCCTTGTCTCCAGTCACTACCTCTCTCCACATCCTGTGGGCTTCGCACTCCACACAAAGGGCCAGTTCTGGCCTTCATCAGCGTGAATTGCCCTAGAAGCAATGTTGGCGACCCTGATATATATATACATACATACCACCCTTTTCTGCAGAAGGGTGAAGTGGAAGCAGGCCCTGAGCAGGCTCATGAACCCTTTTTGCAGCTCTTTGTTGCCTTCAGGCAGGTAGATTGTATCCCCCTTTACAGCAAGGTCCAAAAAGAGACCTCCAAAACCAGCAATCCTCAGACTGGTATGAGGACTGAGGCCTTGGCAGCAAGCAGCAGCTTGGAGTGGGAGGGGAGTAGGGCATGTGGCAAATATCTCTCCCTTTTGAGATCTTGATCTGTGATGAAGGATTGCATAGGTGGAGGAATTGTCCTGAACACCTGGGGAACCCCTTGCAAAATGACCGGAGAATGAGAGTGTATTCCCACCCAAGACTGCTCTCTCCTGGACCGGCTGGAGGCCTCAAGAATGGGACCAAAGAATGGGTAAGTAGTTGTTGTGCACTCATTAAATAAAGCCTCCTGGGAGTCACAGGGTCACCTGGGCCCACAGCCTTTCTGTGGCAGCTGCCTTTCTCCAGTCCATGAGGGTGTCTCCCCAGGACAGCCCCCAGGTCCCTGCTTGGTGCCCAGGAGTAGCTTTGGAAAGCTGGGAAGGCTGTATAGCACCTTTGGGCTGAAGTGAGTTGTAACGAAGGGCTTGGTGCTACATCAGGACCATAAACGAATAGGAGTGCGGCAAGCGCCTTGGGATGGGTGATGAGGAGCAGGGAGAAGGTGGGCAGGACATGCTTGTCACCATCTGGGTGTCATTGCATGGAGTTTAGCAGATGGGCATCTGCATGTGACTGCGGGCAGCCTGGCAAGGCCTAACCCTGCAAGGTGCAAAGCTGCCCTGTTCAAAGTAGGTGCCTAATAATAGTTGGTTTAAATCTCAGTGGCATTTGGTGCAGATCCGAGCGGGGGAAGGAAGGGGTCAGGTGGGGATGTGTTGCCCCCCACCTTGTCCTTCCTTCCCCACCAGGGCACACACAGGCAATGCACTGCCAGGAGCTTTGCAGGAGGGGTTTAAATATCCATTGGCCAAAAAGTACATGGATAAACTGATCAAAGAGGAGCAAGGCCCCAGGGGTACAATCTGTGGGTTTGTGCTCTACCGTGTCTTGGTATGGAGGACATGGAAAAAGGGATTATTTAGGGTGGCCGCATCTGGGCTTTACTTGAACTGACATGAGCTTCTTCATGTCTTGCTTTGATTTAAACTGAAAATATTCCTCCCTGATCTTCCCAACTCTATAAAGGACTGAAAGGAGTGATCCGGGTCTGATGGGGTCAGTCTGTCACTGTCCCCAGATGTGCACATGCCACTGCATCAAAGCTGGTGAAAAAGGATCTGTTAGCCCTTGTCCACTGTATTTTGGGGGATTAAGAACCCAGAGATGCTCCAGAACAGAAAGCAGCAAACATGTTGCACCCAGCGAGGGGTCAGGTATCTCAAATTCTTGGTATAAGACCCAAAAAAGCCATTAACTGTAGCTTTTTTTTTTGATGTTTGGGGTGTGTTTTTTTGTTTGTTTGGGGTTTTTTTTTTGTTTTCTGGCAAGCAGTTTGCAGCCCTGAGCCTTTCCAGGCACCAAAACCTGCTGTTTTTCATCAGGGATTTAATCTGCTGAGAGCAGGTGCCATCTAGGGGACAGACAAAAGAAGACAAGAAGGGGTTTCATTTCCAAACTTGGCAATACTTGCTCCACCACCCCAACCCACCTGCCACCTCCAAAGGGCCTTAGCCCACTTCTGCTTCCAGTTGCTTCTGCACCGTGCATGGAGAACCCCGGGCTCAAAATGGGGAGCTGGTGGGTGCATGGCTTGATGCAAGCTCAGCCAGCCCCTAATCCTGAGCAGAAAGCATCTGCCTTTGTGCAGCACTCGTGCCCAAAGCCCTGGACCAGGGAAGCCCACACCAAGGTTTTTCTTTGGTGCTTTGCTCAAAGCGTGTGGAGAAACTGCAAGCGAGACAGAGCCCTGCAAGCTCACCTTTCCAGCCGTAGGTTTGCCATGATGGCCTGAAGCAACCTTCCTTCTTCCTGCTTCTCTCCAGAGGGCCGTGTCCTGCTGGCTTTTAGAAAAGGTTTGGCCAGGAATGTTTTCTCTGCCTCACCCACTTCTCTCCCTCTCCAATTTGGATGGTCTGGAGGTGTAACACCAGGACCACGCATCGACCATGGGTCGTCACTGCGTGACATTCTATCTGAGGCCAAAAAATTAAATCAGCACCTACCTCACTGCATATACTTAAAATCAGGCTCTACCTAAACCCTTGGAGATGGTGGATGGGAGAGTGGTAGGTAGAAATGCTGCATGTCTATCACTTTGAATAAATAACAAGTACTAATGATACCAGCTTGCTAATAAAAGTCTGGCAAATGGGTGACTACAACTGCGAGCCAGAGCTGCAGGGATGAAGGGTTTGTGTTGGAAACTTCAGCTAAATCACTTATTTTTCACCCTTTCTTCTTCTATTTCAAGCTTTTTGATTTTTCTCTGCTAACTTCATCAGCCCCCCTGGAAATTCTTTCAGCACCCACCATAGATAGCTTCAGGGTGGACAGGAGGGTCTGCAGCCCAAAAGTTTGCTGTCTCCTCTCATTCTCCATCTCATCCCCATCCTGCAGCAAATGACCCTCCAGCTTGTCCCCATCCTCCCCTGGGGCAGTCCCACCTTTGTGGGACATCGGGATCAGGCTTGCCCTGACTTTAACTGAGGTGGGGCACAGAGATAATTTTTTGAGAGCCCTCCCAGATAACCCAAATTTGCAAATCATGGGAGATTTAAACACTAAAAGCTGCTTGCTGTCTGTGCAGACTCCAGCAGAGGGAGCGTGGCTGTTTCTGACAGTGTTAATACCCGCTTCTCTTCAGAAAACACACCTTTTTGAGATGAGCTATTTAGAAGTCTCCTCTGGATGGTGTTTTTCCGCAGTGTTCCCAATTGTCCCCCGTCTGCTTAAACAGGTAAATGCATGGAGTGCCTTTATAAATAGATGAAAAGTTGGGTTGAGGTTTTGTTTGTTTTTTTTTTCTATTTCAGGGAGATTTAGTAAGAAAAAACAAACCAAAGACCCAACTCTGAGAGTTATGAGTCACAGGTAGATCATTAACATATCAATTCTGCATTGGCTTTTCCCTTCATGGAAAAAGATTTTAGGCAGAAAGCCCTTTGCTGGTTGGTTCCCTTTGCTGAAGTCCTTTGGCTACTGATGTCATAGCTATGAGACCTGTCCCCTGGTCCCCATAGGGCGCTCTGAGCAGTGTCTCCTCACTGTGCTCCTGATATTCGTCTCCTTCCCAGAGGATGGGTTTCTGCAAGGAGGCAATTCCCTATACTGCTACTGTGACGCAGAGGGAAACCAAAGAGATGGGAGGATGCAGGGATGCTCAGATGGGTTGAGGGCTTCATGCCTTGGAAGAGGGATGGGGAGGACATCTTGTCCTGGCCCAACCAAAACAGCTCCAATTTCACTCTATTGGGTCTTATTTAGGGACCCTTCTTAAAACATCTTTGTTCTTTTAAAAATTGTGGGTTGATTTTTAAAGGGCATGTGTGGTTTGAAAATTTAAATGCAGAGCTTCACTGCTTTCTTGGGCCTTTCAAGTGCCTCAGTTTCCCCCCAAACTCCAGTTCATGTGCCAAAGACCTCTGCCAGCCCCATTTCAGCAGGCACTGAGGGTCTGAGACAGGCCACCCTGCGCTGGACCCCAAGTCTGGAGGTCCATTGTCTGCGACACCCAACCATCTCTTGGGTACCGCATTCCCACCACACTGAGATGGTGTTTGCTGGGTGAACACTCTGGGAAACTGGGCTTCAATGCTCATCAGGAGGAGATGGGGCTGTCTTTGGGAGCGGGAAGCCTTGGAGGGAAAGCAGGACACATGTCCATGGAGAGGAGTTGATTCACTGAGCATTTTTGGTCCTTGAAACACCTCAGGCATTATCATTCCTGACCACAACCACTGGAGAAGCACCACGGTATCTGCACGTCATCGGGTTATTGGCTACCCCACTGTGAAAGTGGGTCAAGCCCCTCTCCAAATCAGAGAGGGTTTAGGTACCCTGGACGGGTTCATTTGGAACTTCTCTAGAGGCAAGAACAGTTTTTAGTGATGCTCCTTGAAAGCTGGTAGCCTCAAGTGATTAATTGTATCCATCTGGGCCGGCTCTGCCTGCTCCGAGGGAGAAATGTCAACACCTGCGATGTGGGGAAGATTGCTTTGGCATGCTAGTCCTGAAAACATTGAGAGGTTGAGGACCTTGGAGTTAATGAGATTTCTCAGAATTTGCATATTAATAACTGTGCCTATTACCTTGCCATTAGAGTTAATTGGGTGTAATATTAACAATTAATAGTTAATAAAATAGTCACTTTAATGGTTATTTGTACATGAAGATGGAAGAACGTATCTGGGCACTGCCTTCATGGCACGGTAGGAGGACTTCATTCATCTCTTGTCTGCCTGAAGATGGAGGGGAAAAACTTTGGCTGGTTTGGGTCTTCAACTTCTCAGCTTTATTTTGCCTGGAGAATTTTCCTTGGGGCTCATCCATCTCACTCCAGCAACAGCCCTGCTCCTCCAAATCTGTGCTTTTTTCTCAGCCAAAGAGAGAAAGCCACCATTGGTGGCTAAGCTAAGGCATGCTGGCCATTTCCTCCACTAATTGCCATTAAATGCAATTAGCGCTTCCCAGCGTGCCCCAGGAGCAAGTGTCTTAGTTAAGGTCATCATGGCCTGTAGCTGGAGAAATGCTGCACTAAGATTTTTAGGGAAAAGAAGAATTATTATTATTTTTATTCCTCCCTTCACACAAAAAATTGTATTTTCCCTTCTGTTCTCCAAAAACGTCAGCCTGTGCAGAGAACGTGCCCTCCAGCCACTCAGTGTGTGTCCCATGAGCTGGCAGGCAGCTCGCTGCCCTTGGTTTTCCAGGAGTTTTGCTGTGCCCCAAATTATCAGAGCAGCGCATTCCCCCTGGAAAGGGGGGTGGGAACCTCCTCTGGAGTCCCCTTCAGGGGTTTCAGAAGGCAGAAGATGTATGTTGTATCCCAAAGAAATGGGGCTGGGACAGGAGAGAGGGACGTTAATTCTGCTCCCTGGAGCTATTGCAGGATTCTGGGGCTCTGCCATGGGTAAAGGGTCAGCCAGAGCAAAGGGACCATAAAGTTCATCACCTTTATAAGCACCTTCTCTCTGCCAGGTCCTGAACTTGACTGCTGTGCATAAGCCAGCTGCTTCCCAGCTGTGCGTCAAGAGGAAGAAAAATCTCTCCCTGTCACTCCTTGCTAATGCACAGGAGCTGCTCGCTGCACTCCTCTTCCAAAGGCAACCTGCAGGGAAGCTGGAAAACCCCCTCCTGCTTGTCCCCCACCCCGTATCCTTCCTGCCAAACCCCGATCCCAGAGGTAGGAAGGAGGGCAGGAGTCTGCAGCTTGTGTGCAGATGGTTTTCCTGAAGCTCTCGGGCCACCTGGTGACAGACTGCCTTGGCATGTAAGAGCTGGTCCTTAGGGAATGGTTTTATTCTTGGGTGGCTTTGTCTGAGTTTTGAGACTGCAGACTCTTTTGTTCCTGCAGCAGGGAGTTCTGCAGATCCCCCCCTTTTTCTTCAGAAATACAGGTTGCATTTTTCCACTAAATACTGGTGAGTTCAGACTGGCCGCTGAAGCAGCCCTTGCTCTCCCAGTTGGGCAGGGACTGGGCTTTGTAGGTTGTCTTTGTGTACCAGACCCATCCCATCTTGGCATGTCGTCACTCTCAAGGGGCTGGAAAAATACTCCCACATAATGCAAAGAGCAAGAAAGCCAAAGCTTCAGCACACCCTGCCCTGGCGAGGAAGCTATTTTAGCCAACCTCCCACACACGCTGTGATGCTTGAGCAGCATAGGAGAAACCCTACTGCTAAGTACAGCCTTAACAGCCCTGTTTAACCGGTGCTTTCTTTACAGATGTACTTTTGCAAGGAACATCTGCCCCAAAAATCTCGTGCGGTTGGTGCCGACTATGACCCAAGGTAATGCAGTGCTCTGCATCTCAGAGATTTAACGGTGTTTTTTCCACAGTGAGCCCTCCGTGCTGTCCTTGGGAGGGCTGGAGGGTGCCAGGGTGTTTGCACAGCCCTGGGATGGGCAAGGGAGCTGGTGGCACCAGGGATGGAAGTGACCATCTCGCTCCCGAAGTGCTTAGCATGGGGCAGGGCAGCAAGAAACATTTTTGGAACCTGAAAACAACTCCAAAACCACCTGCCTGAACCTCTCCTAGCTGGACACCCATCGCCCCAAGGGGTGCAGAGTGGAGCCTGTGCAAGGGGAAAAGCCTTGCGCTGTCTCCCCCCAGCCCGGGGAGGCGGCAGACGGGCTGAGCTCCCAGGGGAACAGCCTTTAGGAGCAACCAATGCAGGAGGTGACTCTGCTCTGCTTCTTTCGCCTAGGGAGGAGCGAACAGCAGCTGTCTGATGCCCTGGGTTGAAGCATCGGAGCAATCCCACCACTAAAGCGTCCGTGAACCATTTGGCAGCAAAGGAAATGGATGTGGATCTCTGCGTGCTCTTGCCTGGTTTGTTTATTCTCTCTTTCGATTTTGCTAGGATAATGGAAAGGCTCACCTTTAGGGATCTGCCTCTCCCTGGCTGTTTGCTGCTCTTTAGCAGAGAGCTGAACGAATATGGGACCTCCTAAAAGCAGAGGGGTGGAGAAATGCATGGAGCAAGGAAAGAAACCCTCTCCTGTAACATAAATAAATAAATAAAAATAGTAATGGGGAAGGGTGCTCTGGAAATAGCCCCTCTCTGTACCCCTCTTCTGGGTCTCAAGCTGCCCCTGCGCCTGCCTCGCTGCGCTGCAGAACCGCTTTCAAAGGCATCTTCGCAACTTCCAGCCTTTCCCTCGAGGTCCTCGCACGTCCCCCACACACACACCCCCACGCACCCCATCGCTGCAGAGCTGGGGTGGCTGCAGGACCCGGCTTGAAACTCAAGTAAGATATCATGACCCCCTTTTCTTAATATCTGTCTGCTTATACCATCCCCCATTTCCAGCTGTGGACTAGCAGATTGCTGGAAATGGGTGGATGCTCATCTCAACAAAAAAAGAGACATCAGAAAGAAACTGGATTAATGCTGAGAAGGGGAGGGGGCTGCAAAAGGCAGGAGGGGGGTTGCAATCTTGCCTTGATTTAACAAAACTCCCTTCAAGGGGAAAAGGGGATTTGAAACAAAAAGACGAGGCTGCAGGTTGTGTGTGATGCTTGGAGCCCTGCATAGGGGTGAGCCCTGCCCTAAAGTTTCCCTGCCGGTGCCTGGGAAGTACTTACAGGGTTGAATACCCGTGGGTGGAAGCGCGATAGCTGCTATCCGTGCACCTCCGCTATGTGTGTGGTGGGGATGCTCACGGCTCCGGGCACGGGCTGGGATGCCCTGACCCTCACCTGCCTGTGCATGGTACCCCGGGGATGCTGCATGTGATGGGTATGATCTCGCTGCGTATTGTATCTCTGCACCATACTCCTGTGGGTATCTACGGTCGCATGTTGCCACTACATGCCATGTGCATGGCTCTACGGTCACAGCTTTGAAGTTTGTGTGTTAAGGCATGCAGGAGATACAGCCGGTGACATGTGTGCGCACGTTTGTGGCTGTGACTTGTGTTGTCACATACTCTTCGATACACACGTACGAGAATATGCATGTAGTTTCATGGGATTTAAATGTACAGATGCACAGAAGTGCAAGACCAGCAGCACGGCTCAGCAGTAACGCATAATAACATGGGCAATTACGATCAGCTCCCTTTATCTGTCCCTCTGGGAAAGCACACAGACGATCAGGCAGCCGTTGCAGGAGGACTGGGCAGCTTGTGCTCCTTTAAAAGTGGAGACAAGCTTTCCCCAGGCATCCTCCAGCAACCTGTGTGTCTTCAAGCAGACTTGGGAAGCGGCTTCTTGCTGAGCACGTGAGATCTAGCCGCACCTTTGGGAGGCATGAGCTGGTGGAAGGGGAGGGAGGGGGATAGTTTATTTTCTTAGCCTGTTTGTGATAAAATGTTCTGGTTTGTCACTGGAGGTGTCACTGCCGGGAGAAAACTCGTGCTGTTGCCCACTGTGGTGAGCTCAGAGCATGTTGCTAAGGGCCAGCCCCAGGCGGTTTCTGGAGCACCATCTTCTCTTTGTGGAGAACGCAGAGCAACAGCACCCGGCTCAGAAATCGCTCCCAAATCCATTCATGACTGAGGAACCCTCCATCCCAGCCGAGCCAGACCTGCCATCCTCCAACCTCACCAACGCGACGGACTGTGGCGAGGAGATCTTGCTCTATGGGGACACAGAGAAGATTGTCATTGGAGCAGTGCTCTCCATCATCATCCTCATGACCATCGCTGGCAACGGTCTGGTCATCATCTCTGTGTGCATCGTCAAGAAGCTCCGGCAGCCCTCCAACTACCTGGTGGTGTCCCTCGCAGCTGCCGACCTGTCGGTGGCCTTCGCTGTCATGCCCTTCGTGACCATCACAGACCTGGTGGGGGGAGAGTGGCTCTTTGGGAAGGTTTTTTGCAATGTGTTTATCGCCATGGACGTTATGTGTTGCACCGCCTCCATCATGACCTTGTGCATCATCAGTGTGGACAGGTAAGGGAGGACAACGCACCTGCCGGGTATTCAAGCGGGCTCAAATATAAGGGTGTTTCTGGAGGCTGAGGCCTACCAGAATCATGTTCGTCATTGAATAATGCTTCCACATATATTTTCCAGGTGCATGGGGTGGCTGTATTTTGTATGAATTAGGTGCCTCAGTCCCTTTGGAGGAGCTGGCCTTAAGGTGCTTTCTCAAGTAACTTCTCTAAGTTACTTGCTTAGTCCTCCCCCTCTAGGCAGCTGTTTCACATTGTTCTTCCTTAGCTTGAGGAACAGAGCCTAGAGGATAGACCCATGACCTGACCTCCTGGAAGGAGGCTAGACCATAAAATTATTCAAGAAAACAAAAAAAACCCCACCCTACATGCACTTTGAAAAATCCAGGTTATGGGGCTTCTGGAGCCCAGTCCTGTGGGATGCTCTGCTGCTCCCTGGACTTGTGCCTTGGCTAAGGATGTTGGCAACTCCTCCCACCCCATCCCAAGTCCCTGAAACCCCTGCTTTAGCCCAGCAAGTGCATTTGTGAGGATTCATTGGCTTCAACTCCCACACCTGGGGTCGGGAGGAAAAGGCTAAGCCCGTCTGGCAAATTGGCAAGACTCGGGCAAGTCAGCACCCCCGTGGGTCTAATTATAGCAGCCTGCGTCATTAGGGACATTGCGCTGACAAGCCGGTGGGCCGGATCCAGATCTGACGCGCGCGCTGGCTTTCTCAGGGGGTTGGTTTGGGTTTACGCTGGCACCGCTGAGCCAGGCTGGTTTGTGATAAGCAGCTCAGGGAAGGAGACAGTTGACGAGACACTTTGCCTTCAGCTGAGCACAACACAGTGCAGCATTGGCAGTGCCTGTGTTGGGTGCCGGCAGCTACCCAAGAGGTGCTGTGCCCATGTCCCAGCTGTCACTGCTTTACAACCACCCTGGTCACCCTCCCCAGGTATGAAGCCGAGTGGCAAAGACAAAAAGGACATAGAAAATCCTGCTGCTGATGATTGACGTTAACCCCCTGGCAAGTAAAGGGCTCTGAAGCCCTCGCTCCCCACCAGCCGCTGCTTCTCCACGAGCCGCCCTTTGCCCCATGGTCCCGATCAGCTCAGCACTGCTGGTTAGAAAGCAGAATCACTCCCATGCCACATGGCAAGGTCCTGAACCTGCTTTGTTTTAATAAAAAGCCTGTTCATAAAAAGCAGGTGTATTCAGAGCTGACAGAAGTCAGTCTCTGTTAGAGGGAAGAGATCAAATGCAGTAATGAAACATGTCAATGCTTCCTCTTGATGAGTGAGGGAAGCAGTTACATACTAATCACATTGGCTTTGCTTTAAAAATTTCCCTTCCCCTTCCCCTTCCCTTCCCTTGTCCATCTTTCTTCTCTCTTGTTCATCACGTCTCTCTTGCCCAACATCACCGCTCCTGCGAGCAGACCAAAATCCGGGGACACAGAGCAGGCAGGTGCCTCCGGTTGACGTTGGTCTGTCTTCCCTGTCTTCCCTTCTGTGGGTCCAGGCAGGAGGTTTCTGGGGAGGTGTGGACACCAGCATGGGGGGGTTCACACGCGCCAAGGCTGAATCCTAGGAGGTGCTGAAGGCCGCAGGGAAGGCAGGGGGGGGACTCTGCTTGGTGTGGGATGGACAGGAGTAGCACCTGTGTAACTGAGATCCCTGGCCGAAACGTGAGCAGCCCCAATGCTGCTGTAAGTTGCACCCGTGGGTCGTACAGCCAAGGAGGATCTCTTTTAACTGGGCAATGCTGGAGGCACTAGTGGGTACACTTCTTCTGTCTCCATAAACCTCCCCACTTCTCTGGGGGAACGTGTCTGCCCAGCTCACCCAGACAGGCTTGGTGGGGCTCCAAGGAGCACAGGAGGAGGGCAACTTCAGGCCCTTGCTGCAAAACTCATGCTGCTACCAACGCTGAGCTGCAGAGAGGGAAAACCACCCCAGCCCATAGGCGCACGGTCCCGTGCCTCATCTCATGCAGCTCTCAAGCACCTGCTCAACTCTGCTGCAACATCTCCAGGTGCTTGGGAAGCAAACCCCACCATCCTTTTCGGATGTTGGAGACGAAAGGTGGGGCTGCAGCAAAAGAAATAAGAGAGGGAGCAGGTTGCTGGGTGCTTTTATACAACGAATTGGCCTTTCTGTCCTTCAGACATCGCAGCAGGGTGATGGAGGAAAAACCTGATACAAGAGGCTGCCATAAAGCCTGAGTCTTCTGTTCTTTGGGTGCGTTTGCAAGGGGACCACACTGTGCTGGGAGCCTGGCAGGGCTGCAGCGTCACTGTTTGCTCCCAGACCTTTGTGTCCTGTTCCCCACCCCCCAAATGCCTGATGGGGAAGTTGAGCAGTGAGAGGGGAATTGCTCAAGATGCATTTCTAGCCAGGAAAGGAGAAAAAGAGCAAAGGTTGTCATTTGAGCAGAAGGAAGACTGGCAGGTCAGAGGAAAGGGGGTGGACAGTCCTCCTAGCTGTTGCCACCTTGGCTCTGGGTGGAAGGAACGGCATGCTGTGATTGCAGGGGCCTGGTGGGCTCAGTCCGTACCGGGGCTTGAGGAGGGAAAAGGCAAAACTGGGATGTCGTCTGCTGCATGAAGGAGGAGTAGGTGGCTGGGGCACCATCCCACTGCTTTCTCCCCCAAGGGTCCCCAGGAACGGGCTGTGAGCTGTGTGAATTATCCTGGGGCGGTATCTTGAGCATCCTGTAAGTCATCCTTGCTACATATCAACCCATCTTCCTCACTGCTCCCACAGGGTAGTTGATGGAGGTGAATAAAGGGAGATCATGGATCCAGGACCCCACCTGGATCACCACCTCCTCCTGGCCTTCAGATGGGCAGGATTTTTGGTTTAGGTCCTGATGGAAACATCTCCAAAAGCACACTGTTCGGGTTCTGTGCTGATACAAAGCCAAGCAAACCACAAAGCTAAGGCAAAAGGACAGCTGCGTTTGCAGAGAGCCTGAAACATCTGCTCCAAAAGAGATGAAATAGTTGGTCATCTCAGTAAAGCACTAATTGAAATTTTGCCCAGTGATGGCAAGCTGCTCCTCCTGCCCTGCAAGAAAGAGGAATAGCGCTGGTGCTTCTTGGAAACATAAATGTCTCCTCTAGTTCTGTCCTGAGTGCCAACTCAGTCAACACCATTAGGCAGCTGCCGGTTTCTGCCAAAGAGGAGGCTGCATTTTTACTGATGGCTGAAGAACCATATTTTGGTTAGGTTAGATATGAAAGAAGCTTGGTTTGTCCAAGATGACGGGTAGTATTAAAATGTAGGCTGCTATTATTGATTATTAATGCAGAGCGCTTTCTAAAAGCCTCTTGATTGAAGCTGGTAGAACTAATCTTGTCTGAAGGGGGGTTGATTGATTTTTGTCTTTAATCAAAAAGAAAAATGCTGGAAACATCCATCTTGCTTTTACATTTTCTTATATAAAAGCCTGCCAATGTTATAGATTCTTTATTGCCACAAACCAAAAACAAAACAAGAAAAAAAACCCTTTTGGCTGTTCAGCTTTTGATGAAGCTTTCCATAAAAATGCCAAGCAGCTGACAAAAGAAGCTCTCCAAACCCCACATATCATTTCACGTTTTCCTAGTAGAGGAAAAAATCTCCATCCATTTCCCAGGCAGCCCCACTGGGGCTCTCCCATCTCCCTGGCAAGTATTTTCTACCCAAAATCAGATGATATGCTCCAAATTGTCATTGTCCTCAGTAAAATGGATGCCTCCCAAAAGAGCTGGTGGGATGAAACCCACACAGCATTATGCTGGATTGCCTTTCCTGTGTCCTTCATCCGAACACACCCCAGGCCAGGTAAGTCCCTGCATTGTATCTCCAGTGAGCTGGAATTCATCCCTGGGATGCTCCCACCAGCCCTGTCTTAGGGCATGGGCAGATGAAGCCACAGGTAGCTGCAGCCTCCAGCTGCCCTTGGCATCGTCCACCTGGAGGTTTCCTCTCCTTCAGCAGGCTGGGGCAGTCACGGTGTCAGCCTGGAAGCAAAGTACGGAGCTTAAATTTGGCCCAGAGGAGTCATGGGGTTGTGGTAAAGCAGTGGGGTCTGGGAAACCCCAATTCTGGGTTCATTTCAGCTCAACAAACCTGTGTGAGCAGAGATTTGTCCTTTCCCAGTTTGCCAGCTGCAGAATGGAGATGGGGGCACCTTGGAGACGTTTTGCTTTTTTTTATTATTTAATCGCTGGCCTAAAGAGTCAATTATTACCATTGAGTGTAGAATAAATGCGCTGAATTGGCCCATCCATGGGACTGATGGTGGAACCCAGACTGGGGCAGGTCTCCTACTCGACGGCTGCCCAGGCATCCGTGGGAGTGAGGACATGGAAGGAGTTTATTGCACAAGCAACGAGTGGCTACACAATCAGCTCTGCACGGTGGGGGTCCTGCAAAGCTGCAGAAATCTCTGGTAAAACGCTGCTCCGGGAATTGGCTTTTGTTACCTGATTACCACTAAACTTGATTAACAACAAGACACACACACACAAAAAAAAAACCCAACCCAAACTCAAAGCAAGAGAATTTGATTTGAATTTCATTGCATGTCTGTGCAATCTCACCTCCCGCACTGCTGTAAACGCTGGCCTATTTTGAGGTCTTCCCGCTCTCATCAAAATTATAAGCAAAGACCTCAAAACGGCCCCATTTCCTCCAGCAGCGACTGCACAAGGCACTCGCAGATGAAATGTGTCAGCTTTGCCTGCTTTTTAAATCTTGTCACTGTGCATTTTACTTGGCTAGCGTGTAAATTCCTTGAAGTTTCAGCAAATCCCGAGTGGATCGGCTTCTAAAGAAAACCCAGTAATAGCATAATAAAGGATATCACACAACACAGCATATATTAGTTTGCAAAGTTCTGGGCTTGGATATACAGAGGAGCGCTTTTTGGGTGCTGAATTTGGAGATGCAGCAGCAGGGCATGGTTTTCTCCCAGCCTTGGGAACATCAGGTCCGCTCTCCCTCCATAGCCCCTTCCCCACAGCAGGAGGGATATTTGGCAGCATCCCTCCAACCTGCTCCTACCCATTTTCTGAGTCCCGATCTTCCAGCCAGGCCTATCGCTTCTCACTATGCTCAGCCCAGGTAGAAAGGAGTCAATGGCTGTTTTGGAAGCACAGGACCAAAACCAACGCTGCTGTTCATCTCCATCTGATCAGGTCTTCTCCTTCATAGCCAGGGCTCGATGGGGTGATGGGGTGAAAAGCCCTTTCCCAAGAGGTCATGTTGCCTTTGCATCCATGAATGTTGTCCGTCAGCCTGTACTGCTCCTGAGCATTCAAGCAGCACAGGTGGTCGTGGAGAGTTTTGCTTGGGGTTTTTTTGTGACTAAGGCCAGCTGAAGAAAATACAGAGGAAAACAGGAAAAGAGTAACTCAGTGAATGAATTCAAATTCATTTTATCAGGGAGTCAGGGGAGAATACTTTGGGCTTTGAATTTATTTAGCAGTGAGGAAGGGAGGAGGAATTGGATTATTTTTTTTATTTCCATCTTCTTCCAATCTTTGGGGAGGTTCTGGAAAAGGGAAGAAAAATCTCCCAACACTTACAATGAGACTGATTTTGGGGAAAAAATAATGATACAACAGAGGTAAAACTCTCTGCAGAAATTTTCTTTTTGGCAGAAAAGCCCGTTCTTCCCTTGAATGGCTTTCAGCAAAAAGTATCCATACAGCTGCTGTTCCTACTGCCCCTTGGACAGTTTATCCAAGACAATTAGGAGGTGATGTGATCCTGCCTAAAAATGCCTACAAAATCCTGAGAGCAGGCAGGTTTGAATCAAAAGGCTGTAACATAAAAGAAATCTATATGACAGCTGGAGGTTTTTGCTGGACTGGTTGAGACTGGGTAGCAGGCAGATGTTTTTCAGTGGGAACATTGACTGACAGTGGCCAACTTCCTACTGATTTATTAAATAGTTTATAATTGCCAACTAAAAGTTGACACAATTTGTTAGTCACATGAACATTCTCAATCAAGGCTGGGGATGGTTCAGAATTACACCCCGTAGTCTAACCTGGAGCTGATGGGTGATGCAGACTCCAGCTCCTTTCAGTCAAGCTAACAAGGTAACTCCTATGTCCAGGCATCAGGACTTGTGAATCTGTGGGTCATCACGTGCTTTTGGGATCTCCTACTTGGAGCTCCTCGAATTTTACCCAGGGAGGGCTGGACACCATCGCTCAGGACCTATGGGCCATGCAAGGGAGCAGAATGCTCCAGCTGTTTGCAACTGGCTCTCGATCCTGTCTTGGTTTCTAGACGCCATTTCCAGTAAATGTTGCAGGAAACTAGGTTTGTCCTTGTGTTTCAGGCTGGATGGAGAGGGGAATGATGGGGTGTGCTGCTGAGAGTGGTGTCTCCCATGGGTGCCAGTGCTTCAAGAAGCAAACACAGAGTCTATCAGCTTAAAGAAGCTGTGAGTCAACAGCTGTCAGTCTTGCACCACAGTCCATCACCTGATCACTAGCTTTGCTTTCTGTGCCCATCCAGACACATACTTAAGTCATCCCAAAGGCAAGATTGCTTCTTGCTCTCACACTGCCTCAGGAACATCTCTGCTGCAGGTTGCATTTCTTCCCCAAGTTCCCAAGTTGCTTGGACAAATAAAAGAAGGGTGTTGTCCCTCCCACTTCCCATTAAGCACTGATATGAGTCTATTCATTCCATCTGGAGTCAGTCCTGATGTATCCAGGTGCGAGTACTACTCTGTGGATCACTCCTCTCACTCCTGGGTGTTTCCCTGAGAGGGCAACAGTCTGGAGTGAGTTACATGCCATGGCTGGAAGTTGTTGCATATTCTCTGCGCAGACTAGGTCTGGTGGAAAACTAAGCTTTTTAAGCATTTTTATTCCCAAGGAAACCATGTGGAGCTTAGGCTGCACTCAGCTGGTAAATGACATCATTTACGGGGTGGTTGCAAGAAAACAGTGGGGAATTGCAGAAACAGGCAAGAGACTGAAGGGGTATGAAACGCATTTCACAGAAGACGGTGCAGCTGCATGTGCCTGAGAACATTTTCATTTCCGGAATTCATTTCTTATGTCCCCCTTCCAGGGCTGAAACTCTCCTGTGACAGAGTATTAACAGCTTGTTAGGAATGAACACCACCCAACACCATTCACACCTTGCAACCCTCCTAACACTTTGCAACTTTCCTTTTTTCCAGGTATCTGGGGATTACTCGGCCCCTGACATACCCTGTGAGACAAAATGGGAAGTTGATGGCGAAGATGGTCTTCATCGTTTGGCTCCTGTCTGCCTCTATCACCCTTCCTCCTCTTTTTGGCTGGGCCAAGAATGTCACCGTGGAAAGAGTCTGTCTCATCAGCCAGGACTTTGGGTACACAGTCTACTCCACGGGGGTTGCGTTCTACATCCCCATGGCGGTCATGCTTGTCATGTACAGCCGGATCTACAAAGCTGCCAAGGTCAGCGCTGAGAAGCACCGGTTCATGAACTTACCCAAGCACTATGAAGAGGAAGGTGTCTACTGCCTGGAGGCCTCCAGCCGGAGCCACCACAGCTCCAAGCGTACCAAAGCGGTGGAGGAATGCGCTACGCTCTCCAAACTGCTCCGGCAAGACCGAAAGAATATTTCCATCTTTAAACGGGAGCAGAAAGCAGCCAGGACCCTTGGCATTATCGTGGGGGCATTCACGTTTTGCTGGCTTCCGTTCTTCCTGATGTCAACAGCTCGGCCTTTCATCTGTGGCATCCGCTGCAGCTGCATGCCCCTGCGGCTGGAGAGGACTCTGCTCTGGCTGGGATACACCAACTCGCTCATCAACCCCTTGATTTATGCTTTCTTTAACCGAGACTTGAGGACTACTTTCTGGAACCTCCTGAGATGCAGGTACAGGAACATCAACAGGAGGCTCTCTGCTGCCAGCATGCACGAGGCTCTGAAAGCTACAGAGAGGCACGAATGCATCCTGTAGAGCAGCTCAGTGCCTAACCAATGAACTCCTGCCTCTCCATTTCAGGTTCCTTGCTTCTCTTGCCTCTTGGGACTGGCAGAAACCATGCGTGCCATTGTCCCCCTGCCAGACATCACCATTGAGAGTGACGCCCTTTCCCCTCACCCCAGGAGGAGCTGCGGTTCTCCTCACCTTGGGAACAAGTGGGCAGCCGTTCCTTCTCACAATGACCCAGGTGGGAGATGAGAAGCCACGAGCAAGACTGGAGGGTTCAAGGTCTACTACCAACTGTGGGCAAGTCACACCACCTTTCTGTGCCTCAGTTTCCCACTCTGTTAAAAAAAAAAAAAGGAAAGGAAAAAGCAACCCTCCCAACCAAACAACAACAACAAAAAAACCCCATAAAAACTTGATAAGACTGTAGCTCTCCACCTTCCAAAAGGGCTCTAAGGTCTGTGGAGGCCACAGAATACACTATGTAAAGATGATGCTGGCTGCACTTCTCTATTGAATACGACGGCAGCTATAGGCTCCGTTATAGATCCAAGCACTCGTGCCATCCCAGCTTGTATGAACTCCTTCCACCAATGTAATTGCATTTTACACACTGAGCTCATGTCCAGGTTTGCACGTCAGAGCAGTAATACCAATGACCCCATTTCCCCTCACAGAATGAAAGACAGATGAACATGAAGTTTCCTTTATGGTTGGATAGGAAAGTCCAATGGCCTCCTCATCAGGGCAATGACCAGAGAACAAAGACAGTTATGTTTATTGGGTTGTACTGTAATTCATTCTCAGACAAGTGATGTGTGTTCATAATTTGTGGCTAATTGACTCCATAAAAGCACGCTTTGGTTGACAACAGAAAAAAAGTAATTTCTCTGACAGCTTTACAGTGCTTCAGTATGATGTCCAGCAAGCTTGAAAAAATACACTAAAAGACAAATCCTTTTTTAAAAAAAAAAAAAAAAAGTCTGGTTTCCTTATTTAGGTGTAGATTCTTTGGTCACTCTGAATTGAAAGTGTCTTTGTACTTTTATGTGGTGGTGGGACTTGTCTTCCTGCGGTCCTCTTTGGTCTTGACCAGCCTTGTTGCATCATCCTTGCTTTGCAGCCCCTCAAACCCTTGCCCATTTGTAGATGAGGTCTGCTCCATGGGGGTCAGCTGTTCAAGCATCTCTTATCCAGGTTCTCTTATCAAAGCCAGACTGTTGAGAAGCTCAGGAAAGGGGTTTCTAGCCCTCCCTCCACTACATATATTTTCTGTATCAAGCAAGAATGTCTGAGTAGTGGTAATCTCATCTCTTGCAATGTCATGCAGTATGACAACTCCATGAGTTGACTTTGGATGTCTTCATTGACTGCTGGCATGGTTTGGCTTAGTAATCAAGATTTCTCCTGTGAAATCTTCCGTGATCTCACTTCCCCTCTTTTTAATAGATATTTCTCTCCTATGTCTTTTTATACCTGCTTTTTCTATAGATACCCAAGAGGGTCTCCAGTTTAGACTGGTGACTCACAGCAGGGAAATTGGCTCAAGCCCACTGGGAATGTCCTGAGGGACTGAGAGGTTGGCCATAGGAACAGCAATGTGTCCACACATTCTCCAATCTCATGCCCTCACAGCTGGAGCCAGAATTGCACACAGGAGCAGGGGAGGTTGTTGTAGCTGTTGTATGGGTCTCCAGTGGGAAATGCTTAAAGATCAGACAGTAAAGAGATTTGAAGGAGGACCTCATCAGGAGAGATCCTAAAGGTTTAGCTGGAGCCCTGCTTCACCTGCTATCCCACCCAGGAGCTTTTTGGAGAGTAGCGAATGATTCTGTTAAGACGGTTAACAGCTTTCTAACTCCCATGGTTTGCTACCTACGGTTGTATGATGGTGTTAGGTTTGTGCTAGAGCCTACTGCTCAGAGGCTGCTCTGCATCTCTGAAGTCGCTGCCTGAGCCCTCCCCCCATGACAGGACAACACTTTCTGCTGAAAGCAGAGCATTGCAAGCCTTGCAGCCACATTTAGTCCCTAGAGCCTACTGTTCAGAGGCTGCTCTGCATCTCTGAAGTCATATATTTTTGCCCAGGACAAACACAAAATCCAGCCTTGGTGAACTGCCTAGGGCGCATGCCAGCAGTAAGGACCTCTCCTTCACTGTTCTGCCAAAGATGGCTGCTATTGCCCAGGGAAACTTGAGTGGTGTCTCTGCGGTGTGCTGTGGTCTTGCATCCTGCAGACCAGAGACCCCACCAATGCAATGAAGCGGGAGAAGGCCTGAGCATACGCTCACTCTCTTGCTTTCACACTGCTGCCACATGAACTGGTACTAAACCTTGCCACGACCTCTCTACTTTCCCTTGTGGAGAAGGCTCCCAGGAGATCTTATAGCGGCCTCCCAGTACCTAAAGGGGGCCTACAGGAAAGATGGGGAGGGACTCTTTATCAGAGAGTGTACTGATAGGACGAGGGGTAATGGTTTTAAACTGAGAAAGGGTAGATTTAGATTAGATGTTAGGAAGAAATTCCTTACTCTGAGGGTGGTGAGACACTGGAACAGGTTGCCCAGAGAAGTTGTGGAGGCCTTCTCCCTGGAAGTGTTCAAGGCCAGGTTGGATGGTGCTTTGAGCAACCTGGTCTAGTGGAAGGGGTCCCCGCCCACGGCAGGCGGGGGTTGGAACTATATGATCTTTAAAGTCCCTTCCAGCTCTAGCCATTCTATGACTCTATGTTCACCTTAGTGCACTGCTACGCATCACCCTTCCCCAGCTTGGTTGCAACTCCTCATGACACTTCTGCTTCCAAGCCCAAACAATAAGTCCCCACACACCACATCTCTAGGGCATGGTCTGACTGCCCATCTGAGGACCTGCTTATCAAAAACAACCATTTTCCTCCCAGAAATCACTCTGGGACATCATCTCCTCTGTCACAACATTTTAGCAGCAGCTGGTCGTTGGGTCTGGCCTGTCACAGGGACATGAAGTTGCTGCAGGGTCCAATTTCCTCCCTGGGCTCCCCCAGATCCTTCCCTGCTATAGAGCTAACGGTGCCCTTTTGACAGAGCTGTCTGGATTAAAACTAACCAGCTGCTAATTCAGACAGCCTCGTCAGGATGTGAAAGCCCCGAGACAGCCCATTTCATATTCAGCACATAACAAAAGAGTCTGGTTTGTTCTGCTGAGGTATATTTGTATGCCTAAGGTCACAGTGGCATAGTTTTACTTATTTTCTGTATTACAGGCTCTTAAACTGCCTTCAAAATTCATAATCTTGTTTAATTCCACTTAACATCCCTATCCTGGTGGTATTTTTATCACTGCATAAAAGTATTCTGCAGAAGAACTATGAAACAGTGTTTAAGGCTTTTAAATGAATTCAGACGAATACTGTTTTTTTTTTTTCTGATTTGATGGTTCTTCCATAAGAAAAAGAGTAGGGGAAAGAATATGATTCTGGATGATACAAACCCCAAACTTCTTCTAAGCAAGGAAACAAGCAAAATGTTTCATTTGTCTTAAAAACCAATGTTTTCTTTGATTTGGAATGGAATGTTTTGTCTCGCTCAAGACTTACCTGATAATCTTTTTTTTTTCCCCTTATATTTTCATTTTAAGCTGTAGATGTGTTTAAAGAAAACGCTCTTTTCCCAGAAACAATTCCAAAAGTTTACATCCAAAAATGTTTAAACATGATAACTTCACTGAAACAAAACGCTTTGCTCAAAAAACGAGATAGCTTGCATGATTTTTCCAGTAGTTATTGTCTCAATCTGTGAGACATCCACATAAACTTTTGCTTTTTAACTCTCCAAGATTAAATTCTTTTTAGGTTATTTAACCTAAATAATGTGCATCCAAAGACACCAAGGCCTTTTCCGCACACGAGTGAGCATTAACCGTTTAGTTAAGCCAGTCAAGACCTTGTAGACAAGGCACTAAATCATGCTGAAAATACTCTGTGGTTTTTAGTGTTGGTTTTGTTTGTTTTGTTGTTGGTTTTTTTTTTAATCAGAGAGGAATAAATGAATTGGGCATCTGGAAAAAAAAAAAGGCTTAAAATAAATCTTAACCATTTTGAAACTGATTTTAGTGAACAAGCAAGTGCCTCACCAAACTATCTCAGGTTTAAGAGAAATTAGCTGTGTGAGAGTCCATGAGTCCATGTTTAGGCAAAAATCTGAGCTCATGGAGAAAAGTATCAGTTTAGGGCAAAAGAAACTTTAATGGGCAATGAGAGAGTCCCAGCAGACCAGTAGCAATGCAGTGGAAAAGAATGAGGAGCCTCGGGCAGAGAAAATCGCAGTAATTCAGGCATAAAACGAGTAGGTCTCAAGTCAGCTTTTTATTCCACTCCATGTGCAAGGGAAACACATACAGAAACACAGGCAGAAGCAATCTGGGGAGAAAAGACAGTTTTGACAAACCCCTAAGGCTGCCCCAGCTGGCGGTTGGAAGTTTTTGATAATGATGTTGAGCAAAGCCAGGCGAGATCAGTTAGAGATGTAATGAAAAGCCCAAGGCGGTAAATGCCTGTGTGTCTCTTCCCAAAGAGCATGAAATCTCCTCACTCTCTGAAGTCAGCACTTCACGGATGGGTTTTGCCGAGATAGACAAGTGCCAGAGATTTGCACTGACAGCTCAGCAAACCCATCGTGTTCTTCATCTCCACTTGGGTCCCGCTATCTCTACCATCTCTCTATGATAATATAATGTTAAGACAGCTGCACCACGTCAGACTGGAAGCTGATGTAGCCCAGGATCCTACCTCAAGCAGAGAGCAGTGGTGGAATCTTACAGAGATGGACCAGCAAACCTGTTGTGGTATCTCTAGTGCGTCCTTCGTGTCCCAGCAATTAAAGGTTCAGCAACTTGCTGAGCCAGAAGAGCTCTTGTAGTGTTTAATAACCTCCAACTGGTGCTTTTCTTCTAACCTACTTATGTTTTTCCCACTCTGCATCCCAAGGCAATGAGTTCCATAAAAGGAAAAGAACTGTCTCCTTTCACTCATTTTGAATCTGCTGTCTGCTGAGCTCATTAGGCACTGGCATTAGGAAGGAGAATGAGTGATCACCCCTATTCACCTTCTCCAGGCCAGTCATGGTTTTGTAGTCCTCTGCCATATTCTTCTCTTTGAAATAAAAACTCTATCCAGCCTATGAGTCCTTCTCCAACAGCAGACATAAGGAGATGCCTTGGGAAGGATATTAGAACAAGGACAGTCTGGATTATATGCCTTCCCACCCTCCACTGCCTTCAAAGCATCCTTTTAGTTCAGGAAACTCCCTGTTTAGATATGGTTTCTGTGCAAGCCTCAGTGTAACCTCCTGCTTCTCCGCAGACAAATGCCAAATCTCGCATCTGGGACCAGATAACCCCATGTAACAGTTGGGGCACCTGGCAGAGCAGGACCTGGTGCCCAGGGCACTGCTGAGCCTGGTGAGGAGAAGGCAAAGGAGAGGGCTAATTGTGGCCAACCGCTACTTTGAGGGGGATTACAGGGAAGATGGAGGCAGATTCACCCAGAGAGATGGGAGAATCTTCTTCTTTGGACATGTTCAAACCTCAGCTGGATCAGGCCTTGAGCAAACGAATCTCCCTCTGAAGCTGTCTTTGCTTTGAGCATGACATTGGGCCAGAGACCTCCAGGTTTCCCTTCCAACCTATTATTCTATGAATGGGATAATTTGTCTAGGTCTTCAACTCAAACTCATGTTAAATTTTAACATCCATATTCTTTAGCAAGACAATCTACATATCTCCTACCTGCCATGTGAAAAAGCTCCTTCTACTTTGAACCTTCTCCTAGTAGCATTTAAGTTGAAAGTCTAATAAAACTGAAAGTCAGCACACGACACTCTCCACCTGTGTTCCTACATAAGAAATGGTTTCCCTTTGTTTTGTCTCTGCCATCTTAATCTGGACACATTTAATATTCACCATGGAAGATCTTCAGTTGCCTTACTCTATTCCTTTTGCATTACTCTGAGACAGAGCTTAAGCAAAATCCAAATAACATGAAATGAAAGGGCAAGTCACTGCTATAAAGTCCTCTTGTGGCACATAATTAAGGCAACAGGGGTCTACTTCCAGCCCTTCTCAGCACTGGCACACAGGGAAGGAAGCAGACTCTTTTATATGGTTCATCTTTTCTTTTAACGACTACAAGATCTTTCACACAGAACATACAGTTTCAGAAGAAATCAAGAAAGTGGGAGTTGAAAGATGATGTTGTACGAATGCCTTATTCTGAGAGGAGCAGACTATATCTTGCTAATCAACAGTTTTCTTTAGCTCTCTTTGGCTGCATCAATACTTCTCCCTGGATGAACCCTGGACTTGGCCTCTTGGTCATCCAGGTGGACACCCGTTTACAACACACAAAAACTCCCATCTGGGTTGTTTCCACGTTTCCTGTTTGAGATATTTGCTTCTCTGTGACAAGAGTACCATGGCACTCTTAAAAAAGGGGGGCAAAGGCAGCATCTCCTGTGGAAAAATAACCCCAGGAATGGTCTTGTGGCTCTAGGATGGAACATGTGAACCCAAGAGGTCTCATGAAAGCAGCTGACGCCAAGGTGTAAGGAACAGTTCATAGGTGGTGGCAATTGGACCTGGGTAGGATTCACTGGTGATGGACATGAATAGGGTCCCTGGGCAGGGGCTGTGGAGAAGGTGGAGGTGCAGCATGGCATGGTCTCCCAGTCTAGGTGGAAGAGGAGCTCTCTCTAGCCCACACTAACAGAGGGTCTGACATCCAACCTGATGGAGGACAACGTTCGTAAATTTGGTTGAGTCTCACATTCTTTGACTGCTGGAGGAAAACATTGCTTGGGTGGGCAAGTAGCAAGAACAGCCATCCTGGAGGCATGGTCACTGACAATGTCAGGATATATTCATACCATCACACCCAGCTTAGCCCCCAGGATTTACGTGCTCACCCCACTGTGTTTCAGCATCAAAGTGCTGAGTCTAAGCCCTGAGCCTGCCCCCCAAAGCAGCCACATCCCAAGCTATTTCAGACCCGCTCAGGCTCAGATCTGGGCAGCCTACACACACTGTACATTTTCCTGCTCCCCCCACTGAGCGCATGGACCTTGGACAGCAGCAGCAGGACTCGGCTGCCGCTGCACAACTTGCCAAATGGCTGCTCTAGCAATTAAAAAAAGCAAGGTCTTCTTTACAGGCTGCAATTCGTGTGTGTGATGTGCGTGTAGATAGCTGGAAACTTTCAATACTTGCTCCAGCCCATGCAAAAGACGATGAAAATTAACTCTTTCTGGGTGATGAGAAAGGGTGTATAAAAACTGTGTTATTTGGATCCACTTTTTCAGCCTCTCTGCCACCCTTAGCTTCACATTTCTGACCCTTCAAATGTGGTCAACAGTCTGTTAACACAGAAAGACGAGGAAAAGACGGAGGAAGAGGGTGGCCAAATGCCAGACACATGATGACAGCACAGCCCTGTGCTTATAAATCATTAGCACAGCTCACGAGGACTCTGCTCGAAGCCTGTGATTTTTCTGTTTGAATGCAGGCAATCCAAACACCAAAGGTACATTTTTAGATTGTGAAATGCCTCGGTCATTTAACTCAGAGACTAAAGCTTTTGGGGAGCTTATGTCATGTGCCTGGTGTGAACATATCCAGATGAACTGCAGCCCCATCTCCAGAAGATGCTCTGCCTAAATGAGAAGCGATAACAGATTTTAAGTATAGTCCTGCAATGTCCTAGCAAAGCTGCATGGATGTTAGCTGTGGCTTCTGCCAGCCTTTAACTCCACATTGCCATGCTTCCTCCCATCTCAAGACTGTGTGCAGACCTCCTAGCTGAGGACCTGAACCCTCAGGTACAGGTTGCATGGGAGTATGTGGGACAATCATCTCCTTAATTACTATGAAAATTAATAGTCTTTAAACAGAGCTTTGGGAGGTCTTTTTCATCTCTTCTTAAAGGCTGAAAGAGAAACATTCCGCATAACAAACCACGCTCTAAGCACCACATTTCTACAGTATTGTCAACAAAAATCTGAGCTACATATGGAAATTGATGCAGCTTAAAGAAAATCGTTCTGGTTGACTATCTAACTCCTTGGAGACATTAATCAGAGTTTAGTGCTGTCACTTCTCAGGACTCACTTCTCTGTTATATCTTCAAAAGACATCAGAATGCCAACAGCCTTTAGCAAGAACAAATCAGCGTGCAAACAGACTGATGTGTCCAACGGTGCCTGCAGACACATTGTTCCTTAGGTGCAGCCCGAATACCCAGCACCCTGGGGACTACCGGTGTCTCACCCACCCCTGCTGCCCCACATGTGCATAGTCTTTCTGGCCCTGCCAACACAACAGTCCATGGGCAAACAACTCAAACAGCATTTCAGATCAAATATGGGGCTCTGTGAGCTTTCAGAGCCAGGCCAGGACATAATGTCCTCCTGGTATGGTGGAAGACTGTTGGGAGAAGATGGGTGCAGACACCCTCTGAGCCTTCAAGCCTGCCAAACCATGGCGTCATAGAGCAAGGGCTATAGCACCTGCACAGAAACAATATAAATAAATATGTCATTTAAATTAAGAGCAATTAGCATGGGGCTTGGGATTGCAGACTTGGGATGCAGATTGCATCCCCAAAACAAGGGATGAAGTTGCCTTCAAGTTAGCTGGGAAGTAGATTGCTACAGGCAATGCTTGTCTCTGTAAGGTGTTGTTCATGCTGCTCTGGGAGAAAGAAAAGTGTTTCTGGTATGGTCACCAAAGAGGCATCTGTACCCAGTAGGTACAGACTATGTTGTCCACCACCTATTACATGTGTCTGGATGCCAAAATAACAGGTTACCCACAAATCCCATTGGGAGACAGGTTTCCTACAGTTTGTCTTGCTGTTCTTCCTCACTTACTTCTTTATGTTTTTCCACTGGTAATTAAATGAAAACTGACTGGAAGTGTCTAATGATGACGACTCCTTAGTTTAACAACAGGAACACTAAAAAACACTAGAAAGTGCTGGAAAGAAAAAGCATTTCTCTCTTGGGCACCCAGTACAGTTCTGAAAACTGGTCCTAACCAGAAAACCCATGGCACTATCAGATTTTAGCCCAAAGGCCCTCCAAAAATTAATTCAGACTTTTCCTGCCCCATTAGTTCACAATGTAAGGTTGTTTCCTAAAAAGCAACACCCCATAATACCTTTTTCAAAATGAATCTAGGGTTGCATCTGTGGTTGAAAAGATGTTAGTAGGAGTAATAGACATGTAGCAAAGAAAGCAAAAATATTGCTGTGAAAAAATGCTGCAAGAACCAAAGATCAGTGAAAGAAAGAAAGAACAATTCAGGATGTGTGTTGTTTTTTTTTAAATCAGTGTGATGTAGCGCCTTTCCACCTCTGTTTTTTTATATAGCACATATATTTTAAGAAACCCACTAATATATTTTTTTTAAAAAGCTTCAAGGAAAGACGTGTCAACAAAGATGAACTACTAGTAATACTACTGAGCCCAGAGAAGAATAAAGCAGTACAACCATCAGATGTAAAGTAAATCAGTACATCAACACAATCCCATTACTAGGTTTGAATTCTAGCACCCAGTCTCCTAAATCACCAAACACAGCTGCAAAAGGATGCAAGAGGAGGGGAAACTGTGCCTTCCCCTACTCCAGTAATACTTTGCAATAAGTGACAAAAAAGGTTGTGCTCAAATCTAAAGGCTAGCATCTCTTGGGCATGGCCACTGCCATACGTGGGTTGCTACCCATAACAGCCCGTCCTCTGATAGATAATTTTGCAAGACAATATTTAGGGCATGTCAAGCCTGGGGACATATTCTTCTGGCAACCTCCCCACGCAAGAATTGGCATGCACATGTTGTGCATCTGAGTTAGCTCCTCTCACACCATGATTTGCCCAGATATCAGCCACAACCTGCTTTTCAACCCACAGCTCTCGTGGCTGAGTTCACTCCCATATTGCAGAATTTAGGTACTTGATTAACGCAATCAAAATGGGCTTTGTTAGCATAGCAGTAATAATTCAGGAGAGTAAAAAGGAGCTAAAGGGCATGAGCTGCAGTTCTTTGAAGAGGCCGTATTTCCTTTCTTCTTCTGGGTCACAGCACAGCATGACGGAGCCATCTCTTTCTACAGCCTATTCCCAGGAGAGCATTTTGGGATCTAAACTTTATAGGGGATGGTGTCTAGACATAAAAGGCTAGCTGTTTCCTTGAATTTCTTTCAGGAAATACCTCAAAAGAATACAAACCTGACTGGCTAGAAAACTAGTTTATTTTACATTTCACTGGCCCTACCAATGAAGGCTTCCGAAACCTTTGCCATATGAAGACATACAGTTTATCTCCACTGGCTTCTCTGGTACCCAGAGGCACCAAAACCATTGAGGTTCAATTTAAAATTCTCCACTGACCACGGAAACAGGTGGACTCATGTCACCTAATTTTGGATGCCTCCTTAAGTTTGAGTTAGTCACACAGTGCTCCCATTGCACTTGCTGCGGAGAAATACACACTGTTAGGAAGTGATTTTCTTGACCAAATTTAGGTGTCTGCTGTGGATAAGATGAATTCCACACCAAACTGCTTCTTTCTAGGCACTATAAAGAAAGCCCACAGGGACTTGCTCAGAGCAGATGTCTACATCGCAGATACCTGCATTTGAATGGATGAATCCTGTCATGCCTGTGTATAATTCTGCCACAGCTAGAGCTGTAGCTATGTCTTGGAAAGCTGGGTCAAAACACTTGGCATAATTGGCTGGTGGTGACTCAGAAATCCCACACATACAGGGAGTGCCACGGTCTGTGTCAGTGACGCCATTAAAATGGGTTAGAAATCTTGCGATTTCTAGCGCATAAAACTAGAGAGAAATAAGATGGGTCCTTAACTTGATGGGAAAATTGTGAGTACTTCAGTGCGTGCTGGAAACTCTTGAAGGGTCGGACCTGGGATGAAGCTGATGCACTAGATTATAACATGCATAATGTAATAATAATATAATTATTGTAGCTCTAGTGCACTAGATTATATAGCTAAAGAGTTAGGTCTCCTATGGGTGCACCTCCCTGTATTGGGAGATACACAGGTAGATTCTTGTCCCACCACATGGGCTTTCCCCTCCTCTCCACCCAGCTCAAGATCTTGGGCTGAAGTGGCCATTTAGAGCAGTCTCGTGGTTTAATTTGAATGTGACGGATGCACAAATGCTTAGCTGGCCATGTAAAAGTACCCGGAGGGACTATGGGATGTCAGCTTTCCCATCAACGATGCACTGACCCAAAAGGGATGGCTGCTTGGTTTTTAAGTCTCATTGCTGGAAAATTTAGCTTACTCAGCCTCACTAACCTGACAAATCAGGGTCAACACTGACCCGGGAGGGTCCGACCAGATTCAAATGTGGTTGTCCTAAATCAGCAGTGAACTTTATTTTAAGCCTGTGATTAAAAATACACACACGCAACATTTTGAATGCCACAAGGACTAAGATGATGTCCCTTCAAAAATATCACAGCTTTTACAAAGCTGGGAAGACATTATTTGGAATTTAACAAAAAGAAATATCTCCAATTGACACAATGCCACCAGCTGATGAGAAGTTCAGTTCTCTCCCCACCCCTCAATGTCCTATAAAAATAAGTGATAGGGGAAAAAAATAAATAAATAAAAAGGAGATCATAGCAACAAGTCTCTTGGCTGTCAAAACGTCCAACAGCAAAATGAAAAACAATGTGGACATCTTACACTTAGTGCTTTTGTTCTTGCTGCCAAAACTAAGATAGAGATGTTCCAGTTTAGGATCTGGACAATAAATCAAACAGCCAGCCTTGGAAAATTTCTTCTCAGTACCAAGAGAAGTTACCTTGATACCTATAGAGATGAGACCCACTTATATTCCTCCGAAGTTTTTATTAAGGCTCTCCTTTCACATGTGTTATTTTTTCCTCACAATATCTCACGGCAGGTGGGAACAGGAAAAAATAGTCTGCAGCCTGGTAATTAAATAGGCTTGTTTTTAATACTGTAAATTACAGCTTGATGCAACTGTCTCAGGTATATATAATGCTCCAATCACTGTTGCACCTCAGTGCTCTTCCCTCTGCAACATACTTAGTCTCTCATCCCCCTGCAAGGCATGAAGTGCTATTATCTTCATTATGGAGGCAGGTGTGGAGGACTGGAGGGACCTCCTGGGTCCTCACAGACACTTTGTTATAAAGCCCCTTTCTCGGGTGTTTTGAGGCCAAGCTGAAAAATAAGCTCCCCCAAGCTTTCCCCCCTTTTTCTTTTTCCCCCTTTCAAGACCTTTTCAGACCCTCACAACTGTGATGCCCAAGATCTCCCCCTCCCACCCCAGCCTGGATCCCTTCACTGCAAGGTCTGGGCAATTTCCAGTTTGGCAACAAGAGCTTTCCATGAAACGGCTCTTTGTTTCCAGTGCTTACCTTTTGCACTCCCTGCTCAGGATATTTATAGAGAGCAATCATATGATGTCTTAGCTTTCACTGTCTAGGTGGGATGAGCCAAAAATCTTTTTGTCTCCTCTTCTAAGACAAACTCTTTGTTCCTCTCCCCTTTGCATGTTCCATTTTGGACCAGTTTGCTGGAGAGAGGTGACCAGAAGAGCACAGACACTAGTATACATGCCCTTCACAAGATCTCAAGCAAGGCACCAGGAAGGAAAGAAAAAAACAGGCGTGGACTTGCATCTCTATTTTCACACGAGCCTCCAGCCAACGCTCGCACACAAAGCCTAATTGTCCAGGTTGTCCCTGATGGCTCACTGTGGCTGGTCAAGGCCAGGGGCCTGCCCAGGTGGGAAAACTCAGGCAACACTTGTGTACTGTTAAAGCCTACTCCTGGAAGGCATCTCAAGCGACCCAGCTAAGCAGCACAGAGGGGCTCATGTCCATAGGACTCAAGACTTATCTCTTCTTCATCAGGGTGGCTGTGTCCACCCGACACAACTCTTGGCCTCTGTCTTCTCTGGGCCTCACATAACGATGCTGTGGCTTGCAGTGTGATATTGGGCTGTGCAGTGGTGCCTGAGTTGCAAGGCTTGCTGGGGCAGCAGTGGGAGCCCAGCCTGATGCAAGCTCACCCTTAGTGCCTACAAAACCGTGTCCCTGGCGTGGACCATCCCCAGACCCATGCCTGAGCTGTTTCTTAAAGGGAATGAACCCCTTTCCAAAGAAGGAGACAGGAGGGAATGCATGTATCAGTATGGGCAACTGGTGTCCAGGGCCTTGGAATAAACAGGAAAGAGAGGTTGTCTACCACTGCATCCAGCAGAGTAGGTGGAACGAGAAGCTTGTGTGATCCACTGCAGAGAGGGGTCCAGAGCTGCCTTGCAGCATGAGTTTCGTTCTTAAGTCACCCAAAGCTTTCCCTTTCCTTGGCTTATGTCACAGTTGGGTTTGGCATTGGAAGGGCCCTTCTTCAGAAAGGGGAAAGGTGCAAAAGCAGGTCAGCCACCACCTCCTCCTCCCACCAACCTTGCCAACTACCACGCCACTACTTCGCTGCTGGAAAGCGTACCCAAAGCTGCCACCGCCTCCAAAATACCTCTTGCTCAAGTGAAATAGCTGCTGCTAGTCATCAATGGGAATGAAGTGTACAAATGAGTTGGCAGGACAGCCGGGCTTTCTACCAAGCTCCACCTATGACTTACAGTGCAAGCCTGGCCAAGTCTTTGGGCTCCCTGAGCTCCTGTTTCCCCTCCAACCCTGAGACGGTTTTGTCTCTCTTTCATGAGCTTTGGTAGAGAAGGAATAAAAGATCATATATGGCACCTAGGCTTACATTCATCTCCAGGTAAACCAACTCTGGAGATGTTTCTCCTGACTATACATTCATTACAATCCAGTATGTGACTTGCTCTATATAGCTGTGCTATACCTAGGGCCAAAGGACAGTCATCATTTGTTAAAAACATAGCACTAATGCAGTAAGCATTCTGGGATTTCAGCCCAGAGGTAAAAAAAGGCTTTAAAAGCAAATAAAACAAACACATGTTGCATAAACTGACAAGCAGAATAATCTAATTGCTGAGTTTCAAAAACAAAAGAAGAATCCGTTATATGCTTAAAAGCAAAAGACATCTCAGGACTCTGATATTTGCCAGCTTAAATGTCTCTTTGATCAGTTTTCTTATTTGGCTTTTTTTTGTTTGTTTGCTGTGTAGCCCACTAGAGTTATTCCAGCTCAAATTGCATCTATGTCTCTACTTGGGCATAACACAAGTCACATTGGAAGGAGCACAGCAAAAAAAAAATAAACAAAACAAAAAAAAGGCAAATCTTGAACAGTAACTGAGGAACAACTGTTTCACTAAAACCAACTTCAAGTCAATGTACTCTCTCACTAGGCTAAAAAAATGTTCCTTTCTTGGGATTAAAGCAACTCTCCTAAATGAGGCTGGCTATGATTGACGCTTTAATTGACTGGCATAATTTCATGCTTTAATAACTCTGGGCTCCTCAGTTTAGCCATGAATAAATTTAACTGTTAAGTCCTTGCATATAAATCCTCTTGACTGGAAGTTCCTATTCTCTCTTTAAAATGTAAACTTGGATTAACAAGACTCACCAACATGTCAGAAGCTGAACGTGGTTATCGGCAGCATCCACTGGTCAATACACTCACGAGTTCCCCCAGCTCCTTCCCTTGTGGGCCACCACAACTCACTGGTAAAGGGTACCAGCTGGGATGTCTCAAACCCTCAGCTGGAGAAGTCCTCATGCATCTTAGTAGTTCAGCATCACACTGCTATCTGCTTAGCAATTAGTGGGATAATCAACTTGTGCTGAGGCTGATGACCAACACAAGAGCAGGAAAACATCTTCTTTCTGAGCGGCATCTTCTGTGCCTCTGGTACTTGCCCTGGGGCAAGGGTAATATTTTCTTGGGGTGCCTCAAGCAGCACCTTTTAATTTGGCTGGCGCAAGGGCTGGCCCTGGGCAACTGTGAGAGGCAGTGCTCAGCCCCTCTTGTATTTTCTAATCACACGTTGTCCCAGATACAGCTTTTTCATGCTTGTAATTTTGTAAAAGCTCAGGGGTGATAGGGGAGAGCTTTGGGCTGCCTTATTTCCTGCTGTTTTACACCTTTTATGTAGTTATTAACATTGTGGGTCCGGTCTGTGGTTGCAGTGCCCTTCTTCCTTGCTTTAGAGGAGCCCATATTAAAGAAGGGTGAAAATGCAGCTCTTAGGCAGACTCCATGTTTCAAGCTGTATTTTTAGCTTTTCTGTCAGTCTTTTTACTTTTTTTCCCGTGTGTCTAAATCTCCTGATTTAGCAATCACAGCTGGTTCTTGGACTGAACACTTTTTTTACAGAAATGTCCTCCTCCTCCAGCACCTTAAGTTAGGGATGTTTAGATTCATTTCAGGTTGAAAAGAAGCTGCAGCTGAAAATTCAACTGAAGTTCAGCATTTAGTCAAATTGCTGTCAATCTGTCAGTCCTCAGAGGCTTTTGGTTTTCCATCCCAATGTCACCACAGGCAACAGGGTCACTTAGGCGTCTGAGACTACGTTTCAGTGTCAGTGGTCTAGAAAGGCCTATTTCCTCCAAAGGTATCTCTGATTAGGTGAGAACCCCCAGATGCTCACCCAGCTCCACCTGATTCCTTTGGCCTATCCCTTCCTCCATAGGGAAACACTGGTCAAAAACTGGGATGCCTGCAAATACTATAAGTCCATGTCTGTGGCAGGGAAGATGCCCTGAAGATGCTCGTGATGGTTTCTGCATGTCTGACAGCCCTATCAGGGTGACCTATCCAGGTGGATTGTTAGTTCATCCCAGATGATCTGGAGGAAAACAGAGGCAAAAAGGAGGTGACCAGGTACAAAACATTAATGTGCCACTTCTACAGCACTGGACTTGGTCTATGAAGTCTTCCCTGGGAAGAGGTGGTCTCAGATGCCCCCCAACAGCTATGGCATGACCCAAAGTCCTGCCAGAAGCAAAAACCCCTGATTAGCATGCCTGCCTAATTAATGGATCTCAGTGGATCACATTTCCTTTCTCCTTGTGTCAGAGCCTTGCAGCCAAAATCTGGACACAATGCTCAGCTCGGCAGTGTTGATTTACTAACATACAGCTTCTGCAAGCGTGCTCCCCAGTGTGCATTAAAGCACGGGTAGATGTTGGTAAAACAGATGGTTGGTTCCTGTGAAAAAAAAATAAATATCATGAGTGCTTGCCAATATATGGGGGTTTTCATGTTCTTCAGGACTCTATTTGTGTTGTAGGAATGGACTTCCTGAGGAAAACTTGAGACTCAGACTGAGTTGAAGAAAAGTGGCTGTGGTTTTCTCATGCAGTATGTCTGCTGCCCATTAAATCACACAGACAAGAAGTGAGACCCTCATCTATCTATCCGTCTGGCAGGAATTTGGCCTTGCCATGATGTAAGAGGTGGACAGAGAATGGTGTGGGGTTTTGCTGATTCGTTATCACCACCTGAACCATAATGCTTTGTTTCATTTGGGGCTGTCAGCTTGTGGGGAAGCCCCGCCTCAAACCTAAGCTTTGACCATGCCAGTCCTAAATTTAGACCTTATCCCTTTCGTTAATGAAATGTGAGGCATGAAGGTGGCATAAATGGAAAGCTTCTTAGTAATTCTGTAGTACCTTTTGCCTAGTAACCTGTAATAATTTGCATTACCTTCTGTTTCATGTTGACCTCTGACAAATATAGAAATCTCTGTTATCAAAGACTGCTCTTCTTCACCAAACTGAGCATTTTTGTGATCACAATGAGGTACCCCAGGGGGAGGGAGGGAACCAGCAGGGCTGGATAAACATTTCAGATAGGCTGGATGAAGCCCAGAGAGGTTCAGCCATCCAGCGGATATAGGCATAAGCCTGCGGATCTCATTGGGTTCATGTGTGCAGCTGGCAGCTATGTTCAATGTGAACTCCCTTGTGTGCACAGAGAGCTTCTGCTCCTTTCTGATAAGGACAGATTTGTTCAAAATGAGGCCTGGGACCACCCTTCCTTTCTTGGAAACCCCATCCCAGGTGGGGTCTGCTGAGGGGGCACTCGGTGGCTCTTGTGACTTGGACCCAGTAGGGAATATCCCGCACAGACACTGTTGGGTTGCATTGGATGTTACTCTCATATAAATGCATAATGCTGACAAGCCTCAAATCTAGCTCATTTCTGAATACAAACACTACTGGGACAAGCAGAAAATATTTCAAAGAGGCTGTGGCAGAGTGTCAGGAGAGGTGGGGGTCAGAAGCATCTTTTTCTGAGGACTTGCTGAGTTGTCTGTCTCTGCTCCTTGGCTTTCCCCATCTGTAAGGGAATGTCCAGGTAGACCCAAGTGTGTCTGTGGAGGTCTTGACTGGCTGAGATAAGAGGCAGGATGAAACCCGTCAGCCCTGCGACACCCCTCTAACCCCTTCAGGGGTGTTTCTGTGATGGAGATAGACAGTTCTGGCTCATCCCTCAGGTCATTACAGGTCGTGGGGTCTCACTTCATTCCTCCTTCATCCCTCCCCTTCCAAGCACAGGCGCTTTGCAAAATCAAAGCACTTGTCAGCACAGGTCACAGCAGCGTGTGGATGGACAGGGGACAATGTACCGCAAGTCTGCTCTTAGGTTAATAGTCATGGTAAATTAGCCAGCCATCCCATGCAATAGATGAGGACCTGGAGACCCACCACACTCTTTGTCCTCACTTGCCACCCACAAATTTTCCTGCTTCTCTATGTGTCGTTCCACCATGGTCTTCAAAGATGGACCTACTGCTTCCTCCAGGGTCAGGTAGTGCATCAGAAGGGATAACGGTCACAGGTCTCTGTTTGTAGCCCCTGCTCCTTTCCTCCTAGCCACAAGCACAGGATCGGTCACCACCTGTCACTGGGCAGTGGCAGCTCTGCCACCTCCTCCACCCACATCCCCAGGGCTGAGGCTCATCCTGCATCCTCAGCATCCACAGCGCAGATCTCTGCATCCAAGCCCGGCACATCTCAGCAGCTGCACCAAGCCTCACCCTTCTGCCAAAGGAAAAGGCTGCTTCAGCTTTAGGCTGACTATAAATAACGAAAAGCCTGGCCTTGCCTTGGCCTGTCTCAGTGCTCCCATGGTAGTGAACAAAGATCAGTCAGTGGAGTTGGGAAAATTTAATTTGCTTTCAGGGGAAGCAAATATGGGCTGAATTGCCCCGGGTTGCTCCCAGAAGAAAGGCGATGTGGCGCAACTGAACTGCAACTTGGTGAGATGCTTCAGCAGCACTTAGGGATAAACGGGTTTCCAAAAGCACTTGTTTTGAAGGGAAACTGGCAACAGAAACAGACTTTTTGTTGGGAATGGTGGGAGGAAGCTGAAAAATAACAGTGGTGAAAAACTGCACCAGCTCTTTTCTACGCCTCATCTGCTGCTTTATTAGTACTCCTAAATCTGTTTTGCTAAATATAAACATACCCAAATTTACATAAACTTCATTAAAAGCTTGTGTCTCAACTCTGCTGCTCCTGTAACACGCTCAGGAAATGGAGAACTTCAAACTCCTCTGCAGTAAAATAAGCAACTGCAAGAGAAACAAAACAACATTTTAAGGGAATTTTGGGGTTTTTTCTGTTTGTTTTTTTTTTTTTTTTTCTGCCCGTATCTGCCTGTGCCTCCAAGGCTTGTGGGTAACTTTTCTTTCCCTTTGAGGTCCTTTCTGCCCAAACCTGGAGCAATGCTTACCATCTCCTAATAGTGCATTAAAAAAAAGAGAAGTGGAAGCCTGATATAATACGAAATGCAATGGGCATTGCTCTTCTAAGCGCTTTTATTTGCCTGCTGGTCCTGTTGCTCATATCCCCAGTGAAGCTGACTGGAGACAGCCAGGGGACATGCCAGCAGTGCTGATACAGGATGTCTCCTCTGAAAGATGCTGTGGGACTTGGGCCTGTGTTGGTAAGGAAGAAGAGGACCATATGTCTAGTTGGCTGGCACTTAACTAAAACCTAAAGGAGGATGTCTGTTTGGCAGTGCTTCCTGGGGCCACAAGTGCTGGTTTCTCTTTGGGACCTCTTAAGGGTTTGCTGGGATTTGGGGTCACATCCCTACTGTACCCAGTGCCTCAGTTTCCGCAGGGAGCCTGACTCCTGAGACATGTCAGATTTGGGCAGTTATATTGCACACCTTCTGATGGTATATATACCCGAGTATTTCCTTTCTGTATCATTAATAATCTAACCATGATGAGTGGAGGGGAGGAGGGGGGGATCTGGAGGCAGGAGCAAGGCAGGCACAGCTCTATCAGGACATCACAGACTCACCAAGCACCCTCCATCCCCTCCTTCGGGTCTGGCCAAGACGTGTCACCTCCATTCTTCAGCACAGACAGTGCTTTGAAGGGAGGCAAGGAGGAAACGGGGAGTTCAGACCGGCCTTTTCTTTCTACCCAGTGTCAATCTATCGGATAGACCCAGAAGAGCGGCTTTCCCTCTTGTTACCCCTGCATCAGTACTGGAGCAAAATTAGGGAGGGAACCTGGACAAAATGTTTAGATAGGATCAAGTTCATCATCACAACGCCAAGAAATCATTTGGCCAGACAAATTAAAACATATCTTCCACTTGCCTCCCTCCCCAGTGGTTTGGGTTACTCTGGTGGGAAGAAACCAGAGAGCACCTAAATTTCATGCCAGATCCACCAAAAAATAGGTGGACGAGATGCTTTTTCATTCAGTAGTGAGGAGCAGGAAGAGAGGTGAGGTCAGGGTGATCGGTTATGTGCTATTCTATCGACCTTGCTCTTGCCCTTCCCATATGTCTCAAACGCTGCTGGGAACAAATTGCCCCCTGCAAGATTAGCCCTACCAGTGCTTGTCAGCAATAACTGTTCCCACCAGAGCCTCCCTAGGTATTCCAGCTTGTGCTCGCTCTTCTCCCACCTATTTTAAACACTCACGACAGCTTGAAGAAAAGGGTGGGTTGCTGTTGCGGCAGCTCTACCGTATGTCCTCAGCCCTGCTCCTTCTCTGGCTGCTTCTCTGTATCTGGGCACTCGTCCAAGGCAACCTCTTGGTAAGAAAACACTGAGCCGTGCAACCCTGAACCTCTAGTGTAAACCTCAAACCTGGTTTCTGGCCAGAAGTCCCCTCCTGGACAATGGGAGAGAGGCTCTCACACATGCAAATGCTCCCAGAATAACTCTGAGTTAATTGGAATGTGTCCAAGAGCTACATCTACAGTGAGGAGGGCCCCGATCTCCCCTTGTCTCTGCCTTGACCTCTTGTACCATCAGGTGTTTTAATGAGACAGATTTATTTAATGAGATGGATTTAGTAGATGGGTTTAATGAGGTGATCTAGTTCCTACGATGGACATAACTTTTCCTGCGATGCTAAGGCAGGGACAACAACCAGGATGCATCTCCCCTGTTTGAGACAGGGTCATACTGCAAGCATGTGGCCTTTGGGAAAACAAATTCTCAATTAGGGCAGTAATACTGTGACTAATCTGCTCCCTGGAGGGATGAAATGGGAGCAAAACACCAACCCAGCAAATGGTCTCTTCTAGGGACCAAGCCAGACCCCGCTGGAAGGAGGAAGGGTACCTGGGGAGCTTGGTGCTCCCCACAGAAATCCCAAGCAAGAGATAGGCTGCTATTTACTATGGGTGCAGTCTCTTTCTTTCTTTTCTGAGGGCTGTATTAATGCTGTCTGGAAAAAAAAATGTCTGCAGAACATCCCTGCTGTGATTACCCATGCACCCAGGGCAGTCTGGACATGGTCTTCAGTGATTTGTAATCCCACAGTAAGAAAACTCTCTTTCTAGCATCATGCCCCGTGTGATAACAGGGGAAAACAAAACCCTTTGCAGGAACTGGCGTCTGCAGCAAAGAGCCCTCCGGATTCAAAGTATTTCCTTTCACTGGAGTAAATTATGTTTTATGACTATAATTAACTGGGAGCCAGTACACACTGCGCTGGTTTTAAGCTGACTCAATGCTGTCTGTGAAGCAGTGTGATAAAACAATATTCAAATCAGCTTCTTAACTAAGCTGGCGAGTGGCACAATCTGGAGACGGATGCCAAAAGTAAGTGGAGGTTTGAAAAGCCCTGGGCGTGGGGAGGGATTTCAAGAACTGGGAGTATTTTCTTTAAAGAGCTGGTTTCCAATCTGCAGTCTATGGATGGGTCACAGTTTCTGAAACATGGGAGGTGCCCCACAATGAGTTCCCAGAGCCTCACTGTTATGCTATTTTTCTAGCAAAAAAAAAGCATTGGAGAAATCTGAGGCTGGAAGCCACAACTGCTGGGCAAGAAGGTTTGATGAAGGCAGGTGAAATAATGAGCAGTTGTGGCTAAAAGGATCAAGTCTTTCTGTCTACCACTTTCTCTAGGTGGAAATGTTTTATGTACTGTTAAACATGCCGAGTGAGACCCATGCTTGGAGGTTACATGAGTGGCGTCTGACTTTGTGCGACTCCATTCTGCAGGGTTTCGACACGGTGCAAACGAAACCTGTGGACTCAGCACCTCGTCCTCCTGCAGCAAAAGCATAACCAGAACTAACACCTGCTTAGGTCAAGTCTTTGTTATTGCAGTGCCTCCAAGCTAGAGGAGAGCAGTTCTTTCCTTATTCTATTCCAATTTTCAGAGAAGTTTGGCAGTTTTGAGGCTCCTAGCTCCAGTTCTAAATGTTTCGCCCACTTCCCTAAATAAAAGCATCAGAAAGGTCAAGGGTCCAGAAATGCCCCCTCTTCCAAACCAGTGTATGAGTGAATGCTTACCTCAAAAAGTTTTGTCAGTGGTCTAAGTGTGTGGGCAGTCAAGGAGAGGTGTGAAAAGGTCTAATGTGGGAAATGGTTCACTGCCCTCAAAAAGCTGGTTTCAAAGAAATCGAGGCTTTTCTTCATTAGGTGGTGTTTAATAAATGAGCAGCCCCGTGACGCTCACCTGTTCTATCTCCATCTCCATGTGCTGTGCAGCTCTAAGCAAACAGCCAAATGGCAATGGTACTGACAGTAAAACATAATGCCTTTTGTTTAACATACAGGACTAGGATTGTTCCCAGGGATGGTGGAGTTGAGCAAGAGGCAGCCCTGAGCTAATGCCAGTTATGCTGCTTTCCACATAAAACAACCACGGGGCTCTCTGGGTGCAAAATCTCTCCTGTAGCCCCAGTCCCTGAAGTGCTTAAGCAGAGCCTGGTGAAGCTGGCCTCTGGGTAACTGCTCCACAGGACTTAAGCCCACCTCTTTCTCAGGCTTGCCAAGACATGAACGAGTGGGAGATACCTCAAACTGAAAAAAACTCTATTTAGGGGGGTCTACCCATTGACACCTACTTGTAAGCTCACTGCTGAGGTGCCTCTGATGGTTACTGGAGGTCTGGGCTGTGCCACCAGTGGAGCTGGAGAGAAGGTCAGGCCATCCTACCAACCTCTTGGCACTCCAGGGGCACTTGGTGAAAGATTTTCATGATGACAAAGTGACTCAACTTTAAGCATTTGCAGCTCCAACGCCTCACGATGATCTGCTGAAAGCTTGACTCATTAGGAGACCTTGCAAATGCTGGTGGATGGAATAATGAACCTGAAGGCTACTCAGAGAGTGCTTGTGACAGGATCAGCCCTAAAACTTATACGCTGTCCACCTCTTTCTTTCCCTGTATGATATGGCCATACTTTCCCATGGTGCTCATAATAGCTATTAATCATCACTTCTTGGAAAACAATGTGGTTCTGAAGGTGTTTGACCTTTATGGTGTCAATAGAGACATTATAATGCCTATAACTATGCCTTTCCTTTAATAAGATGTCTTTCCTTTAATAGGCTATTTTCTTATTGTTGCATATTAGTATGTTAAACCCTACAGAACTGCAAACCAGCACTCTTACTGTGTTTTCTTTCTATAGAATAAAGAGTAAAATATAAACAGGCTGAAATTGAAACGAAACCTTTAACTTGAGTGAAGTGGAAGAATTTTCCATTGGTCTAATGGAAAACTTTGTTCTTGATGTGGTGATGGGAGTTACCTCCATGCACAGCAAACTGTGTTGGTTCCTCAGGAGAGGTGGGTTTTGTTTGCTTCTCAGTGCTAGTAAATATTTTAGAATTAGTAAAAATCCTACATCAATATAATAGTAAATAAAATCTATGTCTACAGAAATTGCAGTTATATTTGGAGAGTTTCCAGTGCAAGGAAAGGAGATTTCAGTGCTGCACTGAGTCAGGGCAGAGGAGATGAGAAATTTCAGTGGAAACTAATGTGGTGGCACTGTACTTGTGACGTCTTCCAGAGTTTGGGGGTTTGGGTCAGCTTTGGGTCTCTGACCTGCCAGAAGACGTGAGAGGGAGGCTGGAATGCAGGTAAAGGAGGCATTTACCTGTATGGGTTGGCAGTCCACTCTACTTTGAAAACCCAGTACCCCAGTATGGCTTTTTGGAGTAAATGCAAAGGCATATGACAGTGGATTGGCATGGACAGAGATTGGCAGGAGACCAGGGATAGAAGATGGGGGTACCCATGCTCGCAGGCTGTGCAGCCGGTCCTCAGGATGTGCAAATGTGCAGGAATAAGAAGCATTTGAGATGCTTTAGGGTTACTGCCCTGCTTTCCCTCTAAAACTCAAGCTCTCTCAGGATGTGCTCAGTCACTTACTGGATGCCTGTATTTTCATCTACCAGGGGAATATTTTTCATGAGGGATGAAATCTGTTACCTCTGTGGAACAGGGCTCAGCCTCCAGGTCTCTTTGAACTTTGCCATCTGAGGAAGCTCTCAGGAGGCTCTGGGAAGAGATGCAGATGCCTTCAGCTCCACTCCTAAGGAGAAGGTCATTGCTTCATTGTGGTCCCCAGCAACCTGACACTCGACACTCTTTTTGTTTCTTTAATGAAACTAGCCAGAGGACAATAATGGCTTTGCTGTGCCTGCCCCTCTGGCTGGGATAAGACACGTTTCCGGGAGAGCACAAGGGGACGTTAGCTTGCCTCCTGTCCTGTTGAGACGATTTTGGGGGTTACAAAGGGAACCTGGGCACAGCAGCTATCGATCCTAATCCCTTTTTCCCCTGCCAAAGAGACTCTGAAGCTTCCACTGGCCCATTACTGTCCAGTGAGGGTTCTGGTTTCCCATAGTCCAGATGGGTATTAGCAGTGGCAGAAGCTGTCTGGATGAGAAGTAAAGAAGAGATATAGCTGGAGGGCAGCTATTACATCCAAAGAGATGAAGAAGAAAAAAAAAAAAAAAAAGAAAAAACCTAATAAAGCGCTAGCAAACTTCCTGGGGGAATGGAAAGAAGGGAAATAGACTTTCAAAAAGCAGATGTGACTTGCAAGGCAAGCACTTACAAAGATACATTTCCATTTACCAAGTAGTTGCAGCCATTTATGATATTCCTGTCCTATGGCTGCTTGTAACCACGCCGTGGCAGGACAAGGGGCCAGCAGGAGGGAGCATGCTGGATATCTCATCATCCTCCTCAGTATGAAATCTGGTTACTCTGCTTAAGCCGCCTCCTGCAGCAGCTCACACCTACCCCTGGACTTTGCCCTGAGTCATCTCGGGATGGCCATTTTATTCCTCTGATGCAATCCTGTGAGCCGCAATGTCTCTCAGAAAGGCCCAAGTGAAGAGCTGGAGGGAGTTGGTCCTAATTTCTTCCACTGTTTTCCACGGACATGCATGATGAGTCTGTAGCATCCTGGGCTCTGACCACAGGACCCTCTACACTGCCTGTGACACAGTGATGCTACCCTTGCCTGAGCTTTGACATAAGATGTGATATACCACATCCTGCCCGGCCTCCAGGATGCCACCAAGCATTGGTTTCTTAATTTCAGAGCTGTCCAGATGGTTAGAGATAATGTACGAGCAATAATGGATCACTTTGTGTCGCCAATCGGTATTTATTTCCCTTACTTCTTCCTTAAACTGTGAGTTCTTGAAAGTGTTGTCATGACTACTGAGGAGTGAACTTCACTCACTTCAGCAGCCTTTGTTCCCTCCAAGTGAGCTGATCTAAAATTTGTCAAAGCTCTCTTGTCACCGGCTGCAAAAATATTGTATCTATTTCTTGAGAGGAGCTTCTTTTGCAGGTCTCTCTCAGCTGTATATAAAGGGCACAGCAACAGCCCAAGCCTGCCATAATGCAGTGATTTTAATGCCCATGGGTGCTCTCAGCAAATAACTCTTGAATTGTTCCCTTGTTTCCAGCAATCTTTCTGCCACATATCGAAAGGTCAATCTTCTATGAGGTCTGCTGTAATCTCGCCGCTCAGATGTGTTACAATATATTCTGATCAATGGTTAAAATTGGCGTCTTTTTATTTTAATGAAACCTCCACTGGAGAATAAATTCCAAAAGGGTTTTCAGGAGCACTGAAATATGTATCGTGTTTTTGGCTCAAATTAATGCATGACATAATTCCACTAAAATCAATGAAATTGTATTCTGGGATGCTTCTCAACTGCTGATGTTAAAGCTGTGCAGCTATAGTTTATTGTTCCTTATTGCTTACCCTTAATCTGTTTTAATATGATCTGAGTCCTTGGCCTATCATGAGGAATTCCCAAGAGCTTCATGGGGGTTTGAGCAACTCATGTTGAAATCGATGGACAGAAGCAAAGAGAGGAGAGTTAGCCCACGCCCGGGTGAGTATTTAAGTTCCTGATCTTGCTGTGGTATCAGTAAATGTGGGAAACAAGCAGATGCCCTCCTGAGGAGTATAGAGTCAAAGCAGATGATTTAGAGCTATGGCAGATATTGATTTATGTATCTATCAATATTAACAAAATTAAACTATTTTGCTACTAGGAAAGCTACTTAAACTTCGGCTATTCAACAGATAGTCCTTTCAAGATTCTTAGAATAATAGCTATTAAATTCAAATGGGCAGAAAAGAAAGAGAAGATGTGCAAATACAGAACTGAGGTGGAACAAGGTGAGATAGGGGTCAGAACAGTTTGCAGAACTGAATCGCTCTCTGTCACAACGATGGTCGGATCCTCACTCTCCAAGAAGGTGCAATTTTCCTCCTGCAAAAAGGCTTTGGGAAACGTCATACCTTGAAACGGTAGTTTAGATCTCTGCAGAGCAGATGAAACCCCCTCGGCAAGTTCTCTTGCATTTAATGGGGGTAATAGAAGTTAAATCTCATTCTATAAAAAGATAAGTAGAAAGAAGAAGAACCTGCCTTTACTTCTGTGTTTTCTTGTAGTGTTTTTGTTGCCTGGACATACGTATTGCAGTAAACTCCTTTAGTTTATTGTACCCAAAGTTTTGTTTTTCTTTGATTTCATGGCTTTCAAATGTGTGTTAATATTAGTACCTCTTATTCAGCTATTGACTTCAGTGTATTTGCAGATGGAAAATTTTTCTTCATAGTTTATTTTCTACAGTTGCTTATTAATTTTGTTGTTGTTACTATTTTTCTTCATGAACCATCTTTTCATTGAAAGATTTCTGGTTCTTCCAAAACTGGCCACACATGGGCTCATAAAGTTGATGTGTTAAAAGAGCAACCTGCTTCACTGAAGGTCTTGAGTCTTTTTACGGTGCATTAATCCTGTCAGGATCTGAGTTTCATGATATATATCAGAAAAGCAAGCATCACTCACAATTAACTGCACGAGGATTGGAAATGGCAGTTTTGTAAGGTTCTGAATGGCCTTGGAGGCTGGTGTTGCAGCACCTAATGTACAAATGAAAGCTTCACTTGGATGTCCAGTTGAAAGATAGTTCAGAAATACACCCCAGCACCAAGTGCTGCACCAGGTACAGTAGAGAAGCTGCAAACTCTTCTGCCCTCTCACTGACTCGTCTTCCAAGCCGGAGTGATCTATTGCTCATCATCACCCATGGCATCTGCCTTCACCTGATCTTCAGTTTTGGGACAGGTCTTGAATTCAAGGGAAAAGGAGAAAATGCTTTTCCATCTCAGGAGAAGCCATGATTTCAAAAATATTCCCCATCTTTTTGAATGCAAAATGGATTCTCTGATGTTTGGTGCAAACTCATACCTCTTCCAGGCAATGAATGGGATGGAGGAATGTCGGAGGACATACTGGAATTTGAGAGTGAGGCGTCCTTTCTGTTTGCATTCAAGCTTTCCTCCTCTTCCTTGTGTCAAGTTCGGAGCAACCCATAGACTGTGATCCCACCCCAAACCTGCCTCTTTTTGGGAGTACAACATTACCAAGTTTCTCCTACTTGAAAAGTCCAGTTTTGATGGTGTTCTCTTTGTATGCATAACCACTAGTGATTCCTTTCAGTCAAAAAAAGAAAAGTTAAGACTAGATATTGGATGAGAAACATTTTGACATGAGGACAGTGAAGGAGTGGAACATGTTGCCCAGAGAACTTCTGCCATCTCCAACCCTGGATGTTTTCCAGACCAGTCCAGATAAACCCCTGAACAACTTTGTCCAGCCTCACAGCTGATCCTACCTTGAGCAGGAGGTTGGACTAGACAACTCCTGAGGTCCCTTCCCACCTGAATTATCCTACGATCCTGTGATACTATGACCCTGTGGTCTTATTAGGAAGTAGCCCAGCGGTTCCAGGAGCTTCCAAGTTTGTAAAGAGGAATCCTTCTGTGAGGAAGTCAAAGGTACAGACACGAGGCCTCTGTCCCGTTGTCTATCAGGACTACTTCCTTGCAGCCCTTGGTCTTCTTCACATCTTGCAGCCTGCAATGCTTCCTTTGCCTTGAGTACTCTGCCTTTTCTCCTAAAATGCACTGATAATGAGACCATTGGTGAGGAGCGTAATGGCTGGGAAGAGATTTCTATTCTCAGCATAAAACTCTTCTATAAAACTGTGGAAAAGTGTTCCCACTTGCTCTACTCTCCTCCTGTTAAAGTAGAGACAATTTAGAGTTGCAATATTTGTAAATGATTTAGCCCTGTGCTGTGCTGAGCCACTAAAATAATAATTGGTTCTCCCCTAGATTAGGACTTCATGCCAGTGGGGATTTGGACGTGGGGTAGGCTAGTCTTTTGAACTCCCTATTGTAGGTCTTATACTCCCCTCCCTGCTTCCTTCTGCAGGAAAATGCAATAATTCACCTGCCCCCATTTCTGGATATATTCTCAGGCACTGAAGAGCTTGACCACTCACTGTTAATCAATAGAGTTGGAGTGCTGCCATCAGCCTATAACTGTTTCAAGCTTCTTCAAAGCAAAAAAAAAAGTCGGGGAAAATGAAAGGCAGAGATGAAATACATACATTTTTCTGGTAATATTTCAGAGGCAAGGGCACAGCGGTAGCTTTCTTTTTTAAGCCTGTACCCTATATATAAAATATATTTGAGGGACTTGGAGAATGAAGAAAAATTAAAATCATTAAGGAGCTGACAGAATTGATTTAGAGCCCAAGGAAAGAGGCAAAGAATTCAACATGTTCAATGTGGTGGAGCATGTCTGGCAGTGATGTGAGCGCTGCCTGGACGTGACCTGAGCATGGCAGCATGAGTCCCCATCTAACCAGCCCCTGGCTCTGCTCCAGGGAGATGCTTTCACATGCACCCAGGGCCGCTCGGAACTTGTGGGAAACCAGGTTTGGCTGCAGTGGTCTCTTGAGGGTGCCAAGACCTGTCGTAAGGAGTGCCGTGGTCCAGGGGTTAGAGCTTTCCAAAATTAAAGTCAGTGCAGAGTTCAAGCTTGGGCTTTGGTCCCTCAGGAAGGATTTGAGGTCTTGTGTGCAGATATGCTCCATGCAGGCGAGGTCTCTTGGGGCAGTCAAAGCAAAGGATGTAAAAATCCTAGCAATGGGTTGAAAGAGGGGGCAGTTTTCATTGGCATGATGGCATCTTGGCCTGCCTGGCCTGTGTCTGGAGCTGGCCAAACCCATACCACTCACTTTCCTCAAAACAACCAGATGACAGCAATCCTTCACCTGCAGGGATGTCAGCAGGAGATAGAAGCTGAGAGAGCTTGGACTCGGCAAGCCAGGCATGTGTAAAACCTCTCCATAAGTAGCCATTGCAGCAGGGTGGTTATTTTAAGAAGCACGGCAGTTACTGTAAGCATGTCTGTGCTCAAGTCAGCAGATGGAGGATGCATAATTTAAAACAGGAGTGACCAGACTAAGGTTTTTCCATCTGCCTTTCAAGTGCAGCAGTAGGATGAATTTGCTCACATCAGATAAGACTCATCCGGTGGCTTTGCTTCCAACTGGCAAGCTGTGCAAGCCCAGACTTTCATAGTTTCTTCCCTTCTCTCTGAAAAAGGACAATATTCTCTTTTCCATTTCATGCACCTCTTCATTCCTTTCAGTAGTAAGAATCCTAACTCACCATCAGGAGCCCTGTCCTTGTTTAGACTAGGAGCCCAGCAAAAAAGTATTTGATGTTTCTCAGTTCATCCCTTTCTCTTCTGCAAAAGTTAATTCAGATACATACATTCACTGCAGATGAGCATGCACTTTATTGCACATGAACCATTGAGATGAGATTTAACACGGGACATGGGTGGACACCTTTAACTGAAATGCTTGGATTTTTCCCATGGAAAATGCTGGTTTACATCAAAGAAAGCTTACATTCAAAAGCTTCCAGAGAAAACAATTTGAAATTATTTTTTAAGGAGGAATATTTTACGTGGAATACATTTAAACATACAACTTAGAATATCCCAAATCTCTGTTTATGTGCATTTTTAAAATGCCTTTTGGATTATTTCATGGCAAAACACACTGCTGAATCAAAACCTCCAAATGCACTGACAACATCCACACTGTGCTATGCTGTGTGCTATCACCTGACCCTGAACAAGCCAGATAAGACCAGAGCTCCTCTGTAACAATGCTGCAAAGACAGAAAAGCTCCAGGCTCGAAAGACTGCTCACCTAACAGGAGAAATAGTGAGACAGAGCTATGGATGTGGACAGGACTTGAAAAAGAAAACTGGTCAGATCTCCATCCTTGGAGGTTTTTAAAACTGGGACAGACACAGCCCTTATCCAGCGTTGGGGATAGTCCTGCTTTGAGCAGAAGGTTGGATTCAAGACTTCCAGAGGTCCCGCTCACTCATACCTCCTTGAATGTCTCCAGACCCTCTTTTTGCTCAATCTAATAAGCATTTAGTCATCAAAGATGCCATTTCTGCAGTGATAAGTTTCATACGTCAAACTTAGGGTGGGATTTTTGCTCACCTCCCTTAGTGAGATCTGTCCACATTCTCCTTTATTCGCAATGTCTGCCTCTGTCCCAAGGAACTGCTTTTCCTCTAATGTGATTAGGAGCAGCACCCAGCAAGCTGGCTGCCAGGTATCCATTGGCAAGCTGCCTAGAAAGCAAAAAAATGAGGTGGAAAAGTGGATTTTCCAGTGGTGAGAGCTAACTGCACACTGGTCTCACTTTAAAATATTTGCACGGTTGAAATATCTGTGGCAGAAGAGATTGAGAGAAAGAGATTCCTCCTCCTCTTCACCCTGCTGCAAGGATGTATTTTTCATTAGGTGGGTTTATGAAGGTCGTTGCTCACTCCGGATCAGTTTGGCCACTTGAAAGCTGCCGTAGGCTATGATCTTTCTTATGCCTTTTGCAGCTACTGAGCCATCTGGACAGCCCAAAAGAGGCATCTGTTCACTCTGGTTTCTTGCTGGGATGGAGATGCTCCTCTGTGAGCTGAGAGCCAGCAGAGTTTGTCCTGTAATTTTGACTCCACAGCATGATCACTCAAAACCAGCATCATGTGAAAGGTTTTGTCACTAACAGGATGCGTCTATTGAAAGTGCCCTGGAAAAGTTTGGCGTCTCCTTCCAAAGTTAAAAGCATGGGCAGGGGCAGAGATATTACTAAGTGCTTTGCCAGCAAGTGGAGAAGGACTGGGGAGAGCAATACCATCCTTAGAGCAGAACCGCTGTCATGGGTCTAAAGAATGGCCCAACAAGATGATCCCGTGGGCTTATATGAACTGCATATGGCTGGGATTAAAATGGGGCAGAAGGATTAAAGGCATCCACTTTAGTGAAGACAAGTGACCACAAGAGAAGCTTGTAAGACAGTAGTGTTCCCATGAGAGATATGTAGAGCTGCAAGAAAGGTCTGTAGAATCTGCTCAGAAGCAGCATTAATTCTTAGACCCTCCTTTATAGGCTTTTTCAAACCTATTTCTGATCCCTGCTCCCAGAGAGGGGCTTAGATATTCACAGCAAGTTCCAAGCATCTTCGTAGCTTTTTGTGCTTCCTAACTACCAAACTGAATTGTATTGGGCTTGTGTGGCAAGGTTTTGGTAGTGAGGGGGGCTACAGGGGTGGCTTCTGTGAGAAGATGCTAGAAGCTTTCCCCATATCCAACATAGCCAATGACAACTGAATCCAAGATGGACCTGACACTGGCTAAGGCTGACCCCATCAGCGATGGTGGTAGCGCCTCTGTGATAACATATTTAAGAAGGCAAAAAAAACCTTGCACGGCAGCAACCAGGAGAGAGGACTGAGAGGAGCAACTCTGCAGACACCAAGGTCACCGAAGCAGGGGCAGGAGGTGCTCCAGGTGCCAGCACAGAGATTCCCCTGCAGCCAGTGGTGAAGACCATAGTGAGGCAGGCTGGCCCTCTGCAGCCCATGGAGGTCCATGGTGGAGCAGATATCCATGTGCAACCCATGGAGGACCCCATACTGGAGCAGGTGAATTCCTGAAGGAGGCTGTGTCCCTGTGGACAGCCTGTGCTGAAGCAGGTCCTGGCAGGATCTGTGGCCCCATGGAGAGAGGAGCCCACGCTGGAGGAGTTTTACTGGCAGGACTTGTGGCTGTATGGAAGGGACATACGCTAGAGCAGTCGGTTCCTGAAGGACTGCACTGCTGGAGAAGTTTGTGGAGGACTTTCTCCTCTGGAAGAGACCCCACACTGGAGCAGGGGAAGAGAGTGAGGAGTCCTCCTGAGGAGGAAGGAGCAGCAGAAACAACATGTGATGAACTGACCACAACCCCCATTCCCCATCCCCCTGTGCCACTTGGGGTGAGGAGGTAGAGAAAATTGGGAAAGAAGTTGAGCCCGGGAAGAAGGGAGGGGTGGGGAGAAGGTGTTTTAAGATTTAGTTTTTATTTCTCGTTACCCAGCCCCGATTGGATTGGTAAGAAATTAAATACATTTTCCCCAGGTCGAGTCTATTTTGCCCGTGACAGTAATCAGTGAATGATTTCTCCCTGGCCTCACCTCGACCCATGAGCCTTTCATTATATTTTCTCTCCCCTTGCCTAGCTGAGGAGGGGAGTGATAGCACAGCTTTGGTGGGCACCTGGTGTGCAGCCAGGGTCAACACACCACATAAATCCTTCTTTTTCTTTTCCATTTTTTTTTTCCTTTCTTTTTTGTTCTGTCCTGCCCTTCCTTAGCGGATGTCAAGAGCGTTCAGTCAGTCTTACATGTCACAACACCTTAGCTACTGGAAGCTGATCTTTTTCTTATCTCATAGTCCTGTCCCTTCTAGAATAAGTCGGTCCAGTTCATTTTAACCTTCCTTATGCTTTATGCTCTCTAGTGTATTAGTTTTATTCCCATTTGGACACACTGTCCATTTTCTTGAGGTCCACTTCAATGGAAAAGATCCAAGTCTGGACACCAAACTGCGTCCATGACCAGTCCAGTGTGAAACCCATGGCAGTCCTCTGTGTCTCATAGCAGAGAATGGGTCACTCACCTCCATGATGCAGAAGCAGCCAACAGGCGCCAGCCCAAATGTCTCCACCATTTGGCCCGGAGATTGGGAAGGAAGATTTTGTCAGAGTCCTCCTGGATTGTTTGTACTGGCAGATATCCAGGTAATTTAAAGGGTACATCAGCACTGCCAGTAACTTAGGAGAGGACTGGTGGACCGGAGGATCACCCTCCAGAGGGACTGACCTTACCAGCTACCTGATCTAGAGGTCTAAGAATTGCTGAAATTCCCAGTGATCCCATTTTCTCCTGATCATGCTTTTGGTTGCTTCTGTTAAATGCTTGAGACAATTTTCTCCTGTCACAGTGGCTGAGTTGTTGGCAGGGTTTATTTACACTTTTATCTTCATCCACCTCTTCTTTTCCTGAACCACAGAGCAAGTACGTGCATCTTCATGTATAAAATAACAGCTCTCCTTCTTTCAACTTGCTGAAAAAAACTACAACTGCCTCAGCAACCTCTTCCTGCCTCCAGGCCACAATGCCTGGGAGAGAGGGAGCAGAAATGTGGAAAAACAGACCAAGAGGCAAGAAAAAGAAGTTTTACCACAGTGGATGTCAACACACTCAAGGAGAGTGTGTTTGCTTTCACTGGGCTTGATTCCAGCCTATGTTCTTCTAATTACCCAGTGCTGGGAGCTCGTGGTGTGTTTGAGTGCCGGGGGCTGCATGTGATGGAGCCGAGTTGGTTTGTTGGGCTTCCTAGCTAAAGCTGCTTGAAAATATATTTCCTGAAGGGGTTTCCCTTGCGGAATGGTTTGGGTTTGTCACAGTGTTTCAGGGGAAAAGCTGTGGATGTTCATTCTGGGGAGGGTAATCAAAAAGGATGGCTTCCCCCTGGAAATGTTTGGCCCTATAAAATGAAATGAGGGACAATCCCTGCTTGTAAGTTACTTGCTTCTGGTTTTTATCATGCTCATTTGATGTCAGTATTATTATAGTAGGGTATATCGGCTAGTGGTATCTAGACACTATCCAAATGAAATAGTTCAAAGGCATTTCCAAGTTGCTCTCTCCCCGGGATGTTCATTCCACAGGGAAATTTTTACTTTTCATCTTTCTACAGCAAAACCTTGCTCTGAACATCCAGCTAAAAATTGCCATCTCCACCCTGTGCTGCTGCCGACCCTCAGAAGAGCAGCGGAGGGGAAAGGATGCTCAGCAGTTCCCAAAACTGTTGCTCAGCAGAGTCATCTCTCCTTTGCACACCCTAGGCGCTGTGACCTCTCTTCAGGCACAACAGCACCCGGCTCCTCCAACAGGTTCCCTGCCCTGCAGCGCTTTGCTGTCTCACAAGGGGAGAACTTGCCCCAAAGAAGGACATTCTTCCTTTCCCTGGGAATATTTACAGCAGAGAGAACAAGCTGAATGCAGAAGAGGCCTGGGGGGAATTGCATAATGGTGGTGAGACTTCTCCTGTCCTTCCTTCATCAGCATCTCATGCCCTGGAGATTCCCACATGACTGGGAGCCCAGAACCATGGTGGCAAAGCAAGCTGGATCTTACTGAACTGATTTGAGAAAATTAATCTTTTCCCTTTTCTCAGTAACATTGGCTCCTCTGGCAACCTTACATAGGATATGAACTGTCCTGGTCTGTACTTTTAGCATCCCTACGTGGGACCCAAGGCTGCATCCCAGCTCACGTATCCTTAGTCCAAGGCAGGCGGACCAGCTCAGCACTAAATTGTCATGTCCCAGTTCCTCTTCTCACCAGCCTGAATCCATGCAGTTCTCACACAGGCTTCACAACCTTTTTCCCCCTCCCAGATGTCCACAGTGGACAGCATGGGCCATTTTGCAAGGTGGCCCATGTCCTATCATAGGCATTCCGAGAGTGACGGAGAAAGAGGCTGTGGTGGTTGAGGGCAGGGATGGTGGCTTCTTTCTGTCATGGGAGCTGATGGGATCAACACCCCCATCACATTACAACACCCAGGTGATGACTGCAGCTCCCTCATGAAGCCCTCTCACACACACCAATGCACCTTGTTCATCTCCTAAATTCTGCGTGCCTTTCCCTTGCACTCAAAAACTCATAAAGAAATCCTCCTTCCTCCTCAATCTCTTTTCCACCCTATAACAAACTAAAACAGCTGTGCAAAATGCATTTCCAGTGCCGTAATGACTGCTGATACTCAAGACCTGGGGGCTTTAGTGGGGCTGTTTGATTGTAACATCTGCCTTTCATGGCACACTATAAACACAGGAGTGCTGGCAATTAACCGCATGCACAGTGCGATGCCGGATGGGGCACAAATTGCCAAGCAGAACGTTACAGGCACAGGCACTGGTGAGTTTGAAGAGAGAAGCTGCTTTAACTCACCGCTGGGCCTGTGGTTGTAGGTACATCTGTCTCCCATGCCACCTGTGGGCATGTTGTTATAGTCCCCCAAAAAGCATCATCTGTTGGGATGTGGTGGATCTGAGGATGTGGTGGAACAGTGGGACTGGGGGTTTGAAGGGCTGGAGCCCCTTTTAGCTGCAGACAGTTCATACATGAGCAGGCAGCAAAGTCTTCCCTCGCACGTGAGTGTCCCAAACTCTTGGGTACAGGATAATTCACCCCTGCCTTCATCTTAAAAAGCCACCAAGCCTCAGCTCTGGAGGACATTTAGCCTGGGGAGGCTTTCTCAGGTTTTTCCCCTTCTTTTGGCACTCTGACTTATCAGGAAGGTTGTCATCCTGGAAAGGCAGCTTAAAGAAAATAAAATCTTTCACATTTTCTTCCTGGATTTCTATACCTCTGGAGAAAGAGTTCTTTGTAACTTGTGGTCAATTTAAAAATCTCAGCGGGCCCCTGACTTTCTCAATTACCTACTGTTCTGCCATAGCAGCTCTGCTGAACTCCTTGCTCTCTCCAGATCTTCCCCTGGGGTATGTTCACCACTTGTTTGATTCAAGGGTCTCCATATTTGCCTTGCACATGACGTGCAAAACGCTGGACTGAAAGACACCTTGAATAGGACTATTGTACTTGTGAGATTTCACTCAAAACTTACATTGTTGAAGGCTGGCATGAACTCAAAATGTCGTATATAGCATCAAATCATGGCTGACCTCTTGATAAGAAAGTTCTTCTCCAGGCTAAAGCTATTTATGTGGAATAATGAACCCAAAACAAAGAAAACCGTGGACTCATAGGCACTGGCTGGTTGTAGGTATAAGCAATACTCCAGACATGTGCACTCAGACCAGCTCAAACCAGTGCAAACACTGACCATTTTTTGTTCCCTCCTTCAAAAATAAATGAAGATATGAAGTTTGGGTGAAATCTCTGCCCACCTGTCTGTCTTGGAACTTCTGAACCTGGTGGACCACCAAGTTTTCAACAAAATATTGCAGACAAGGAAAAGGGCCTTAAAGATAACTGTGTCCTGGGACTTGGCAGGCACAGTGGCTGGTGGAGGAGAGAAACCCGCTTTATCCCTCGGGTCGTATCTGCTCTAACAGGATTAACCACTGATAAAATTTGGTTCTTGCTGGTTTGAGTTAGTTATAAGCAGCAGTTGCTGCAGGGAGGTAAGTAACACTGGAGAAGTGGCATCTTGTGAAGCATGCGGAGATTTTAAATTTCTCTATCCTCCAAGTGGTAAAGGATGACTTGATTTGTGTGTGTGTGGGTTTTTTTATTTTAAAGGGAAAAGGGCATACAGTTCTCCCATGGCAGCAGGGGCCTGGGGAGAGGGAGGCAGGTTCAAATCCCTGAGCAGAATTTAACTTCTTCAGCAAAAAAAATTCCAAATTTTTCCTGAATGCCGGCAGGACTGAGTGAGATAATTCAGACCGCTGCAAATTCTCCTCTGAAGCAAAGCTGCTTTCATTTCCAAGCTACTTTGGAGATATGAAAGTACCAGGAGGATATTTTCAGCCTAACATGAAAGCACCATTTTTTTCAAGCAGAGAAAAATTATTTGATTGGGAATTTTTCTTTTCTGTGTACTGCCCAAGGAGTGTGCCATCATTTCGTCCCCATGCTAAACCTTCCTTATTTACATGTCTTCCCTGGAGGGGGTTGACTAAGCTTTCCATTACTCAACAGCATCTTGGCGTCTGCACAAAACCACTACAAGGTTGGGAGGACTAAAATTATTTAAGGTTATACTGAACAGGGGCAGAGAAGTTGTTGTCAACCGAAGGTGACTTTGGTTTCCACTCTAATCTTGCTAAATAGATTAGTGAGTATTAATTTCACTGTTTTGAGTGGGTCCCAGGAAGGATTCTTCCTAGATCTGGGAAGCTATAATCTGATCCAGTACAGCTGCAAATAAATGACCTATGCTTCAAAATGAATTGATTTTTGTCACTTCACTCTTTTTCTGCCTGGAAAGCATCCCACCAGGTCCTGAACTCTGCTACCTCCTGGCAGAAAAACTTCAATGTGAGTTGTAATAAACATAATTATTTTTGGCTTCATTGTATTTTTAAGAGAGCCACAAACAACATAAACTCAGGTATAAAACCCCAGGATATCCGAGACAGACAAAACTGAAAAGCGCAGCATGTGGCAAATATAGTCTGACAGCTGCAAAATAAATAATTCCTGGCTATCAAGGAATCGGAGCAGAAATCAAGCTATTGCCATAATCTCTGGGTTGTAAAGAAAAGGACTTAAGAAGCTCAGGAAAGGGAGTTTATCACCACGTTACACATTTTCCATCTTCACTGTCAGATGAAGCAAACTACTGTCCACAGCGATCCCTGTTCCCAGGGTGTCCAGGGCTGAGATAACTTTTATGCAATTTCCCTGCTGTGGCAGTAACAGCTGTTCTGCATCTCCTCTTCTTAATCTGGCTGACACAACAAGAGGCCGAGTGCCTTTAATTAACAAGGAGGGAATAGGATGAATTAAACCTTAAGGTCTGAGTCATTATCAATTGAAAGCATTTAGACAAGTCTTTTTCCCTGCAGCGTGGTGTTATTATTAATTATAATGATCAAGCAGGCAGATATTCCTCAGGATCCATAGCAAGGTATTAAATATTGCAAGGGAATAAGTACGCACTTTCCATCCACAAGAAAGGCTTAAAATGATACTGGTCCCTTTAGGTCCTGGCACAAAACATTGGTGTGCACACTCCTAACCTTTGCCAATCCCTGTAGCTGCTGGGGAGGAAGACTCCTGCTCCCACTGATCCCCTGGCCAGCAAAGCACACAGATACTGTGCTCCACGATTAATCAAGGAGCATGGAAGGACTGGAAGGACTGGAAATGCCTTCCTTCAGAGATTGCTCAGCTTTGTAGCTAGATGGCCAGGTGTCAGAGGGATGGGTTGGGTGAGATGCTTTGCTCATGCTCCCAAGTGACCAGGAAGCTCCTGTCTGTGGCACTTCTCAACCACCCTGTCCTGGAGTCCACAGTGATGGAGCCAGGAGCTAAAACCTGTGCAGTTTGGAGATTTCAAGTGTTTGATCTGTGGGTCCCACCAGCAGAGGTTGAAAGGTAACTTGACCACGACTTGTGGATTGTGTTTGTTGCATTGGACCTGTCCTAATTCTTCACTACATCACTTGGCTGCAGGAAAAGGTGCATTTTTGCCCACTGATTATGACTTTAATGAAGAGGGGCTTTTGGGAAAAGTGCACTTAGCAGTTGTGGAAAACAG